>NC_086173.1:152799956-153111913 GCF_023053635.1 Elgaria multicarinata webbii | reverse complement strand
GCCAACACCTTGAATTCCGACCCAAAGCATTCAGGCAGCCAATGCAATTCCTTTTAGACGGGTATTATATGGTCTCTGTGAGATGTACCCGTCTTCAGTCTAGCTGCTGCATTTTGCATTAGCTGCAACTTCTGAGTCGTCTTCAGGGGCAGCCCCATGCAGAGTGCATTGCAGTAGTCTAATCGGGACGTTACCAGTGCGTGCACTACTGTGGCTAGGTTATCCCTGTCCAGGAAAGGCCATAGCTGGCGGATCAACCAAAGCTGACCCAAGTATTGTGGGCCACGAAGTCCACCCGAGCCTCCAGTGACAAGGATGGATCTAGGAGTACTCCCAAGCTACACACCTGCTCCTTCGGAGGGAGGACAACCCCATCCAGAACAGGTCACTTACCCAATTCCCGGACTCGGGAACCACCAATCCACAGAGCTTCCGTCTTATCAGGATTCAGCTTCCGTCAATTGGCCCTCATCCAGCCCATTACAGCCTCCAGGCGCTGGTCCAGCACCTTCACAGCTCCAGCTGTCTCCGATGACAAGGAGAAGTAGAGCTGAATATCACCAGCATACAGATGGCACCAAACCCCCAATGACCTCCCCCAGTGGCTTCATAGAGATGCTGAACAGCATGGGGGATGGAATAGAGGCCTGTGGCTTCATATCCATGGGGTAGAACAGGAATCCCTCAATACCACTTTCTGCAATTGGCCCTGCAAGTGGGAGCGGAACCACTGGAACATGGAGCCTCCTACTCCCATCTCACATAGCCAATCCAGCAGGATACCATGATCAATGGTATCAGAAGCTGCTGAGGCGTCCAGTTAGATCAACAGGGCACCACTCTCCCTGTCTTTCACCCGGAGTAGGTGGTCGGTCAGAGCAGCCAAGGCTGTTTCAGTGCTGTGCCCTGGCCTGAAACCAGACTGAAATGGGTCTAGATGATCCGTTTCCCCCAAGAACGCCTGAAGCTGTCCAACCACCACACGCTCAAGCACTTGGTCTTTGCCCCAGGGTGGCTCCAAATCTATGCTGTGTTGGTTAGATGACGCAGCGGCTGATTCGGGGCAAATAGGCGGAGATGCGCAGCTGAACATTCAGGGACTTACCCTGACTGTTCCTCCCTGAGCGAGGTCTTCTGCTCTCTGACCTTGCTCCGTGGCTGATCCGGGGTGCGGTCCTGGCAGATGGCGACTGGCAATTGGTCACCGGAAGCCAGGAAGAGGGCCGAAGGGGGCGGCTCCAGTACCTGGATGATTGCTGGAACCCCCCTGCTCGCTCCTTGGCATGGAGATTAGCAAGTCCAAACCCACAGGAAGGAAACCACAGGGCTTGGGGGGAATGCGGCCCCAATGAGGTGCTATCAAGGCAGCCCCTAGGAAGGGAACAAGGGCTTCAGCCAATATGAGTCAAAATGTGACGTAAACTGCAGAGGAATTCAAAGCCCCCAGGCAGCCTGGCTCTGCAGAACAGCTCTTGCCTGGAATGGCCAAACCTCCCAGAACGGTGGCTAATGAAAGGCCAGGCTGAGAGTGGGCCCTGGTACCTCTTCTCGATCCTCCCAGAGTGCAGGACACGGAATAACGGGCTCAAGTTAAAGGAAGCCAGATTCCAGCTGGACATCAGGAAAAAATTCCTGACTGTTAGAGCAGTACGACAATGGAATCAGTGACCTACGGAGGTTGTGGGCTCTCCCACACCAGAGGCCTTCAAGAGGCAGCTGGACAACCATCTGTCAGGGATGCTTTAGGGTGGATTCCTGCATTGAGCAGGGGATTGGACTTGATGGCCTTGTAGGCCCCTTCCAACTCTGCTATTCCATGACTCTATGATCTTATAGGAATCTTTTTCTCTACTGAACATGGATTTAAGATCTCTGAAAACTTAAAATAACTTCCCTATAAAATTCCTTTAAGCCTCTTGATGTTGTGAAGCTTGGTCCTATTTCTGACTCTGGCTTCTCTTTCTCCCCTTTCCATCCACTTCTTGCAGAAGGAAACCAAAGCAGAGAGGAAAAAGACAGTGGCTCAGTTCAGACAACTCCGGCAGCTTCTGGAGGAACAAGAGAAGCTTCTGCTGACCCAGATAGAAGGCTTAGAGGAGGCGATTGCCAGGAGAAGGGACGAGCACCAGGCCAAACTCTCTGAAGAACTCTCCTCTCTTGAAAGCCTCATCCAGGAGTTGGAGGAGAAGGGTCAGCAGCCAGCGAGTGAACTCCTGCAGGTAAGACGGTGGCAGGAACAGCCCAGGAACTTCCTCCCAAGGGTAAAGCTGACTTCAAGACCTTCCTGCCTCCATCATCTACAGAAGGAAAAGGCCCAAGGCAGGCACTGCAGGCCCCTTAGACACTTGGCAACCGTAAGGTGATACCTTTAAGAGAATTCTTGCCAAAGCAAAGTTGGGAAAATTATAACCCTGATCACCTGCTGCTTTTGACATGGAAAGGAAGGCTTCATTCCTGCCTGGGAAAGCACAGGGAGAAGTCTGCCATTGGTAAGGCCAGGCCAGGGGCTCAAAATAGACCTGTGTACATTAGGGGCATGCAGAGTGGGTATTCTGTGCCCCAAAATTTAGGACGGAGCTACATTGAGGCGGTTCTCCACCCCAATTTCCAGAGTGGGTCCCTCTCTCCGCACCACAAGAGAGTTTGGTGAAAAACCGCTCCGTTGTTGGGTAACTGCTACATGGGAAGTAACAGACATGCTTACACCTCACTCAGTTGTAAAGATAAACACATGAAAATTGGCACTGTGGCAGCTTTTAAAGAGGACTTTAGGCTGGCCAAGTTTGGATCAGATCCCTGCATGCAGTGATTTATAGCGAATTTTTAAAATCTGAACTCAAATGTCCTCTCAGGCACCTCTCCTGCCTTGATCTGTATGCCGAGAGAGAGGGAAACAAAGCAGCAGGAGAAAAGCGCTTCGTGTGATAATAAATGAGTAAATATAAATGCATAAACGCCACAACAGCAGCACAGAGAGGACAGCAGGCTTGGCTTCGTCCTTTTTCTTCTGCTGCCCCTTACGCCTGGAACGCTCTTCCAGAACACTTGAGAACTACAAACTCAATCACTGCTTCTAAAACTCAGCTAAAAACTTTTCTTTTCCCTATAGCCTTCAAATATTGAGTTTGTTCTGACTCTATACTGTTAGCTTCACCCTACCCGGTGCCTGTTTACACTTCCCTGTGCCTGTTTGCATTCTCCTTCCCTCTTTATTGTTTACTACAACTTATTAGATTGTAAGCCTATGCGGCAGGGTCTTGCTATTTACTGTGTTATCTGTACAGCACCATGTACATTGATGGTGCTATATAAATAAATAATAATAATAATAATAATAATAATAATAATAATAGGAGGAGGAGGAGGCGGAGGAGGCACCACACACACACACACCCATACACACATTCACTGTCTGTCGGGCACATTGGAGCAAGTCGAGTCAAGGCAACAACAGCTTCCCCGTAGGAGGCTACGTGGCTTGGAGGAGGAAGAAGAGGACGAGGAGGAGCACCCCCTGCACCAGAAGCCCAGCCAGCCAATAGGAGTAATAGTTTAATGGAAATAAAGAGCCTGCCTGGCTCAGGTGTAGAAGCTTTCTCCCTCCCAATGCCAGTCTGGCTGCTCAGGTTCTCACCTTGCCACAAGCGGAGATCCGTTGCAACCTCCCTCTTTTAAACAGAGACATTTTTCCTTCCCCTGCTGAGACTCAGGAGTTTCAATGCACCCCAAATTCAGCTTCAGGAATGGGTCCCAGAGGCCCCCCTGAAATTCTACCCTGTTTCAGGAGGTTCTTGGACCAATAGTGGCCTCCTTGCCTGCACCCTCAGGAGAGGGATGACCAGCTGGCCTGGAATTAGAAACTTCTCCATTCTCCTGGTGCTCATAGCAAGAATGAAGGGGACAGCGCCCTCTAGTGGAGGTTTTGAAGTGCAACTTTGGCTGCACATGGTGGGAAGTCTTGAGATGTAGTTGAAGAATCGGGATATCCAGGGGTTTTCTTTTAACAGAATAAATGGGGGAAGGTGCAGGAGACATCGTCGGAAAGACCCCAAACTTCCGTGAGAGGCCAGTCAGGAGCATGCTATAAATCACTTATTTAGAGAAGCCCCATGTCTCACTGCCCTGTTCTAAGAGAAACCCACCCCTTGGAACCTTCCTCCCCCACCCCCAATCTGGGAGGTTCACTCTAAACTCCTCCCACCCCCAGCACTGTTAAATACTCCTAATTGCATAACAGATTGTTTTGATTTTGCACGCTTATGGAGAATGCCCTAGCATCGAATTTCTCCAATGAATGAGTGTATCCCTGAGGCCCGATGAACTGCATCCAAGAGTAATGAAGGAGCTAGCAGAAGAACTCTCAGAACCTTTGTCTATTATCTTTGGAAAATCATGGAAGACGGGTGAGGTGCCGGATGACTGGAGGAGGGCTAACGTTGTCCCTATCTTCAAAAAGGGCAAAAAGGAGGAACCTGGGAACTACAGACCAGTCAGTCTGACATCCATCCCTGGGAAAATTCTGGAGAAGATTATAAAGAAGTCAATCTGTAAACACCTTGAAATCAATGTGGTGATCACTAGAAGCCAACATGGATTTGTCAAGAACAAGTCCTGTCAGACAAATTTGATCTCATTTTTTGATAAGGTAACCTCCCTTGTGGACTGTGGGAATGCTGTGGACGTCATATATCTTGACTTCAGCAAAGCTTTTGACAAAGTACCACATGACATTCTGATTAACAAACTAGCTAAAAGTGGGCTAGATGGAACAACTATTAGGTGGATCCACAGTTGGCTACAGAATCGGACTCAAAGAGTACTTATCAATGGAACCGTCTCAAACTGGGGAGAGGCAACGAGTGGGGTGCCGCAGGGCTCAGTCCTGGGCCCAGTGCTCTTCAACATTTTTATTAATGATTTGGACGAGGAGGTGCAGGGAACGCTGATCAAATTTGCAGATGACACAAAATTGGGTGGGATAGCTAATACCCTGGAAGACAGAAACAAACTTCAAAGTGATCTTGATAGGCTGGAGTGCTGGGCTGAAAACAACAGAATGAAATTTAATAGGGATAAATGCCAAGTTCTACATTTAGGGAATAGAAACCAAATTTACAGTTACAAGATGGGGGACACTTGGCTCAGCAATACTACAAATGAGAAAGATCTTGGAATTGTTGTAGATCACAAGCTGAATATGAGCCAACAGTGCAATATGGCTGCAAGAAAGGCCAATGCTATTTTGGGCTGCATTAATAGAAGTATAGCTTCCAAATCACGGGAGGTACTGGTTCCTCTCTATTCGGCCCTGGTTAGGCCTCATCTAGAATATTGTGTCCAGTTCTGGGCTCCACAATTCAAGAAGGACGCAGACAAGCTGAAGCGTGTTTAGAGGAGGGCAACCAGGATGATCAGCGGTCTGGAAACAAAGCCCTATGAAGAGAGACTGAAAGAACTGGGCATGTTTAGCCTGGAGAAGAGAAGATTGAGGGGAGACATGATAGCACTCTTCAAATACTTAAAAGGTTGTCACACAGAGGAGGGCCAGGATCTCTTCTCGATCCTCCCAGAGTGCAGGACACGGAATAACGGGCTCAAGTTAAAGGAAGCCAGATTCCGGCTGGACATCAGGAAAAACCTCCTAACTGTTAGAGCAGTGCGACGGTGGAATCAGTTCCCTAGGGAGGTTGTGGGCTCTCCCACACTAGAGGCCTTCAAGAGGCAGCTGGACAAGCATCTGTCAGGGATGCTTTAGGGTGGATTCCTGCATTGAGCAGGTGGTTGGACTCGATGGCCTTGTAGGCCCCTTCCAACTCTGCTATTCTATGATTCTATGATTCTATGATATTCTTGTGGGTTTGTGGAAATTCCCATTATTTGAAGAAGCCAGGGCTTGAAGCACTGTCACTGCTGGCATTCCTCTTTTTTGTCAATGGAAATGTCCCCATCTTGGAGTACTTTCTTGTCCTAAAAGAGAGACTCTAAACTGTCAGTGACTCTGCACAGGGAAATAGGCCAACATGGTTGGCTGTGACCCAAAAGTGGGTCACAAGATCAGTCCAGATGGGTCACTGCAAAGGTGTTGCCACCCTGCTGGGCAATTTTGAAAGTGGGGCCCATGTTGCAGGTTGGGGTCCATCATGGTTCTTGGATCTGGACCTGTGGAAGACCACTGCCTTAAAATGCAGATCAGTGTCTGTCTCTTGTGAAAGCCTGAGAGTTTGACCAAGGCCTCTTGAACCCCCATTGTAGGATGTTTTATCTATTCCTCATAGTCCTTGAGTGGGGGGGGGTGCTATGTGGAAGCATCAGCACTTGAGCATGAGAAGGACGAGGGTACCATAAATGGGTGACTGGCAGGCACTGAGTTCCCTCTTCTCCCTCTCCTTTCTTTGCAGGACGTGAGAAACACCTTGCAGAGGTAAGTGGATCCCACTCATTTCCATGATGGTGGGAAGGGTCTGGATCGCATGGGAAGCACATGGCTCCCACCATGCTCCTGGGCAGAGGACATTGGTCTCCAACATCTCATGGACTCCAACATCTCAGTGATTAAAACAGGGACCAGCACTCCTTTTCTTCCTTCCCTCCATCACACATGGTTGGAGGCTCCTCTCTGCCCACAAAACATCTCACCCCAAAACACACATACAAAAACTCCACAGACCAAACCTTCTCCCAAAACAACAACACAGGCAACCCCCCAGCACAGGCAAAACACAGACCACAAACCCTAACTAGACACAAACACAAGCATCCCATCCGCCCCGCTCACCCTCCCTCCCCCAGCCATGCTCACTGGTGTGGCTCCCAAAGGGTTCTGTATGGGCCAGTGTGGCTGATGCTCCCTCCCCCAACAAACGTTGCCCATTCTCTGTTCTGAGCTTTCTGCAATTTCCGTTTGGAATGAATGGATGTGGGTTACCTTTTTTCCTTGCCACCAGGAGTGAGAAGGAGGCATTTGAGAATCCAGCAGCTTTCCCTCCAGAGCTGAAGCAGAAGATCTGGGACTTCCATGAAATAAATCCCTTTCTGGAGAGAGTCATGAAGCAATTCCAAGGTAAGGAAGCAGGGCTGCAGGGATGCAGTGCTGGGCGTTAATTTATTTTATTTTGTTGGTGCTACAAACGGTGGTAGTAAACATCAGGCTTCCATTTGGGCAGCCTGGCCACCATTTCCTTTTCCTCCAGGGATACCCAGAGTGCATTTTGTTGCCCATCCGCTCAGACTGGAGAAGGTTTCTTGAAGGTTCTCCAATTCTGCTTTGGGTTTTCACCATTCAGAATAATTTAGTGTATCAACCTCTCTGTTTACTCTTGACTCCATATCCCTCACTCATCATCATCATCATCAGTTTATTGTGCTAGCCGAAGGCCATGACAAATACATCCACAGAAAAGCATACAACTAAAAAAGTACACAACAGTTTAAAATAGCCAAGAGAACCATACAGACAAGCTTGAATTTACTGTGACTAAAGCTCTCATTTCGCTCAGCACTTTGAGTCTCCGTGGCAGTTTATAGCAATTTTATCTAGTTCTCTCTTCCTAATCGTTTTCGCTGCCAGTGCAAACAGGGCCTCATTATGAGTGACATAACTGTTGGTATCGCTAAGGAGGAAGAACTGTTTCTGCTTGGGCATTCATGCCTCCATATTATTATTATTATTATTATTATTATTATTATTATTTATTTATTTATATAGCACCATCAATGTACATGGTGCTGTACAGAGTAAAACAATAAAATAGCAAAACCCTGCCGCATAGGCTTACATTCTAATAAAATCATAATAAAACAATAGGAAGGGGAAGAGAATGCACCAAACAGGCACAGGGTAGAGTAAAACTAACAGTATAAAAGTCAGAACAAAATCAAGTTTTAAAAGCTTTAGAAAAAAGAAAAGTTTTTAGCTGAGCTTTAAAAGCTGCGATTGAACTTGTAGTTCTCAAATGTTCTGGAAGAGCGTTCCAGGCGTAAGGGGCAGCAGAAGAAAATGGACGAAGCTGAGCAAGGGAAGTAGAGGCCCTTGGGCAGGCGAGAAACATGGCATCAGAGGAGCAAAGAGCACGAGCGGGGCAATAGTGTGAGATGAGAGAGGAGAGATAGGAAGGAGCTAGACCGTGAAAAGCTTTGAAGGTTAACAGGAGAAGTTTATATTGGATTCTGAAGTGAATTGGAAGCCAATGAAGAGATTTCAGAAGCGGAGTAACATGGTCAGAGCGGCGAGCCAAGAAGATGATCTTTGCGGCAGAGTGGTGAACAGAAACCAAAGGACTGATGTGAGAAGAAGGAAGGCCAGAGAGAAGAAGGTTGCAGTAGTCCAACCTTGAAATAACCAGCACATGAACAAGCGTCTTGGCAGAAGAGACCGACAAAAATGATCGAATCCTGGCAATATTATACAGGAAAAAACGACAAGATTTAGCTACTGCCTCAATATGAGGAATAAAGGAGAGCGAGGAGTCAAATATAAAGCCAAGGCTACGAGCTTCCTTGACCGGAGTGAGCGTAACATCATTGACAGTAAGAGAGAATGAGATGAGGAGAAGGTTTAGGAGGAAAAACAAGCAATTCAGTCTTTGCCATATTAAGTTTCAAACGACGATGAAGCAGCCAAGCTGAGATATCTGAAAGACATGCCGAGATACGATCGTGAACATCAGGAGAAAGTTCCGGAGATGACAGATATAGTTGTGTATCATCGGCGTACAGATGATATTGGAGGCCATGAGATTGAATAAGCTTGTCCAAGGGCAACATGTATAAGGATACAACAACGGGCCAAGCACCGAGCCTTGCGGAACCCCTACTGAAAGGGGAAAGGAGGAAGACGAGCTGCCATTAGCCAACACGCTGGAAGAGCGACCCGCTAGATAGGAGGCAAACCAGTTATAGACAGAGCCACAAAATCCAAGGTCATGAAGGGAATCTAAGAGAAGATCTTAATCAACCGTGTCAAAGGCTGCAGTTAGATCAAGGAGAATAAGAACAGAATAATGGCCTTTAGACTTGGCAGTAAGGAGATCATTGGTGATCTTAGTAAGGGCTGTTTCGGTGGAATGCAAAGGACGGAATTCAGATTGAAAAGGATCCAGAGCAGAGTTACTAGAAAGAAAGTCAAGACAACGAGAGTAGACCGCACGCTCCAGGATCTTTGAAACAAACGGCAACAAAGAGACAGGTTGGTAGTTAGACAGAGATAGCCTATCAAGAGTAGGTTTCTTGAGAATAGGAGAGACTGTAGCATGTTTAAAAGCAGAAGGAAATGAACCAGAGGACAGAGAAAGATTAATAATATGAAGCAAGGAAGGGAGGATAGCAGGAATAAGATTAATAAAGACGCGAGAAGGAGTCAGAAGCAGTTTCAGGAGTCTCTCTCTTGGGTCCCTATACAAAGGGCAAGTTAACATATAGTGTGTTATGTCTTCCACTTGTTGTTGACCACAGATACATAATCTCGATTCAAATGGTACCTTGTGGTAGCGTCCATCCAGCACTGCAGTTGGCATCACTTGAAGCCTCAATTCAATGAAAGCATTTCTCAGGGGCAGTGGCCTCAATTTGGACAGATAACATGCTCTATAGTGTTCTGTCTTTAGAAGAGGGAACCACCAAGAGAATGCAGGTCCCTCCTGGAATCTACCCCAAAACACCAATCCCTTAGTTGCTTCTTATCCATGCTTAGAGCAAACTTCAATTCAGGGAGATGATAACTATACAAGAGCTTTTGGACTATTACTGTCCAATGACAATTGTTATCCATTTCTAGAAAACACTTGGTAGGAAGACGCTCATTTTGCAAGATGGCGATTCGTTTAAAATATTTTAGCTGCGCACTCTCAATTCTTGCCCTAACTGAAGGACTACCAGCTTCTGTGCGCAAAAAAGCTGCAGGGGTACCAGATGGACGAGAGAAAAGTTTTCGAAGGAAGTTGTTCTGCACAATCTCCAAGGCTTCGGTCGTGGTGTTGTCAGACCCCCCAGATTTCAGACCCATAGAGCAGCTGCGTTATTACTTTGGTGTTAAAGATTTTTAGGGCAGGTTCGATCAACTGTCCCCCTTTATTATAATAAAACTTCATTAGAGCCCCTATAGTTTTTTGTGCTTTCAATTTCGCTGCCTCCCTGTGCCCTTTCCAGGAGAGGGACTCACTAAAGAGAATACCCAGATATCTAAATGAGCGGACCTGGTCAATGACCTGTTGGTCCAAAGTCCATTTGTGTGTAGGTCTGCGGCTGCCGAAGACCATTATCTTTGTCTTAGTATAGTTTATTGCCAGGTTTTCAGATTTGCAATAAGAGCTGAGAGTACCTAAAAGCTTTTTCAGGCCCAAACGCGCGAGAGAGATTAGTGCTATGTCGTCTGCGTACATTAAAGTAAAGATCCTTCTGTTCATGATTACTGGGGAAGGGGAGTTTACTTGGGCTAACTGTGACACTAGGTTGTTAACATAGATGTTAAAGAGGGAAGGGGCCAGGAGACATCCTTGTTTAACTCCCCGGGTTGTTTTAAAGGATTCTGTTAGAAAGCCATTTAGGCCAACTCTAACCCTCATTTCAGTGTTACTATATAGCTCTTTTATCAGCATCAATAGTCTACGGTCAATATTGGTGCTTTGTAGTTTTTCCCATAATCTACTTCTATTTATTGAATCAAAGGCGGCTGAAAAATCAATAAAGGCGACATATAGATGACTCTTGATATTCTTGGTATATTTCCTGATGATGTAATTCAGAGTAAAACATTGATCGATGGTGCTATATCCGCTTCTGAAACCAGCTTGTTCTTCATGTATAAATTGGTTTGTTTCTAGCCAATCAAGTAATTTTTGAAGTAAGTGTCTTGCATATAACTTTGAGGAGACGTCCAGCAAACTGATCGGCCGATAGTTTTTTGGATCATTCCTGTCTCCTTTCTTATAAATTGGGGAGATGATTCTCACTTTCCATCCGGGGGGCATTTGTCCGGTGTTATTAATCCTGATAAACAGAGCAGCAAGGATTGGTATCCACCATTCTGAGTGTTCTTTATAAAGCTCCGGAGGTGAGAGATCTTCCCCAGGAGCCTTCTTAAGTTGCAAACGTGAGACAAGAGTCTTTATTTCCCTGCTAGTGACCGGTTGCCATTCAGTTGGGTTAGATAGTTCTTGATGTGCCCCTGGCTCACCCAGTTGCCAGGGTTGGGCATCAAATATATTAGAAAAATACTTGACCCAAGTTGGTGCAGAGATAGATACGTCCAGTGTTGACCTTATCTCATTTGAGCCCCGAGAAACTAGGTCCCAAAATTTGCCTTCATTCCGCTCTGAAATTGCCTGTTCTAGTTTCTGCCATTGAGTTTTAGTGTATTTTTCTTTCTTGTTTTTAAGCAGTTTTTTATAATCCGACCTACATTTTATAAGGCTTCCTAAGGCTTCTTCAGGTGGTTTGTTGCGGAATTCCCTTATTTCCCTAGACAGGTTTTTCTTAGCCGCCTTACATTGGGCGTCAAACCAGCCAGTGTAGGCTGCTGGTTGGCTTTTATTTGCCGGTGCTACCAGAAAAGCCCTAATATCCCTCACTCATGAATCTAAACTGCAGGAAAGAGATAAGGAATGAGTTCCCTTTGGGGGCCCTACTGCTTCTCTCGATTGGGAATTTTGTCCACTGATTCCTCTCCTTCCATGCTGCTTACCCCTGACACCATCTTCTTCATTCACGGATTCAATAGCCATGGTCTCCCTTCACTCTTCAGGGTCCCCATCACTGATCTCCACTGTGAGAACTGTCCGTTTCGTCCTCCCTTTCCTTTTTTAAAATCAAGGCTGCAGAGCTATTTTGGGGTGGGGCCCAGATTGCCCTCCACCTCACACACTACGGGGCAGCTGATGGGACCCCATTCCTTTCCCCCCACTGATGCTGGAAGGAGGTCTGCAACGGTGCCTCCTCCCCTGACAGAGAAAGAGGTCCAGCCCCCTCCGAATCCATCCCTATGATCTGATGTGATGCTGCCTGGGTGCTGGGAATCCCCTGCACAGGGAAGGTCAGTCCTGCCACTCATTCCCATTGTCCCCATTATCTCTGCTCTCATCCATGCTCCTGTCTCTGTTCTGAGATTGGAGATAGCCATGGGGATGAGAAGGGGTGCACATTGGGACTGCTCCATGTGTGAGAAATAATAATAATAATAATAATAATAATAATAATAATAATAATAATAATAATAATAATTTTATTTGTTACCCGCCTCTCCCTTTGGATCGAGGCGGGGTACGACACAAATGCAAACACCATAAAATACATGTAATTAAAACATTCTAAACTAATACATCATTAAAAGCAGCACATTATTAAAAGGCATCTTAAAATTCAACTGCGTAGGCCTGCCGGAAGAGATCCGTCTTTATAGCTTTCTTAAAATCCGGAAGACTGAAGTTGACGAATCTCTCCTGGCAGGTCATTCCATTAGCTGCGAGCGGCAGAGGAAAAGGTCCTCTGGGTACTAGTGGTCAGCCTTGTTTTTGTTGTCTGGAGAAAATTCTTCCCAGAGGACCTGAGTGTGCGGGGCGGATTGTATGGGAGGAGGCGATCCCGCAGGTAGCCTGGACCCAAACCATGTAGGGCTTTAAAGGTGATAACCAACACTTTATACTTCGCCCGGAAACTAATTGGCAGCCAGTGAAGAGATTTTAAAACTGGTGTAATGTGGTCACTCAATCCAGCCCAGGTAAGTGCCCTTGCTCAGGCTGCCGCACATGCCCACTACTATCCCTGATCAGAGACAGCTGTGGGGGGGGGGGCTCCAAGGGGATTCCTCCAGAGGGGGGGCTTGGAGACTCAGCTCATTCCCCTGGAGGAAGACCAAGAGGCTGTGCAGGCCGGACTGTGGTGCCCCATAGGTTGGATTAGAACTAGACCCCTGGTTTAAATGGCTACGAATTCATGAGTATTGAATGACAACGAAGCAAACACAGGAACAGTGGAAGGAATTTTAAAAAAATCTTTTTGGAGCTTCAGGTATATAAGATTTACAAGGCTGAATTGTAGCCCATGTGGGCTGTTCTCGCCATAGGAAGGGGAATGAAATACAACCTCTATCCTAGTTCTGCCTTCTGCTTCTGATTTCTTATGTTCTACAGAGGATTTTCTTAAGTTTTGTTTTTATTATTATTTCGGTTGCAGTCCTAGATGTGCTTCGTTGAGGTTAAGCTGCACTGAACATGATGGGACTTACTGGGCCAGTTTGCATGACTCCAGGGTGGCTACTAAGCCCCGGTGGCTTGGGCTTGTTGAGTGCTGGCCTGGTTTGCATAGTTGTTCTGGCTGGGCAAAGGCTTCTCGTGTCGTCTGAATCTAGGGAGGGTGGCTTGTTGGGGTGGTTAAGAAGCCACTCCGGACCCATGGCCTGTGGTGCGGTTGTGGGTTGACTTGGTAACCTTCCCCACGAGCCTCCCCCACTGGCTTCAGATGGAACGAAACACTGAGAAACACGCATAGAATTGTACTGTTACTTGGAATCAGTTTAAAGTCATGAAGAGGATCTCCCTTTTACCGGATTGGTTTCTACTTGATTCATAATGGGCCTCTTAAAGTTTCTATCATTTCCTTCCCCAGATGTGCTGCTAACTGGACTACCTCTGATGAAAGGTACATTTCCGGTTTATTTATTTATTACATTTCTGTACCATCCAATAGCAGAAGCTCCATGGCGGTTCACAAAACCAATGTGAACCAAATGCGCTGGAGAGATCTGGACTGGTCAGATATTTCACTGGCTTCATTTCACTGTGCTTAAACCGTTCTGTCCTGCGTCCTTCGGAACGATAAACAGGTTAATTATGAGTAATCAGCAACTCTGTAGTGATGTTGGGTTCTCCATATCAACAAAGCAGGCACAGACAGGGGGGTGGAGCTATGGGCTCCTCCCCTCCATACTTCCCCCTTGCATTCAAGCGCACTTTTGCAAGACGTGTCCATGTATAGAGGTGACTGTGCCTAGGGAGGGCTCCATGCAATCAGGACATGTGAGAAAGCAAAGCTCCCAGTCATGTGGAGCTCTGGCCATCCATGCACACTTGAGCAGGCAGAGGTATCTCACTGAGGACCATTCAAAGAGACAGGATGGTCTGACCAGCATTGGGCCTGGTCACTGGTATTTTAAAATGTTAGAATTTATTGCTAAGGGGGGGCGGAGCTGGCCGCCTGAGCAATGGCGGGTTTCTTCTGAGGCTCTAAGCGGCGTTTACCGGAAAAAGCAATTATCTCTCTTCTAATGGGCATAAATCTTTGAGCAAACGACAGAAAATGATTATAAAAGTCACAGGAGCTGGAAAAGCAGAGAGATTTGAAGAAGGGAGGTGAGATGATTGATATTTAATACAATGTCTGTGTAAACGGCAACACTATCGAAACCGAAAGTAACACTGACGCAGTTTAAAAAGAAGGAATTTATGCTTGCTGGACATTGATTTGTGTTATAACCTTTCATTCTTATCTCACATGGGAAAGATTGAAATGCTGGCTTTGTAAGGTGGAAGTTGTTGATTGGATTTATTGGCGTGGTGAGAAGGGGGGGAGAGAAGGTGGAAGAAGCTGCATTCGGCATTCGGTGAGGGAGATGTGGGAAGCTGAGAGGCTGCGAATGATTAAACTGATCCCCTCTAGTGAATGCTGTTGTGAACTGGATATTCCCCCCCCCCCTCATGAAGAAGGAAAAAGTGTTTGATATATAACAGAGAAGCCAGCATAAGTTGCTAAGGAAGTGAGTTACACTCTAAGATTTATGCCCTACCCAGAAGAGTCCCATGCCTAACGTTAAAAGAAAGATCAAAAGTTGGGCAAAGCTCAATATACAAAAAAAGAAAAAGAAAAAGAAAAAAAGAAAAAAAAAAGAAGAAAAAAAAAATAAGAAACCTTCAAATCATAAAAAAAGGAACTTTCAAATCATAATTTTGCATACCTCTCCCTCCTGGAAAGGACAGCCCCTGTAGTTGAGCAAGAGGAGGAAGATAAAGACCCAGTCCCTTTGGATACAATACCAAATAAAGAAAAAAATATGACTGAAGGAGGAGAAAGTGGTAGTAACCCTCCCTCGTTGATGGAGATCAGGCCCATTATAGCTGAAAATAACATTGTTATATTTTTAAAAAATGGATCAGCATATGAGTGAATTTAGACATCAATTGTGTATTTATTGGATAAAAAGGCGGAAAATTCGGATAAGATCAAAAAGATAGAGGCTAAAGCGGATTTGGACCAGAAGAAATAAGAGGCTTTTGAGAAATCAACTAATATACAATTTTAAGAATGGGTACTGTGATCGATTGCCTTGGAAGATTAATCTAGTAGATCTACTTTTTGAATAAAGCAGCTAAAGGAGTCGCAGGGAGAAGATCTTAGAGAAATCATCGTGAACTGGTTCAAGGAGCTGATGCCTGATATATCAATAGACGGATTGGATCCGGATCGAGTCCATCGTGTGGGGGGGCAAAACCACAAAGGGGCAAGAGACATTTTGGTGAAATTTGGTAATTATTATAAAAAAGAGCAAATTATTAAAGAATTGAGATTTAAGAATCAGATATAATATAAAGGCAAACCAGTGCAAATTTACAATGATCTTTCTCAACGTACATTAAATTGGAGACGTAGTCTTAAACCAATAACGGAAACATTAATGAAGAATAAAATTCCTTATGCATGGGGTTACCCGGTTTTTTTAAGATTTACATATGGGAGGAGGGAACATAGAGTAACCTCATTGGATCAAGATAAAGATTTGCTGAAGAGGCTGGGTCTGGATGGGGAAGCAGATGGGGCTGGAGTGGGTGGGGGAGGGAATGAGGCTGGGACATCTGGAGAGTAAGAGAATTGTTAATTATGTTTGGAGATAATTGCAAATAAAAATGCTAATATAGAAACCTGCCGGCCAGGCACAGCACTGCCTCCCCCCTCCCCCTTTAAAGTAGATGGCTGGAGTACTAGACTCACGGGGATATGGGGGGGGACTAGAGTGGGGGGGTGGGGAGGGGGGGAAGGTAGGGGAGGAGGGATTGGGGTAGGAGGGTGGGGGTTTTATGTATGGAGTTTGTGTTTTTATGTAAGCAAGTTTGAACTGCTGAGCACAAGGGATCGGAAGAGATTTCAAAAGGGTGATTATGGATAAAAAGATAAAGGTATCAACACTCAATGTTAAAGGTTTAGGGGCAGTCGTGAAAAGGAAGAGAATAGAACAAATGCTTAATAAAGAGGGATCAGATATTATAATGATCCAAGAGACACACCAAGGCTCCGAGAATTCGAATATGATAAAATTAAAGTGGCTAGCCTATTATGAAAAGTCATTAGGGACATCAAAAAAAAATGGAGTGGCCACTTTGATTTCAAAAAAAAGTGGGTTTACATTAGAAGAGGTAAAAAAGGATGATAAGGGTAGATATCTTATGTTAAAAGGTAAAATTGAGGGAAAGGTCTATACTTTGATTAATGTTTATGCCCCAAATGAGAGGCATAGAGAGTTTTTTATAAAGTTGTTTAAAGAAATAGAAGAATTTAAGGAGGGGTATGCTATATTAGCTGGGGATTTTAATATGGTTATGGATAATAAAAGAGACAGGTCAAATCCCACTAATGCTGAAAAGAGGAACAATATGACTATATTGAATAAATTAGTAAAAGAAAATGATTATTTAGATTCGTGGCGCTTACTTAACGGGAATAGGCCTGGATTCTCATATTTTTCCCCAGTTCATCATACATACTCCAGGATAGATCATATATTTGTTTCAAAAGACTTGGCAACGAGGATTTGTAAAATGGAAATGGGGGTAATAAAAGTAACTGATCATGCCTTGTTAAGTTTAGAATTTACAGTTAAGAAAGATTATAAAGAGGCATATAGATGGAAGTTGAACACAAAGATATTGAAATACAATAAAATAGTAGATAAAATTCGGAAGGAACTGTCGGAGTCATGGGAAATTAATGAAAAAGGAGGAACAGCTGGGTCAGTCATTTGGGACACCATGAAGGCTGTAGCAAGAGGAATCTGTATTAGAGAAACATGTAGTTTAAAAAGACAACAACGTGCAGAACAGGAAAAGTTAGAGATAGAAATTAAAAACTTGGAGGAAAGATATTGGCGAAGTAAAGATAAATATAAATTAGTGGAAATACAAGCTAAGAAGAAACAATTAGAAAATTTAAATATAGAAGAGATTCAAAAGAATTTAATGTATATGAAAAGGGAATATTTTGAAAACAGTGATAAGAACTCGAGGTTGCTTGCCAAGCTCACACAAAAAGAAAAAGGGAGGAATGGGATAGAAACGTTGAAAGATAGCCGAGGGAATTATTGTCATGCAATGAAAGCTAAAATAAAAATTTTTCAGGAATTTTATCAGGAATTGTACAAGGGTAAAGAAATTCAACAAGAAAAGGTGGAGGAGTATATTGGAAGGTTTATAAAGAAGGAAATAAAATCAGAATATAAGGAGTTAATGGAGTCAGTAATAACTCAAAGAGAAGTTGAAGAGGTTATTGATAAGTTAAAAGTGGGTAAATCACCAGGAGCAGATGGTTTGGGTCCAGAATATTATAAGGTCTTCAAAGATTGTTTAGTTCCAAAATTAATGGAACTTTATAATAGGATATTATCAGGAGAGAAGATACCCGAATCATGGGAACATTCAGTGATAATTCTGATCCCAAAACCAGATAAAGATTTGACTAATCCCGATTCTTATAGACCTATTTCTTTAATAAATCAGGATGCTAAAATTTTTACATCTATTATGGCCAAACGACTAAATAAATTTTTGGCAGAATATATAGGAGCAGATCAATGTGGGTTTGTGGTAGGAAGACATATGCATAATTTAGTGGGTAGAGTTTTAAATGTAATAAATGTAATAAAAAAAGCAAATATTAAGGCAGGTATTATGGCATTAGATATTTTTAAAGCTTTTGATTGTGTGAGCTGGCAGGCACTAAAGAGTATTATAGATAAATTGGGATTTGGAAATAAATTTAAAAATGTAATAGAACAGCTATATTCCCAAAATACGGCGGTAGTGGTGGTAAATGACGGACTTACTGAAAAGATACGACTAGCCAGAGGAACAAGACAAGGATGTCCGCTCTCGCCGGTCCTTTTTGTAATGGTTATGGAAGTTTTGGCGAAGGCACTAAGGGAGGATAAAGAATTAGAAGGAATTGGAGAGGTAAGGGAAATAAAGCTAAACATGTTTGCGGATGATACTTTATTGACCATTAAGAATCCATTAAGAAAATTAGAAAGAATTAAATATCAGTTGAGGGAATTTGAGGAAATTACAGGGTTAAAAATAAATTGGTCTAAATCAGAGATGATGTTGTTTAACTATACTAAGAAGGAAGAAAAGGATTGGGAATTTAAGGGAATGGAATTGAAAGTTAAGAACGAGATTAAATATTTGGGAATTAAAATTACAAAAAATCTAGAGAATTTAGAAAGGGAAAATTTAACGAGGTTAAAGAAGGAGGTACTAGAGAAATTGGAAAAATATAAAAGATTAAATTTATCTTGGTTTGGGAGAATAGCTTTGATAAAAATGAAGATATTAGCTAAAATTAACTTTGTATTTAGGATGTTACCTATAAAAATATCAGAAACCGAGATAAAAAGTTGGCAAAATATTATTAATAAATATTGTAATGGAGAAAAGAGAGCAAGAGTGAATAAAAATAATTGGTACCTAAGCCAAAAAAAGGGGGGAATGGGTCTCCCAAACATAAAATTATACTACGTAGCAAATAGATTAAGACATGTTGTAGAAGCAATTATGGGAGTAGGAGATTTATATTGGATGGAAGAAAAAATCATAAGTAAGGTAGAGATGAATCTGGAGAATGTTTTTTTTAAAGATGGAGGAAGAAAGTGGGTTGGAAGTATAGATAATCCACTCCTGAGGACTCAATGGGAAATTTGGAGTAAATTTAAAGGGAAGCTGCTTCCGAGCAACTCTCCCTTAGCACCGATAATAATGTTAAAGAATTTCCCAGAGGATCTAAAGGGTAGATTATGTAAAATATTAAAAGAGAAAAATAAAATAAAATTAAAGGATTGGGTAAGAGATATTAAAACAAGAGAAGATATGGAAAATTTGTTAAAGGAGAAGAAGCTATCTTGGCTAGAATATGGTCAATTAGAACAATGGAATAAAAAGTGGATTAAAGATAATAGAATGTGCAGAAAGATGACGAGGTTTGAAGAATTAGTAGTAAGTAAGGAGAAAGGAAAAGGAAGTAGTATAGTTTCAAAAGGATTAATGAGTGAAATATATAAAATATTGTTAGAGAAGGAGTTTAGAGAGAATACAGAGAAAATGATTTGGGAATCAGATTTGAAGATACAAATAGGGCGACAGAGCTGGGAGGGACTATGGAAACAAAGAGTGTTGAGAAGTTTATCAGTAAGAATAAAGGAGAATTATTTTAAAATTTTATGGAGGTGGTACCTAACCCCGGTTAGATTGAATAAGATAAGTGATCAACATTCAGCAAATTGTTGGAGAGGATGTGGGGAAAAAGGAACGTATTTACATATGTGGTGGCAATGCAAATATGTACAAAGATTATGGAAGATGGTGTTTTCAGAAATTGAAGAAATAGTGGGAATGAAAATAGAACAAACACCAAAAATAGCATTGCTGTCACTATTTGAAGATATAAAGTGTGGAAAAGGAACTATAGAGCTGATATCGAGTTTGTTGGTTGCAGCACGATTGATGATAGCTAGGAACTGGAAGATCCAAGGGGAATATTCTATTGAGGAATGGTATAAAGTAGTATGGGACATAGCCATTAATGATAAACTGACATGCAATATTAAGTGGAGAAAAGGCGTAACTAAAATAAATGAGTTCGAAGGAATCTGGAAACAGTTCCTAGTGTTTGTGTTTACTAAGGGAAGTGGGAAACCACCAGCAGAAGAAATGATTAGATTTTGGACTCAAGAATGATCCCGAGGTGGGGGGTGCACATTTATGTTAAGAATGAAGATGTTGTAGTGTGATAAGGCATATGTAATAGTTTTTGATATTTGTACTCAACAATTATTCAATATGTATGCAGCAGATATTTGATGTATTTTTTTTTCTTATTGTGTTAGTTTCAGTTATATTTTGGAAATGTTTATCTATGTTTATATAGTGTTGAAAATGAATAAAATTTTTTTTTTTTTAAAAAAAGAATTTATTGCTAAACATACAGGCTGAACATAGGTAGAGGCACAACTTGGACGCTCCAGTGGACAGTTCTAAAGTTCACAGATCACTGGAGAGACTCCTCCAGACCCCTCCAGATTTTTACTTTTCATGTCAACATATCACTGCGGTTATTAATAAGTCAAAGGCTGTAGCAAATGATATGCTTATAAAAGAGGGATTCCAGGACGAACCTGTCTGACAGATGTTCAGCATTATACTATATAGCTTTATCCTTAATTAACCAAAGCAAAAAACGACAAAACATTTTAGAAGAGTTGAAAAACTGTGAAGGGGGTATTGGAGAAGAAAATACGCCGATGAAGTTATTGGCACGAGCCCACAGGTGCCCGTCACAGTTGACTTTCCCCTGAGGGAAGAGCCTCTGGCACCGTCAAAGTCATATCTCTGTGAAAGACTTCAACCTGCATCTGAACTGCAAATATGCACAGAATGGCTTGATGCTTTCAAGAAAAACATACAAATTTGAAATATCGGTGAGACAAGGAAACCCATTACTAGGGCTGGGTGTTTATTCATTACTTTGGTATTTGATTCCCTCAAAAATCCGCAGTGTCACTGCTGGGTGAGGAAAACAATCAATTCAGACGTCAGAAGGGCCTTCAGGTTATCTGGCCAGAAAAACCACAACGCCGGCGGCCATTCTGTTTGTCAAGCCGAGCCTGGGTCTTGCATTCCCGATCCGCCCAGAGCTCTGCCCGTCACTGACACACAAAGACACAACGTTGTGACCTTGGGGCAAAGGGAGAAGTCGCAGTAAATGGACACATTCAAAAAAGCACAGTTTCCGGGTGAAAAGCCCAATGCAGCTGTGAGTTGGCAGTTGTGTCACATAAACAGCACAGCACTACTGCGCAGTCACGATGGGGTGAATAGGATGTATAGATACCCCCTGGTCTCATCTCGGATGTATGCCTGATTTTGCAGGGTGCATTTCAGGGCAAACCCCCAAATGACACAAAGTAAATGTTTGGAGGGAGGGGGCTCTTTAGGAAGCTCATTCCACCACTGGGGTGCCACAGCAGAAAAGGCCCTTTTCATGGTAGCCACCTCCCTCATTTCTTTTGGCTGTAGCTCCCAGAGAAGGACCATTGAAGATGATCTCAGGGTCTGGGCAGGTCCATACAGGAGGAGATAGTCCTTCAGATAACCTGATCCCAAGCCTTTTAGAGCTTTGAAGGTCAATACCAGCACTTTGGCATGGACTGATATCCAGGGCAGCTGGAATGATCACGTTTGTAGACGAAGGTTGGAGTCAATCCAACCTTCCTGCAAGGTAGGCCACCGGACCAAACGTCCTGTCTTCCCCGGCCACCCCTCGCCCTAGCCCTCTTCCCAACCGGGACGAGCCAGAGATTCCTAGAATAAAAACACGCACACTCAGCTAAGGGCCAAAACAAATTGGATGCCATTCATCTAAAACTAACACGTAAGGTTTTGGCCGGAGGTAGTAGCAGCAAAGGCGGGAGGGGAAGAGAAGAGGAAGGGAAGGAGAGGGGATCAAAGGAAAGACGACAAAGGGGCAATTTTCAAGGAGCCAGGGCTCCATCTACAACCTTCAAACACACAACCCACCGCCAGCCATAAAAGCGGCTAGCCTTGTCTCAGGGAATCCAGACACTTAAAGAATAAACGAAAGACCCTAGCTTACTCCGAGCAGCCCGTCCATGCTTAACCTGGGTGTTCTTCCACCAAGCCAGAACAGAAGAGGATCATCCCAAACAGGATGCCCTTTTTATCTCCTTTTGGACTTTAGGGCCCCAGGACCTCCCTGGCTCCTAACAACCCTCCCCCCGTAGCGAGGGCTTCACCCTCCTTCTCCCAACTGAACCCAATGATCCTAACGACCAGGGAGATAACCTGCAGGTGGGAGGCCCAACCTGACCTTGGAGTCTCGGTGCCAAGCACTCCACACTCCCACCCACATTCCACATACCGTCATAGCTACATAACACATACCAGAACAGATACAGAAGAAAGAATAATACAATGAAAGAGCCAGTACAGCCAGCAATGCCCCATGTCCTTCACAACGTTGGCCAGCCCCTGTTAACAATCCCGCTGCCTTGTTTTGGACCAGTTGAATTTTCCACACCATTTTCAAAGGCAGCCCCACGTATAACACATTGCAGTAATCTAGACAACTGGTGGTCAGAGCATGGAGAACTGTAGCTAGGCTATCTCTGTGCAGATAAGGGCGTTGTTGGGTTATCAGCCTAAAATGATAAAAGGTGAGTTCAGCTGTGGCTCAAGTGACAGTTCTGGGTCTGAGAGCATCCCCAAACTACAAACCGATCACTTAGGGGGTGTGGGACCCCCTCCAGAACAAGTTGAACATCACTAAGCTGGGCAGATGAACCACCCAGTAACAGTATCTCCATCTTGTCTGGATTGAGTCTTTTTTGTTGGCCCTCATTAGGGATGGCGCAAACATCCGCTTGGGTCCCTGAGGGCAGCAGATGGACCCACGTCTAGCCCTCGCATCCCCAAACGGATGCACCCTGCGTGAGGACAGACCTGTGCCCCAGTGCTTGGGCATAAATTGACCTGGCCTTACTGCATCACGTCCTTTCCCTGCCTGCTGCTGCCATGAATGCAGTGGGGGAAATGCACAATTTCCCCAGCCTTGGGAAAATCCCATATTCCCCGCTCCCACACACATACTAAAGGGCTCCTTAAAGGCCCTATTAACGCTTGCATTGAAGGCCCCATTGGCGGGTCTTAACACATGATTCCCCAAGGCTTAACACATGATTTCCCCCTCCGCACTAATGGTGGATGCAATCAGTGTGGAGTGGGGAAAGGGTGGGTGGTCGCCCAGCAGTCCCAGGGCCTTGCAAGCCTCCCTCCCCTTGCCCAAATCTTGGGCGCAGGCCTCTGCCCCGTCAGGGGGAGCACCTGCAGGGTGGATGCTGACCCCTAGCCTTTCTCCAGGCCATTACTGGGCCCCGGCACTGATGCAGAACAGCCACTGCCTCTCCAGGATTTGATGAAAAACACAGGTGGAGTTGGGTGTTGTCCGCATATTGAGGACACCTCAGCCCACAATATATTTATTGATTGATTGATTTAAAACATTTATATCCCGCCCTATATCATTAAGATCTCAGAGCGGCGTACAGATAAAAACATACAGTATAAAACAATAAATATACACAGTTAAAAACAAATTAAACCATGATCCAAGTTAAAAGAATATATCATTAAAAAGCCATAAAAGCAGTTAAAAGAGTTAAAACAATGTGTAAGTGAGTTTAACCATCAAAGGCTTTGTTAAAACGCCATGTTTTTATTTGGCGTCGAAATGAAATCAATGTTGGCGCCAATGGGGCCTCCAAGGGGAGGGCATTCCACAGTCGGGGTGCCACCCCAGAGAAAGCCCTCTCCCGTGTCCCATCATAGCGTATATGTTGCATTGGTGGGATGCGGAGAAGGGCTCCTCCAAAAGATCAGAGGTCTCGGGCAGGCATATATAAGGAGAGGCGCTCTCTCAAATATCGAGGTCCCAAGCCGGTTAGAGCTTTAACCATCATTACCAACACCTTGAATTCCGACCGGAAGCGTAGAGGCAGCCAGGGCAGTTCCTTGAAGACCGGTGTTATGTGGTCTCTATAAGATGTACCCGTCATCCAATATATGTACCTCTAAGGTTTCATTTCGGAATCAGGTCTGTCTCCCCAATTCCCAAGAATTAGCGCAAGTGCAGTCATTATGCCATAAAAGTCTCATATTAGCATTGTATAAAATGAAATGGGCCACCCAAAACACTGGCAAGAGAAAGGGCTCCTTTGCATGTTTGTATCTTGCACCCAAGGTGGAGCCTCCAACTGCTGCAAAAGCGAACGAGATACTAGATTTTCATAGTTCTATTGACAACCCGTTTATCTGTTGCCAAGAGGGAGGGCAGCACCAGCTGGCTGCTCTCTGCTCAGAAGAACGGAGACTCCTCCTTCCCCCTGGAAGTCTCAGTTGGCCCATTCAGAGGCAGCATCAAGGGGTGGTGGTGAATTCTCTGCTCTCCAGCCTCCCTCCACCCCCCTTCACCCAGCACACACACACACACACACACACACACACACACACCTGGGGTGGGGGGTGGGGCGGGGCTCCCAGCACTGCCAATGAGAAGGCATCCTGGAGCTTTTCCGTCTGTTTCTTCTTAAGAGAAGAAGCTCAGGAGGGACAGGAGGGGAAGACAACATGACATTCCTGGAATGAGGCAGGGCCAGGCTGCAATAAAACCCTGATCTGGAAGCAGCAAAGAGCTGAGTGTTTTGAGAGTGGGTTTTTTTTTACTTGTAAAATGTGGGAGGAGCCCTTAGCTGGGAGGGGCAAATTGGGCATGGAATGGGAGGGGCTGTGGGGGCTTCCCAGGGAAATGGAGGGGAATACAGGGGAGGGGGAGTTTGGCCACTCAGGGTGGGCCGGAAGGACAGAGGGAGGGAAAGGGAGGAGAGGTCTGGGGAAAGTGGTTTGGGGGAGCTTTCATGTTGGTTCTGCTCTGAGCATTGGAGGTATTCATGGTCCTGTTATCATACTGAGTTGTTTTCACATTCCCTGATTTTATAGGAAATCGATGATCCCTGTGGGGTGTTAACACTTAAGACCTCCGCCATTGTCCTAGAGGATTCTGCTGACCTTCTCTTTTCCTCCTCTCTCTCCATCCCCAACAGCAAATGTCACTCTGGATCCAGACACAGCTCATCCCAGCCTCATCCTGTCTGAGGACCATAAAAGCGTGAGATGGAGAGACAAACAGCAAGATCTGCCCAACAATCCTGAGAGATTTGACCAACATGCTTTTGTCCTGGGACGTGAGGGATTCACGGCAGGCAGACATTTCTGGGAAGTCAGTGTGGGAAGTGAGGAAGACTGGGCTGTGGGGGTCACCAGAAAGTCTGTGAGGAGAAAAGGCTCAATTGGACTTGGTCCTGAGGAAGGGATCTGGGTTGTGAGGTATTGTGGAGGAGTATATAGGGCTTTCAACCCCCCTCATTACCCTCGTCTGTCCCTGAGTGAAGAGCTCAAGAGGATCCGAGTGGTTCTGAACTGTGCTGGGGGACGGGTGTCCTTTTATGATGCTGACAGGGGGACCCTCCTCTACACCTTCTCTGGAGCCTCCTTTGCAGGAGAGACAATTATGCCCTTCTTTTGTGTATGTAAAAAGAGCCACCTCAGCATCTCCCCTTAAGGCAGCTCAGAGCCTTCCTCACTCTCCCTCCTCTGCACACCAGACTGGTTGGTCTACTCTAAGCATCAAACCTCCCTTTGTCAAGGGCTCCTTTTCCCCTTCTGCAAAGACCCCCTGAGAGGCCTCCAGTCACAGACACCAGAACTACATGGACTAAAATGGTGCCTGATTTCCTCCCTCCCTTTTCCCAGACTTCTCTCATCTCTAACTTCTTAAAGAGACAGAAGCCCATGAATAATCCATTCCAACATTTTTTTTAACTGCATTGCTTCCATGGCCACAAAAATTCTCTCTCTCTCTCTCTCTTTGCACAAACACACACACACACACACACACACACACACACACACACGGGTGCATTGTAGCTTGTCAGAGATCCTGATGTGACATTCTTGCCAAAGTCTCCATATCCCGAAATTCCTCTCATTCTGCTGTTTCACGAAGACAAATGCATCTTCCATGTGATTTCCATTGAGAATGGCCTGTCGGTGGGCTTGGATTCAGCAAGTGCAGGGAAATTGCTGTTATAGAGAGCTAATATGTCCACCTTAGTTATTTTCATTAAATAAAATAAGTTACAGCCTTGGGAACAAGGGTTATCTCATCATGCTTAGGGTGACCATATTTCGGGAACCAAAAAGGAAGACAACATGGCCGCTCTATGGGGCCTGTTCTGCCGTCTCCCAGGCTGCAGCTTCTCCTTCAGCCTTCTTTCCTTGCTGCAACACAGCAGAATTATCACAGTTTTTTTTTTACTTTCTAAGGGTTTTTTCTTTTAACAGTTCCTGTCCTTTTGTAAGCATTGCATATTTTAGATTATCCCTTTTTTATCTTTATAAAATAAAGAAAAGTTATATATACCTCAAAAATGTATCCAGCTACCTTTTAACAGCTTACAGATTTATTTTATTAATATCCATCTAGTGCCTATAGTTCTACAGTATTTTAAGTGCAAAGAGCTCAGTAACGTTGCCTCAGAGTCAAGCTGTGTTCCACTGATTTTAACGTAGCGCAGCTAACATCAAAATGGAAATGGAAAAAGAAGCATCCTTTAAAGCTCCCTGAAGGAAGATCACTTTTGTAGTTTGTGGCCAAATGACCTGTAGAACCTTAGAAACAGCTGACAGACACTCTCCTCTTGCCACCCGAGCTCACTGCAGACAGTACGTTATATACGACAACAACAACAGCAACCCCTGAGGCCACCAGTGACAGACGGTGAAGCAATGTGGTGACCTTGAAGCAACTAAAAAAGTCACAGTAAAACAACACCACATATAAGCGCAGTTTCGGGGGGAAAGCCTCATGCGGCTGCAAGTGGGTGGCTGCGTCATATAAACACTGCAGCGCCACTGCGCAGCCGTGACGTGGTAAATAAGGCGTCTAGAGACCCCCCGTGTCAGGAAGGCTAAAGCTCAGAATGAGCTGAGGCGGGTGAGGGGTGGTAATCGCAACAAGAAGGGCTTCTTCAGATCTGTTAGCACTAAAAAGAGGACGAAAGGAATAGTAAACCAGCTGCGCAACGAAGATGACAAGATGCTGGTAGAAGAGACAGAACTGCTCAACTCCTATTTTGGCTCAGTCTTCTCCCCAACGAGGATCTGTGACCCATCCGATATCTGTGGCAAACGGGCTGAAGTGCAGTTTGAAGTTGTCAGAGAGATGTGCTGAGTAGGGCTGTGCTCCTCTTCACTTCAGTTTGGAGAAGCGATAGCGGAGCGGCCTGATTTGCCTCCAACAAAGGCGGAGACGAATAGGGTCGGGGGTGGCCTACGGATGCAGGACAGTGGGGGGGAAGGGAGACTCACCTGACGGTGGTGCAGCCACAGTACGTGCAGCGATGGCGATGGAGCCAGGTAAGGGGGCAGGGGGCTTACCTGCCTCTGTCACGGGCTTGAACTGAGGGCCAGGCCTCAAAGTGCAGCCTGCTTCTGCTTTGAGGCCTTGCCAAAAGTTTAAGCCTGCGATGGACGATGGTAAGGGCGTTGGGGGGAGTTTTGCTTACATTGCTCTGCTGTCGCCGCAGTCCGTACAGCGGCAGCGGAGGAGCCAGGTAAGGGGACGGGGGGGAGGGGGCTTACCTGTGTCTGTCAGGGGCTTCAATTGTAGCTCCAGCTTGAAGCCAGAAGAGAAGGCTGTGGCCTCTTCCAGCTTCAAGCCAGGGCCTCAATTGAAGCCCGCGACGGAAACAGGTAAGGGGGGGTTGGCTTACCTGGCGCCAGCGATGTCCATGCGGTGACAGCGGCGGAGCCACATAAGGGGGTAGCAGGCTTACCTACCTCCCTCATGGTCCGTGGTGGGCTTCAACTGAGGCCCCAGCTTGAAGCCGGAGGAGGCCGCGGCCTTCTCTTCCGGCTTCAACCGGGGCCTCAATTGAAGCCTGCGACGGACCACGATGGACGCAGGTAAGGGGACGGGGGCGTTGGCTTACCTGACACTGGCACCGTCCATGCAGTGACGGCAGCAGAGCCGGATCTCGCTCCCCGGAGCAGGGGACAGGCAGATCGGCCTGAACCGGTTCGGGCCTGATCCAGATGTTCCGGATCGGGCCACGAAGCGGTTCGGGGGGTCCGTGCACAGCCTTAGTTCTGAGTATATCTCAGCACCTTAAATTGTTAGACAAGTTCTTGCCCTTAGGGACGAGATCCAATTCAGCCCCCAAGAACGACACCACACTTCCAGCGACAAGAGGGTCCAAAAGCACTTTATTGATTATAATCAAGATCTGAGCGTCTTGAAAGCAACAGTCAGACAAAGAATTGGAAATTCAGCAGGGCTTTTCAAGCCTGAAAGGGGCAGTGCCCCACAGCAATATTAACCAATCAGAATGTAACACCAGAGCCCCCTTCTGCAAAACATTCCCTTTGAAACAGTAAGTTGCTTCATAACACCAGAGCCCCCTTATCTTCTGCAAAACATTCCCTTTGAAACAGTAAGTTGCTTCAAGTTAACTTTCTGCCTGGAGCCATGAAGCTATTGTTTTGGATAGATAAGGCAGTTACACAGGAGACACCCTTGAAGACGCCCTTGAAGACGCCCTTGGTACATGACATTTCACCTGGTGTATAATGGATACTATACAGCTTCCTTTGAAAAAGGGAGGTGGTTATGCTAACATTCCCTCCTTTAAAGCAATTTAAAAATCAAGCTTGCTAACTTCTTCTAGGTCATCTATGGCTAAGGCTTCATAATGCAAATACATTTGCTGATGGATTACAGATTTTGCAAGATTTTTCAAAAGAGACAAAATACAGGGGAGACAAAAAGCAAGGATTAGCAAAATCATTAAAACGAGACAAAATGCAAGAAATCCTTCTTTCAACCACCCCAGATTAGGTAACCAACTAGTGAGCCATCCAAATAGATCATAAGTGGGTGGTTGTCCTGTTTTATGGAAGACTTGTACTGCTTCTTTTATCTTCTTCACATCTGTCTCAATTTTACTTTGCTCATTTACATAAAAACAACAAGATTGGTTAAGCACAGCGCATACACCATTTTGTTGAGCTAATAACAAATCCAAAGCCATTCTATTTTGCACAACAACATTGCTGAGAGAGGAAACTTCAGTTTGCAAGCTTTCTATTGCATCCAGTGTACTATTAAAAGCTTTTTCTAACTCTAGTGAGATGTTCTTGACAGTTTTCTCTATCTCAGATACTCCCAACCAAGGAAATAGCCATCGTATAGTAGCATGAAATCCAGTGTTCCTTCTAGCTAAAGGGTTATCAGATCTTTGTACAATTCTGTGTGCAAAGCTACCAAAATTAGTCATCTGATCAGAAGTCAGGTTCTTAACAATTTGTAAATGTGGCACAGCAAATGACACAGTGCATCTTCCTCTCCATTTAGGAGGGAGGGTTTTATATAGATTTTCTCCACATAAGAAGTACATTCCTTGCTCAACAAGAGTGAGAGAAAGGATATTACCCTTTGCAGTAGTTATTTTGCTATTCTTTCTAAACTTCATTACCATAGTTACACCATCAATGTAGTGGTATGTACATCTGTTAGGGTGGTTAGTACTCTTGCGCCATTGTTTAATTCGTTCTTCCCATCCTGTGGTATGCTTAAATCCACAAAAGATGGAAGTAGCCAGGACTTCTAAAAGACTGATTGGAACAACATCAGGTGGAACTTTGACAACTGCTCCGTTTTCACTGAAAAAGAATACAGAGTTATTTAATAGGGCCATTGATTCATTTCTCCAAACGACATCTGTGAAGTTTAAGCTATGGAGTGTAGGATTGGTAAGACTATAATTGGGCATGTCAGTGAAATTGTATATACCACTGCAGGTAGACTTTTCTTTGTTAACTTTCATTTCATCATTTACATGGGGTTCTAAAAGTCCTTGAATAGAATCAAACCATAATATATGTGCACAATTTTGACTCTTTAACCATCCTACATCTTGACCAGTTGAATTCTCTGATTCTATACATATTGAGTGTTTTATTTCATTAGGTATTACCTGGTAGGCTATGAGTCCTTTGGAACGTGAATTTCGCACCCATAAGCCTTTGGTAGAATGTGTGTAATTTAAAATCCAGTCAGCTAACCACCCTGTTTTCATTTTGAGGTCCAATAGGTTAGGGGTACAGGGACTGGAAGTAATTTATTACCTGCATCTTTCTTCCCTAGTTGCTCACAAACCCAACATTAGTTCAAAAGGAGACAATTTAAGAAAGGGTCTTAAATTGTCTCCTTTTGAACTAATGTTTGGTTTTCCTCCTCGGGTTTTGGTGGGGGAGCGAGAAGAGATTAAATGGGAACTGGGGAATGATTTTCTCAGGGAATATGTAACTGCCCTCAAGTCTGCTCTTTTACAGCTGCATCGCTACGCTGCACCTTTCCAGAGATTGCCACTTGAAGGACCTATCCATCCGTTCCAGCCCGGTGATAAAGTCCTGCTGAAGAAGTGGAATCCTGAAAAATTGGGAGAAAAGTGGGAAGGACCTTACTGGCTGCGGCCTCTTCCAGCTTCAAGCCAGGGCCTCAATTGAAGCCCGCGACGGAAACAGGTAAGGGGGGTTTGGCTTACCTGGCGCCAGCGATGTCCATGCGGTGACAGCGGCGGAGCCACATAAGGGGGTAGCAGGCTTACCTACCTCCGTCACGGTCAGTGGTGGGCTTCAACTGAGGCCCCAGCTTGAAGCCGGAGGAGGCCGCGGCCTTCTCTTCCGGCTTCAACCGGGGCCTCAATTGAAGCCTGCGACGGACCACGACGGACGCAGGTAAGGGGACGGGGGCTTTGGCTTACCTGACACTGGCACCGTCCATGCAGTGACGGCAGCAGAGCCGGATCTCGCTCCCTGGAGCAGGGGACAGGCAGATCGGCCTGAACCGGTTCGGGCCTGATCCAGATGTTCCGGATCGGGCCACGAAGCAGTTCGGGGGGTCCGTGCACAGCCTTAGTTCTGAGTATCTCTCAGCACCTTAAATGAGTTCAAGTTCCCAGGTCCAGGTGAACTGCACCTCACAGTGTAGAAGGAGCTACGAGATGGGCTCCAGGAACTTCAATTCCTTAATTTTGAGAAGTGCTGGAGAACAGGTGAACTACCGGAGGACTGGAGAAGGGCGAATGGGATTCCTATTATCAAAAAAAAAAAAAAAGCAGATCTGGGGAATTACAGACCAGTTTGACATCAATACTTGAGATTCTAGAGCAGGTAATAAAGTGCTCAATCTGTGGGCATCTTGGGGTGATCAGAGGTAGTTGAAATAAGCCATAATTTACCACTGTGATGGGCAAACCAGGTCAAAATATACAAATTATATGTCCCCCGCTCAAAATCAGGCCCATTCCTTTAAAATTATTTTATGTTTATCAAAAGACTGATCCTCTGCTTAACTTCATTTTTTACATGCTGATGATTTTCTGGTGAGTCATTTCCAAGCAAGCAAACGCCCACTTCCTGAAAGCCAAGAAAGGAAACTAATTCTGTCTGCCGTGTACGAAAGCCATGGCTGCTGCTTGGCGTCCTGCCCAGGATCTCTGTGAAGAAGTCAGTTGTCCCATCTGCCTGGATTATTTCAGGGATCCAGTGACAGTTACAGAGTGTGGCCACAATTTCTGCCAAGCCTGCTTGAGCAAGCATCTGGGGGAGAAGAACACAGAGGCCTCCTGCCCCGAGTGTAAAGGAACCTTCCAGAAGGGGAACCTCAAGCCAAATAGGCAGCTGGCTAACTTTGTCGAAATTGCCAAGAAATTCAGGGATCAGGGGGCCAAGGGGGCAGAGGAGAAGGGGAGACTCTGTGAGAAACACCAGGAGCCCCTGAAGCTCTTCTGCAAAGATCATGAAACCATTTTGCACAATACAGACAATAGACTGGAACGGGTATCAGAATGCAGTTTCTTCAGATGTTTCGTGGCTTATGGCGTCCCTGCCTCGGAGCTATGTGTGACTGGTGAGTTTGGTTGATATCTCTTGTTTCGAAGTGGCCGTTTCGGGCCATCCCATTCTGTTCCAGATGTCGTTCTGGGAGTTATGGGGTTAATACTAATATAATATTGTGATGGTTTTAGTCCTAAATATTGTTTTGAAGTATTGCTACTCATGCCACTATTTTTGGCGTGGCGCTATTTCTTAATTTAAAGCGGTTGTTTTGGCCTGTTCTGTTTCAGCTTTTATGTCGCTCTCTTTGTTTCTTACATGCTGATGATAGTGAGTCATTTACAAGCAAGCAAACGCCCAGTTCCTGAAAGCCAGGAAAGTTAAACTAATTCTGTCTGCAGTGTACGAAAGCCATGGCTGCTGCTGGGAGTGCCGTCCAGGATCTCTGCGAGGAAGCCACTTGTTCCATCTGCCTGGAGTATTTCAGGGATCCAGTGACAGTTACAGAGTGTGGGCACAATTTCTGCCGAGCCTGCCTGAGCAAGTATCTGGGGGAGAAGAACACAGAGGCCTCCTGCCCCCAGTGTAGAGGAACCTTCCAGAAGGGGAACCTCAGGCCAAATAGGCAGCTGGCTAAGATTACTGAAATTGCCAAGAAATTCAGAGATGAGGAGGTAAAGCAGGCAGAAGAGAAGGGGGGAGTCTGTGAGAGGCACCAGGAGCCCCTGAAGCTCTTCTGCAAAGATCATGAAACCCCCCTCTGCCTGGTGTGTGACAGATCCAAGGAGCATGAACATCACAAGGTGCTTCCTCTGGAGGAGGCTTCCCGGGAGTACAAGGTAGGAAAACATTGTAGACCTTGGTGGGGAGGGGGAAGAACTCTGGGTTCTTCTTGGGAAGTTCTCTGTAAAGTCCCTGCAATAAGAAGATATTAGGACTAAACTATGTTCCTCTAGCCTGGATGCAGTGAACATGCACCTTCTTTGTTCTGCAAATAGCAGCCAGGGGAAGCCTGAAAAGGTTCGGGAGGGTGGAGGGTGGTGGCTCTCTCCACACCGGGGCAGCAGTAGGGGAGCAGGGGCAAGATGCTGCAGGTGCTCCTCTCACACCTTTCCTTCTCTCTCTCTCTCTCTCTCTCTCTCTATCTATCTCTTTGCTCCAGCAGCAAACTGGGTGGGTTTGTGTGTCCCGCAGTGTTTACTGTGTCGGCCAAAGGTGGTGGAAGTGTGACCCCCAGCCCCAATTCCCATCTCAGTGCATGTGAAACTCAGACTCCCAGTGGATGGAGGGACTTGTTTTTTAGGCTTTAATGGTATAAAAAAGTCCGCTGAGAACCTCCCCACTCCCCAGTACAAAGACGGATGTCAGAGAACAGGAATATTGTTCACTTCCTCTTTCTGTCTCACTAAACCAAACATGAACTTTTGTTTTTCCTTCAGAATCTGATCCGTCGTCGCCTGGAGATTCTCAGGGAAGAGAGAGAAAGAATTCTGGCATATAAGGCAGAAACAGAAAAGGGAAATAAAGAACTTCTTGTAAGTGTCAGTTTTACTAGGGGTCTGTCTAGATGATGTCGTTTATTTATTTGTTTAGTTCTTTCTTAAATGATTGGTATCCTGCCCTATATCACCGAGATCTAAGGGCGGCATACATATAAAAACAGAACAATGTAGACAGTACAGAATAGAAACAACGAGAAACTTATTAAATCACCTGCAAATTAAGATGAGTAGAAATTTTTAACAAGCACTAGAAACAATCGAAAACAATTAAAACTATGTGCAACCATGGAGAATATAGCCTTCAAAGGCTTTGATAAAAGCCATGTTTTAACCCGGGGCTTCTCCATACGGCTGTTTATACCTCCGTAAATGCACATCTTCGGACAGATGACGCAGCCACAAATACGAAGCCATCCAAAGGCAAACCCTGGAAAATCTGATCCCCAAAAGTAGGGCATTTACCCCAACCTTTCTGGTAGTGGAGCCAGCTCCGTGGCTCTAAACAGCCTCCAGGCACTGGTCCAGCACCTTCACAGCCCCAGCTGTCTCCGATGACAAGGAGAAGTAGAGCTGAGTATCACCAGCATACAGATGGCACCAAACCCCCAATGACCTCCCCCAGTGGCTTCATAAAGATGTTGAACAGCATGGGGGATAGAGTAGATGCCTGTGGCTTCATATCCATGGGGTAGAACAGGAATCCCCCAATACCACTTTCTGCAATTGGCCCTGCAAGTGGGAGCGGAACCACTGGAACTCGGAGCCTCCTACTCCCATCTCACATAGCCAATCCAGCAGGATACCATGATCAATGGTATCAGAAGCTGCTGAGGCGTCCAGTTAGATCAACAGGGCACCACTCTCCCTGTCTTTCACCCGGAGTAGGTGGTCGGTCAGAGCAGCCAAGGCTGTTTCAGTGCTGTGCCCTGGCCTGAAACCAGACTGAAATGGGTCTAGATGATCAGTTTCCCCCAGAAACGCCTGAAGCTGTCCAACCACCACGCGCTCAAGCGCTTGGTCTTTGCCCCAGGGTGGCTCCAAATCTATGCTGGGTTGGTTAGATGACGCAGCGGCTGATTCGGGGCAAATAGGCGGAGATCCGCAGCTGAACATTCAGGGATTTACCCTGACTGTTTCTCCCTGAGCGAGGTCTTCTGCTCTCTGACCTTGCTCCGTGGCTGATCCGGGGTGCGGTCCTGGCAGATGGCGCCTGGCAATTGGTCACCGGAAGCCAGGAAGAGGGCCGAAGGGGGCGGCTCCAGTACCTGGATGATTGCTGGAACCCCCCCTGCTCCCTCCTTGGCCTGGAGATTAGCAAGTCCAAACCCACAGGAAGGAAACCACAGGGTTTGGGGGGAATGCGGCCCCCATGAGGTGCTATCAAGGCAGCCCCTAGGAAGGGAACAAGGGCTTCAACCAATATGAGTAACAATGTGATGTAAACTGCAGAGGAATCCAAAGCCCCCAGGCAGCCTGGCTCTGCAGAACAGCTCTTGCCTGGAATGGCCAAACCTCCCAGAACGGTGGCTAATGAAAGGCCAGGCTGAGAGTGGGCCCTGGTACCTCTTCTCGATCCACCCAGAGTGCAGGACACGGAATAACAGGCTCAAGTTAAAGGAAGCCAGAATCCAGCTGGACATCAGGAAAAACTTCCTGACTGTTAGAGCAGTACGACAATGGAACCAGTGACCTAGGGAGTTGGTGGACAACCATCTGTCAGGGATGCTTTAGGGTGGATTCCTGCATTGAGCAGGGGATTGGACTCGATGGCCTTGTAGGCCCCTTCCAACTCTGCTATTCTATGATTCTATGATCTTATAGGAATCTTTTTCTCTCTGAACATGGATTTAAGATCTCTGAAAACTTAAAATAACTTTCCTATAAAATTCCTTTAAGCCTCTTGATGACGTGAAGCTTGGTCCTATTTCTGACTCTGTCTTCCCTTTCTCCCCTTTCCATCCACTTCTTGCAGAAGGAAACCAGAGCAGAGAGGGAAAAGACAGTGGCTCAGTTCAGACAACTCCAGCAGCTTCTGGAGGAACAAGAGAAACTTCTGCTGGCCCAGATAGAAGGCTTAGAGGAGCAGATTGCCAGGAGAAGGGACGAGCACCAGGCCAAACTCTCTGAAGAACTCTCCTCTCTTGAAAGCCTCATCCAGGAGTTGGAGGAGAAAGGTCAGCAGCCAGCGAGTGAACTCCTGCAGGTAAGACGGTGGCAGGAACAGCCCAGGAACTTCCTCCCAAGGGTAAAGCTGACTTCAAGACCTTGAAGAGGAGAACCCCCTGCACTGGAAGCCCAGCCCATTTCTATTCTCTGTGTGTATTGTGACCAGGGCTTTACGTTACATGGCAGGAGAGGGACGACCAGGTGGCCTGGAATTGGAAACTTCTCCCTCCTCCCGGTGCTCATAGTAAGAATGAAGGGGACAGCGCCCTCTAGTGGAGGTTTTGAAGTGCAACTTTGACTGCACATGGTGGGAAGTCTTGAGATGTAGTTGAAGAATCGGGATATCCAGGGGTTTCCTTTTAACGGAATAAATGGGGGAAGGTGCAGGAGACATCGTCAGAAAGACCCCAAACGTCCATGAGAGGACAGTCAGGAGCATTCTATAAATCACTTATTTAGAGAAGCCCCATGTCTCACTGCCCTGTTCTAAGAGAAACCCACCCCTTGGAACCTTCCTCTCCCCCCCCCCCCAAACCTGGAAAGTTCACTCTAAACTCCCTCCCACCCCCAGCACTGTTAAGTACTCCTATTTGCATAACAGATTGTTTTGATTTTGCACGCTTATGAAGAATGCCCTAGCATCACATTTCTCCAATTAATGAGTGTATCCCTGAGATTCTTGTGGGTTTGTGGAAATTCCCATTATTTGAAGAAGCCAGGGCTTGAAGCACTGTCACTGCTGGCATTCCTCTTTTTTGTCAAGGGAAATGTCCCCATCTTGGAGTACTTTCTTGTCATAAAAGAGAGACTCTAAACTGTCAGTGACTCTGCACAGGGAAATAGGCCAACAGGGTTGGCTGTGAACCAAAAGTGGGTCACAAGATCAGTCCAGATGGGTCACTGCAAAGGTGGTGCCACCATGTAGGGCAATTTTGAAAGTGGGGCCCATGTTGCAGGTTGGGGTCCCTCGTGGTTCTTGGATCTGGACCTGTGGAAGACCACTGCCTTAAAATGCAGATCAATGTCTCTCTGTTGTGAAAGCCTGAGGGTTTGACCAAGGCCTCTTGAACCCCCATTGTAGGATGTTTTATCTATTCCTCATAGTCCTTGAGTGGGGGGGGGGGTTTGCTATGTGGAAGCATCAGCACTTGAGCATGAGAAGGACCAGGGTACCATAGATGGGTGACTGGCAGGCACTGAGTTCCCTCTTCTCTCTCTTCTTTCTTTGCAGGACGTGAGAAACACCTTGCAGAGGTAAGTGGATCCCACTCATTTCCATGATTGTGGGAAGGGTCTGGATCACATGGGAAGCACATGGCTCCCTCCATGCTCCTGGGCAGAGGACATTGGTCTCCAACATCTCATGGACTCCAACATCTCAGTGATTAAAACAGGGACCAGCACTCCTTTTCTTCCTTCCCTCCATCACACATGGTTGAAGGCTCCTCTCTGCCCACAAAACATCTCACCCCAAAACACACATACAAAAACTCCACAGACCAAACCTTCTCCCAAAACAACAACGCAGGCAACCCCCCAGCACAGGCAAAACACAGACCACTAACCCTAACTAGACACAAACACAAGCATCCCATCCGCCCCGCTCACCCTCCCTCCCCCAGCCATGCTCACTTGTGTGGCTCCCAAAGGGTTCTGTATGGGGCAGTGTGGCTGATGCTCCCTCCCCCAACAAAAGTTGCCCGTTCTCTGTTCTGAGCTTTCTGCAATTTCTGTTTGGATTGAATGGATGTGGGTTACCTTTTTTCCTCGCCACCAGGAGTGAGAAGGAGGCATTTGAGAATCCAGCAGCTTTCCCTCCAGAGCTGAAGCAGAAGATCTGGGACTTCCATGAAATAAATCCCTTTCTGGAGAGAGTCATGAAGCAATTCCAAGGTAAGGAAGCATGGCTGCTGGGATGCAGTGCTGGGCATTATTTTATTTTATTTTGTTGGTGCTACAAATGGTGGCAACAGCAGTAAACATCAGGCTTCCATTTTGGCAGCCTGGCCACCATTTCCTTTTCCTCCAGGAATACCCAGAGTGCATTTTGTTGCCCATCCGCTCAGACTGGAGAAGGTTTCTTGAAGGTTCTCCAATTCTGCTTTGGGTTTTCACCATCCAGAATAATGTAGTGTGTCAACCTCCCTGTTTACTCTTGACTCCATATCCCTCACTCATGAATCTAAACTGCAGGAAAGAGATAAGGAAAGAGTTCCCTTTGGGGGCCCCACTGCTTCTCTCGATTGGGAGTTTTGTCCACTGATTCCTCTCCTTCCATGCTGCTTACCCCTGACACCATCTTCTTTATTCACGGATTCAATAGCCGTGGTCTCCCTTCACTCTTCAGGGTCCCCATCACTGATCTCCACTGTGAGAACTGTCCATTTAGCCCTCCCTTTCCTTTTTTAAAATCAAGGCTGCAGAGCTATTTTGGGGTGGGGCCCAGATTGCCCTCCACCTCACACACTACGGGGCAGGTGATGGGACCCCATTCCTTTCCCCCCACTGATGCTGGAAGGAGGTCTGCAACGGTGCCTCCTCCCCTGACAGAGAAAGAGGTCCAGCCCCCTCCACATCCATCCCTCTGATCTGATGTGATGCGGCCTGGGTGCTGGGACTCCCCTGCACAGGGAAGGTCAGTCCTGCCACTCATTCCCATCGTCCCCATTATCTCTGCTCTCAGATCAGAGATAGCTGTAGGGATGATGGTTGGGAGGCATTGGGACTCACCCCCACCGCGGGTAGCGCCCACACTTCCGGGCCACGTCTCATCCATGCTCCTGTCTCTGTTCCGAGATTGGAGATAGCCATGGGGATGAGAGGGGTGCGCATTGGGACTGCTCCATCTGTGCGAAATAATAATAATAATAATAATAATAATAATAATAATAATAATAATAATTTTATTTATTTGTTACCCGCCTCTCCCTTTGGATCGAAACATTCAAAACTAATACATCATTAAAAGCAGCACATTATTAAAAGGCGTCTTAAAATTCAACTGCGTAGGCCTGCCGGAAGAGATCCGTCTTTATAGTTTTCTTAAAATCCGGAAAACTGAAGTTGACGAATCTCTCCTGGCAGGTCATTCCATTAGCTGCGAGCGGCAGAGGAAAAGGTCCGCTGGGTACTAGTGGTCAGCCTTGTTTGTGTTGTCTGGAGTAAATCCTTCCCAGAGGACCTGAGTGTGCGGGGCGGATTGTATGGGAGAAAGTGATCCCGCAGGTAGCCTGGACCCAAACCATGTAGGGCTTTAAAGTTGATAACCAACACTATACTTCGCCCGGAAACGAATTGGCAGCCAGTGAAGAGATTTTAAAACTGGTGTAATGTGGTCACTCAGTCTAGCCCAGGTGAGTGCCATTGCTCAGGCTGCCGCACATGCCCACTACTATCCCTGATCAGAGGTAGCTGTGGCGGGGGGGGGGGCTCCAAGGGGATTCCTCCAGAGGGGGGGGGGGCTTGGAGACTAAGCTCATTCCCCTGGAGGAAGACCAAGAGGCTGTGCAGGCCAGATTGTGGTGCCCCATAGGTTGGATTAGGACTAGACCCCTGGTTTAAATGGCTACGAATTCATGAGTATTGAATGACAACGAAGCAAACACAGGAACATGGGAAGGAATTTAAAAAAACCTTTTTGGAGCTTCAGGTATATAAGATTTACAAGGCTAAATTGTAGCCCATGAGGGCTGTTCTAGCCATAGGAAGGGGAATGAAATACAACCTCTATCCTAGTTCTGCCTTCTGCTTCTGATTTCTTATGTTCTACAGAGGATTTTCTTAAGTTTTATTTTATATTATTATTTCGGTTGCTGTCCTAGATGTCCAGAATCCACTATAAACTTCTCCTGTTGACCTTCAAAGCTTTTCACGGCCTAACTCCTGCCTATCTCTCCTCTCTCATCTCACACTATTCCCCCGCTCGTGCTCTCCGCTCCTCTGATGCCATGCTTCTCGCCTGCCCAAGGACCTCCACTTCCCTTACTCGGCTTCGTCCTTTTTCTTCTGCTGCCCCTTACGCCTGGAACGCTCTTCCAGAACACTTGAGAACTACCAACTCAATCGCTGCTTTTAAAACTCAGCTAAAAACTTTTCTTTTCCCTATAGCCTTCAAATATTGAGTTTGTTCTGACTCTATACTGTTATCTTCACCCTACCCGGTGCCTGTTTACACTTCCCTGTGCCTGTTTGCATTCTCTTTCCCTCCTTATTGTTTACTGCAACTTTATTAGATTGTAAGCCTATGCGGCAGGGTCTTGCTATTTACTGTGTATAATCTGTACAGCACCATGTACATTGATGGTGCTATATAAATTAATAATAATAATAATAATAATAATAATAATAATAATTAATATGTGCTTTGTTGAGGTTAAGCTGCACTGAACATGATGGGACTTACTGGGCCAGTTTGCATGACTCCAGGGCGGCTACTAAGCCCCGGTGGCTTGGGCTTGTTGAGTGCTGGCCTGGTTTGCATAGTTGTTCTGGCTGGGCAAAGGCTTCTCGTGTCGTCTGAATCTAGGGAGGGTGGCTTGTTGGGGTGGTTAAGAAGCCACTCCAGACCCATGGCCTGTGGTGCGGTTGTGGGTTGACTTGCTAACCTTCCCCACGAGCCTCCCCCACTGGCTTCGGATGAAACGAAACACTGAGAAACACGCATAGAATTGTACTGTTACTTGGAATCAGTTTAAAGTTACGAAGAGGATCTCCCTTTTACCGGATTGGTTTCTACTTGATTCATAATGGGCCTCTTAAAGTTTCTATCATTTCCTTCCCCAGATGCGCTGCTAACTCGACTACCTCTGATGAAAGGTACATTTCCAGTTTATTTATTTATTACATTTCTGTACCATCCAATAGTGGAAGCTCCATGGCGGTTCACAAAACCAATGTGAACCAAATGCACTGGAGAGATATGGACTGGTCAGATATTTCACTGGCTTCATTTCACTGTGCTTAAACCGTTCTGTCCTGCGTCCTTCAGAACGATAAACAGGTTAATTATGAGTAATCAGCAACTCTGTAGTGATGTTGGGTTCTCCATATCAACAAAGCAGGCACAGACAGGGGGGTGGAGCTATGGGCTCCTCCCCTCCATACTTCCCCCTTGCATTCAAGCGCACTTTTGCAAGACGTGTCCTTGTATAGAGGTGACTGTGCCTAGGGAGGGCTCCATGCAATCAGGACATGTGAGAAAGCAAAGCTCCCAGTCGTGTGGAGCTCTGGCCATCCATGCACACTTGAGCAGTCAGAGGTATCTCACAGAAGAACGTTCAAAGAGATGGGATGGTCTGACCAGCATTGGGCCTGGTCATTGGTATTTTAAAACGTTAGAATTTATTGATAAACATACAGGCTGAACATAGGCAGAGGCACAGCTTGGATGCTCCAGTAGACAGTTCTAAAGTTCACAGATCACCGGAGACTCCTCCAGACCCCTCCAAATTTTTACTTTTCCTGTCAACGTATCACTGAGGTTATGAGTAAGTCAAAGGCTGTAGCAAATGATATGCTTATAAAAGAGGGATTCCAGGACGATCCTGTCTGACAGATGTTCAGCATTATACTATATAGCTTTATCCTTAATTAACCAAAGCAAAAAGTGACAAAACATTTTAGAAGAGTTGAAAAACTGTGAAGGGGGTATTGGAGAAGGAAATACGCTGATGAAGTTATTGGCACGAGCCCACAGGTGCCCGTCACAGTTGACTTTCCCCTGAGGGAAGAGCCTCTGGCACCGTCAAAGTCATATCTCTGTGAAAGACTCCAACCTGCATCTGAACTGCAAATATGCACAGAATGGCTTGATGCTTTCAAGAAAAACATACAAATTTGAAATATCGGTGAGACAAGGAAACCCATTACTAGGGCTGGGTGTTTATTTATTACTTTGGTATTTGATTCCCTCAAAAATCCGCAGTGTCACTGCTGCATGAGGAAAACAATCAATTCAGACGTCAGAAGGGCCTGCAGGTTATCTGGCCAGAAAAACCACAACGCCGGCGGCCATTCTGTTTGTCAAGCCGAGCCTGGGTCTTGCCTTCCCGATCCGCCCAGAGCTCTGCCCGTCACTGACACACAAAGACACAACGTTGTGACCTTGGGGCAAAGGGAAAAGTCGCAGTAAATGGACACATTCAAAAAAGCACAGTTTCTGGGTGAAAAGCCCAATGGGGCTGTGTGTTGGCAGCTGTGTCACATAAACAGCACAGCACTACTGTGCAGTCACCATGGGGTGAATAGGATGTATAGATACACCCTGGTCTCATCTCGGAGGTATGCCTGATTTTGCAAGGTGCATTTCAGGGCAAACCCCCAAATGACACAAAGTAAATGTTTGGAGGGAGGCGGCTCTTTAGGAAGCTCATTCCACCACTGGGGTGCCACAGCAGAAAAGGCCCTTTTCATGGTAGCCACCTCCCTCATTTCTTTTGGCTGTAGCTCCCAGAGAAGGACCATTGAAGATGATCTCAGGGTCTGGGCAGGTCCATACAGGAGGAGATAGTCCTTCAACTAACCTGATCCCAAGCCTTTTAGGGCTTTGAAGGTCAATACCAGCACTTTGGCATGGACTGACATCCAGAGCAGCTGGAATGATCACGTTTGTAGACGAAGGTTGGAGTCAGTCCAACCTTCCTGCAAGGTAGGCCCCCGGACCAAACGTCCTGTCTTCCCCGGCCACCCCTCGCCCTAGCCCTCTTCCCAACCGGGACAAGCCAGAGATTCCTAGAATAAAAACACGCACACTCAGCTAAGGGCCAAAACAAATTGGATACCATTCATCTAAAACTAACACGTAAGGTTTTGGCTGGAGGTAGTAGCAGCAAAGGCGGGAGGGGAAGAGAAGAGGAAGGGAAGGAGAGGGGATCAAAGGAAAGACGACAAAGGGGCAATTTTCAAGGAGCCAGGGCTCCATCTACAATCTTCAAACACACAACCCACCCCCAGCCATAAAAGCGGCCAGCCTTGTCTCAGGGAATCCAGACACTTCAAGAATAAACGAAAGACCCTAGCTTACTCCGAGCAGCCCGTCCATGCTTAACCTGGGTGTTCTTCCACCAAGCCAGAACAGAAGAGGATCATCCCAAACAGGATGCCAAGCGCTCCACACTCCCACCCACATTCCACATACCGTCATAGCTACATAACACATACCAGAACAGATACAGAAGAAAGAATAATACAATGAAAGAGCCAGTACAGCCAGCAATGCCCCATGTCCTTCACAACGTTGGCCAGCCCCTGTTAACAATCCCGCTGCCTTGTTTTGGACCAGTTGAATTTTCCACACCATTTTCAAAGGCAGCCCCACGTATAACACATTGCAGTAATCTAGACAACTGGTGGTCAGAGCATGGAGAACTGTAGCTAGGCTATCTCTGTGCAGATAAGGACGTTGTTGGGTTATCAGCCTAAAATGATAAAAGGTGAGTTCAGCTGTGGCTCAAGTGACAGTTCAGGGTCTGAGAGCATCCCCAAACTACAAACCGATCACTTAGGGGGTGTGGGACCCCCTCCAGAACAAGTTGAACATCACTAAGCTGGGCAGATGAACCACCCAATAACAGTATCTCCATCTTGTCTGGATTGAGTCTTTTTTGTTGGCCCTCATTAGGGATGGCGCAAACATCCGCTTGGGTCCTTGAGGGCAGCAGATGGACCCACGTCTAGCCCTTGCATCCCCAAACGGATGCACCCTGCGTGAGGACAGACTTGTGCCCCAGTGCTTGGGCATGAATTGGCCTGGCCTTACTGCATCACGTCCTTTCCCTGCCTGCTGCTGCCATGAATGCAGTGGGGGAAATGCACAATTTCCCCAGCCTTGGGGAAGACCCATGTTTCCCGCTCCCACACACATACTAAGGGGCTCCTTAAAGGCCCTATTAACGCTTGCATTGAAGGCCACATTGGGGGGGGGTCTTAACACATGATTCCCCAAGGCTTAACACACGATTTCCCCCTCCACACTAATGGTGGACGCAATCAGTGTGGAGTGGGGAAAGGGTGGGTGGTCGCCCAGCAGTCCCAGGGGCTTGCAAGCCCCCCTCCCCTTGCCCAAATCTTGGGCGCAGGCCTCAGCCCCGTCGGGGGGAGCACCTGCAGGGTGGATGCTAACCCCTAGCCTTTCTCCAGGCCATTACTGGGCCCCGGCGCTGATTCAGAACAGCCACTGCCTCTCCAGGCTTTGATGAAAAACACAGGTGGAGTTGGGTGTTGTCCGCATATTGAGGACAGCCCACAATATATTTATTGATTTATTTAAAACATTTATATCCCGCCCTATATCATTAAGATGTCAGAGCGGCGTACAGATAAAAACATACAGTATAAAACAATAAATATGCACAGTTAAAAACAAATTAAACCATGATCCGAGTTAAAACAATATATAATTTAAAAACCATAAAAGCAGTTAAATGAGTTAAAACAATGTGTCAGTGAGTTTAACCATCAAAGGCTTTGTTAAAACGCCATGTTTTTATTTGGCGTCGAAATGAAATCAATGTTGGCGCCAATGGGGCCTCCAAGGGGAGGGCATTCCACAGCCGGGGTGCCACCCCAGAGAAAGCCCTCTCCCGTGTCCCATCATAGCGTATATGTTGCATTGGTGGGATGCGGAGAAGGGCTCCTCCAAAAGATCAGAGGTCTCGGGCAGGCATATATAAGGAGAGGCGCTCTCTCAAATATCGAGGTCCCAAGCCGGTTAGAGCTTTAACCATCATTACCAACACCTTGAATTCCGACCGGAAGCGTAGAGGCAGCCAGGGCAGTTCCTTGAAGACCGTTGTTATGGGGTCTCTATAAGATGTACCCGTCATCCAATATATGTACCTCTAAGATTTCATTTCAGAATCAGGTCTGTCTCCCCTAATTCCCAAGAATTAGCGCAAGTGCAGTCATTATGCCACAAAAGTCTCATATTAGCATTGTATAAAACGAAATGGGCCACCCAAAACACTTGCAAGAGAAAGGGCTCCTTTGCATGTTTGTATCTTGCACCCAAGGTGGAGCCTCCAACTGCTGCAAAAGCGAACGAGATACTAGATTTTCATAGTTCTATTGACAACCCAGTTATCTGTTGCCAAGAGGGAGGGCAGAACTGGCTGGCTGCTCTCTGCTCAGAAGAACGGAGACTCCTCCTTCCCCCTGGAAGTCTTAGTTGGCCCATTCACAGAGGCAGCATCAAGGGGTGGTGGTGAATTCTCTGCTCTCCTGCCTCCCTCCGCCCCCCTCACCCCGCACGCGCGCGCGCGCGCACACACACACACACACACACACACACACACACACACATACATACACGGTGGGGGGTGGGGGGTGGGGCTCCCAGCACTGCCAATGAGAAGGCATCCTGGAGCTTTTCCATCTGTTCCTTCTTAAGAGAAGAAGCTCAGGAGGGAGAGGAGGGGAAGACAACATGGAATTCCTGGAATGAGGCAGGGCCAGGCTGCACTAAAACCCTGATCTGGAAGCAGCAAAGAGTTGAGAGTTTTGAGAGTGGGGTTTTTTTTAACTTGTAAAATGTGGGAGGAGCCCTTAGCTGGGAGGGGCAAATTGGCCATGGAGTGGGAGGGGCTGTGGGGGCTTCCCAGGGAAATGGAGGGGAATACAGGGGAGGGGGAGTTTGGCCACTCAGGGTGGGCCGGAAGGACAGAGGGAGGGGAAGGGAGGAGAGGTCTGGGGAAAGTGGTTTGGGGGAGCTTTCATGTTGGTTCTGCTCTGAGAATTTGAGGTATTCATGTTCCTGTTATCATACTGAGTTGTTTTCACATTCCCTGATTTTATAGGAAATCGATGATCCCTGTGGAGTGTTAACACTTAAGACCTCCGCCATTGTCCCAGAGGATTCTGCTGACCTTCTCTTTTCCTCCTCTCTCTCCATCCCCAACAGCAAATGTCACTCTGGATCCAGACACAGCTCATCCCAGGCTCATCCTGTCTGAGGACCATAAAAGCGTGAGATTAGGAGACAAGCGGCAAGATCTGCCTGACAATCCTGAGAGATTTGAAAAACGTTTTTTTGTCCTGGGACGTGAGGGATTCACGTCAGGCAGACATTTCTGGGAAGTCAGTGTGGGAAGTGAGGGATACTGGGCTGTGGGGGTCGCCAGAGAGTCTGTGAGGAGAAAAGGCAAGATTGGACTTAGTCCTGAGGAAGGGATCTGGGTTGTGTGGTATTATGGAGGTGTATATAAGGCTTGCAACCCCCCTCATTACCCTCGTCTGTCCCTGAGTGGGAAGCTGAAGAGGATCCTAGTATCTCTGAACTACAATGAGGGGCAGGTGTCCTTTTACGATGCTGACAGGGGGACCCTCCTCTACGCCTTCTCTGGAGCCTCCTTTGCAGGAGAGACAATTCTGCCCTTCTTTCGTGTATTGAGAAACGGCCACCTCAGGATCTCTCCTTAAGGCAGCTCTGAGCCTTCCTCACTCTCCCTCCTCTCCACACCAGACTGGTTAGTCTACTCTAAGCATCAAACCTCCCTTTGTCAAGGGCCCATTTTCCCCTTCTGCAAAGGGCCCCTGAGCAGCCTCCAGTCACAGACACCAGAACTCCATGGGCTAAAATGGTGCCTGATTTCCTCCCTCCCTTTTCCCAGACTTCTCTCATCTCTCACTTCTTAAAGAGACAGAAGCACATGAATAATCCAGACCAACATTTTTTTTTAACTGCATTGCTTCCATGGCCACAAAAATTCTCTCTCTCTCTCTCTCTCTCTCTCTCTCCCTCTCTCTCTCTCTCTCTCCCTCTCTCTCTCTCTCTCCCTCTCTCTCTGCACAAACACAAACATACACACGGGTACATTGTAGCTTGTCAGCATTAAAGTGAAGTTCCATAAGGCGCAACGCCCCTTTCCCAAGGTGCCGCCTTTCCTGTGACCTGCTGCAGGAGAAAGGGACTCTGAAAACTCAGCGCCCAGCAAGGCATGCAAGGAGAATGAGCCAAACTCTCACCTGGCTCCCTTGCGACAAGGACCAATGAACTGGAGGGCGGAGGAGGAAGTGGGTGGGGGGCAGCCACAATAGTGGGAGGGCAAACAAGTGAAAAGAGAGTTCATCAGTATGGCGATGATCGTGAAAGGGACCAGCACTTGACGCGCTAAAGAAACAGAGGTTAAAATTGCAGGTGCATACCAGGAATAAAAAGTAGGTGTGATGGAGCTTTAAGTCTTATTCAGTATTTTTTCCCCACTTCATTTCTATTGGACACTGCAAAATTTCTTTAATACTGGACTGTCTAACTCCACTAATTGCTTACAGTGTAATACACCTAATGCTCTCTGTTCGAGAGCAATCCTCTGTCCCCTAGACAGCGTACGTGTGTGTGTGTGTGTGTGCGCGTACGCGTGTGTGTGATAGGCCTGTTAGATTTCTAGGCTTTGAGGTCAGAAACATTGTTCGTGACCTTGGGATGTGGAAACCATGCTCCCAATGCGCTCTCCCTCCAGCTCAGAGACAGCTCAGTTCTCAGCACTCAGAAATGTTGTCTGGAGATGGGGAGAACCCTGCAGTCCCAGGGGAGGGGAGGGGAAGAGACTGGGAAAGCCGTGGGATGTGTGCCCTGGTCTCCTTCCCTCCCACTCTTAAGTGCCTTGGCTAGACAGGCGAAAACACCCATCTAGCCTAAATGCAGGGCAGCTGGAGCACAGGTGCAAGAATGGCCTCCCTACCCTGGCTGCCCTGCATTAGAATACTCGGAGGCCTCCGAGTTCGGACGCTGCTGATGGTCTCCAAAGAGTTGCGGCCTTAGACATACGTTTTGTACAGTCCAGAAGTTGATTCTTTTGGGGAGGAGTTTATTACACAGATACACTTTATACTGGGACAGTCTGTATATTCATAGATGTATATGCTCTTTAAAATTATTTGCCTGCCTCATTGAAATTAATAAATGGTCAGTGTAAGTGGATTATCTGAGCCCTTTTGACAACTAAAAGATTGATATTACAACATTGGAAGGAGAAAAACTCCCACTATCATGCTATGAATTGAGGACCTTACATCGCTTTCAATATTCGGATGAGTGGCACTTTCAAATGGATACTTATGTGAATATTTGATCTATTTTTATTGAAGCCTATGTATTATTGCTAGAAAGTTGTATGTATATGATATGTATTAATTACTTGGGATAATGAATATCTGACGTATATTAAAGAAATGGAAACAATTTTATAATTTTTTTAAAAAGCTCCTCTGTGGGTGCCTGCAGGGGCCACCTTGGGGACGACTTCATGGGCTCCATTGGAGATGCCTACAAGACCACGGGGCCCAGAGCCACCAACATTGGGCCCCCCTGTTCTGCCGTCTCCCAGGCTGCAGCTCCTCCTTCAGCCTTCTTTCCTGGCTGCAACACAGCAGAATTATCACAGATTTTTTTTACTTTCTAAGGGTTTTTTCTTTTAACAGTTCCTGTCTTTTGGTAAGCGTTGCATATTTTAGATTATCCATTTTTTATCTTTATAAAAATAAGGAAAAGTTATATATACATTAAAAATGCATCCAGCTACATTTTAACAGCTTACGGATTTATTTTATTAATAATATTCATCTAGTGCCTATAGTTCTACAGTATTTGAAGTGCAAAGAGCTCAGTAATGTTGCCTCAGAGTCAAGTTGTGTTCCACTGATTTTAGCCAAGCGCAGCTAACATCAAAGTGGAAACTGAAAAAGAAGCATTCTTTAAAGCTCCCTGAAGGAAGATCACTTTTGTAGTTTGTGGCCAAATGACCTTTAGAACCTTAGAAAACAGGTGACAGACACTTCCCTTTTGCCACCCGTGCTCACTGCAGACAGTACATTATATATGACAACAACAACAGCAACCCCTGAGACCACCAGTGACAGACCTTGTGGTGACCTTGAAGCAACTAAAAAAGTCTCAGTAAAACAACACCACATATAAGCGCAGTTTCGGGGGGAAAGCCTCATGCGGCTGCAAGTGGGTGGCTGCGTCATATAAACACTGCAGCGCCACTGCGCAGCCGTGACTTGGTAAATAAGGCGTCTAGAGACCCCCCGTGTCAGGAAGGCTAAAAGCTCAGAATGAGCTGAGGCGGGTGAGGGATGGTAATCGCAACAAGAAGGGCTTCTTCAGATCTGTTAACACTAAAAAGAGGACAAAAGGAATAGTAAACCAGGTGTGCAGCGAAGATGACAAGATGCTGGTAGAAGAGACAGAACGGCTCAACTCCTATTTTGGCTCAGTCTTCTCCCCAACGAGGATCTGTGACACATCTGATATCTGTGGCAAACAGGCTGAAGTGCAGTTTGAAGTTGTCAGAGAGAAGTGCTGAGTAGGGCTGTGCTTCACTTCAGTTCGGAGAAGCGATAGCGGAGCAGCCTGATTTGCCTCCCACAAAGGGGGGGCTCCGGACGCAGGAAAGGGGAGGGAGACTCACCTGATGGTGGCGCCGCCACAGTTCGTGTAGCGACGGCGATGGAGCCAGGTAAGGGGGCAGGGGGCTTACCTGCCTCCGTCACGGGCTTGAACTGAGGGCCTGGCTTCAAAGTGGAAGCAGCCTGCTTCTGCTTTGAGGCCTGGCCCTCAGTTCAAGCCTGCGACGGAGGATGGTAAGGGGGTGAGGGGAGTTTTGCTTACATGGCTCCGCTGCCGCAGTCCATACAGCAGCAGCAGCGGAGCCAGGTAAGGGGACGGGGGGAGGGGAACTTACCTGTGTCTGTCGGGGGCTTCAATTGTAGCCCCGGCTTGAAGCCAGAAGAGAAGGCCGTGGCCTCTTCCAGCTTCAAGCCAGGGCCTCAATTGAAACCCCCGACAGACACAGGTAAGGGGGTGGGGGGGTTGGCTTACCTGGCACAAGCGGCAGCGATGTCCATGCGGCGACAACGGTGGAGCCACATAAGGGGGTAGGGGCCTTACCTGCCTCCGCCATGGTCCATGGTGGGCTTCAACTGAGGCCACAGCTTGAAGGCGGAGGAGGCCGTGGCCTTCTCTTCCGGCTTCAACCAGGGCCTCAATTGAAGCCCGCAACGGACCACGACGGACGCAGGTAAGGGGGCGGGGGCGTTGGCTTACCTGGCACTGGCAGCATCCATGCAGCGACGGCAGCAGAGCCAGATCTCGCTCCGCGGAGCAGGGGACGGGCGGATCGGCCCGAACCGGTTTGGGCCTGATCCAGATGTTCCAGATTGGGCCACAAAACGGTTCGGGGGGTCCGTGCACAGCCCTGGTTCTGAGTATCTCTCAGCACCTTAAATGAGTTCAAGTTCCCAGGTCCAGGTGAACTGCACCTCACAGTGTAGAAGGAGCTACCAGATGGGCTCCAGGAACTTCAATTCCTTAATTTTGAGAAATGCTGGAGAACAGGTGAACTACTGGAGGACTGGAGAAGGGCGAATGGGATCCCTATTATCAAAAAAAAAGGCGGATCTGGGGAATTACAGACCAGACAGTTTGACATCAATACTTAAGGAGATTCTAGAGCAGGTAATAAAGTGCTCAATCTGTAGGCATCTTGGGGTTGTTGTTGTTTATTCGTTCAGTCGTTTCCGACTCTTCGTGACTTCATGGACCAGCCCACACCAGAGCTTTCTGTCGGCTGTTGCCACCCCCAGCTTCCCCAAGGTCAAGTCTGTCACCTCCAGAATACCATCCATCCATCTTGCCCTTGGTCGGCCCCTCTTCCTTTTGCCTTCCACTTTCCCTAGCATCAGCCTCTTCTCCAGGGTATCCTGTCTTCTCATTAGGTGGCCAAAGTACTTCAGTTTTGCCTTTAATACCATTCCTTCAAGTGAGCAGTCTGGCTTTATTTCCTGGAGTATGGACTGGTTTGATCTTCTTGCAGTCCAAGGCACTCTCAGAATTTTCCTCCAGCACCACAGTTCAAAAGCGTCTATCTTCCTTCACTCAGCTTTCCTTATGGTCCAGCTCTCGCAGCCATAGGTTACTACGGGGAATACCATTGCTTTAACTATGCGGACCTTTGTTGTCAGTGTGGTGTCTCTGCTCTTAACTATTTTATCAAGATTTGTCATTGCTCTCCTCCCAAGAAGTAAACGTCTTCTGATTTCCTGGCTGCAGTCAGCGTCTGCAGTAATCTTTGCGCCCAGAAATACAAAGTCGGTCACTGCCTCCACGTTTTCTCCCTCTATTTGCCAGTTACCAATCAAGCTGGTTGCCATAATCTTGGTTTTTTTGAGGTTTAACTGCAACCCGGCTTTTGCACTTTCTTCTTTCACCTTTGTCATAAGGCTCCTCAGCGCCTCCTCGCTTTCAGCCATCAAAGTGGTGTCATCTGCATATCTGAGATTGTTAATGTTTCTTCCTGCAATTTTAACTCCAGCCTTGGATTCGTCAAGCCCAGCACGTCGCATGATGTGTTCTGCATACAAGTTGAATAGATAAGGTGAGAGTATACAACCCTGCCGTACTCCTTTCCCAATCTTAAACCAGTCCGTTGTTCCGTGGTCTGTTCTTACCGTTGCTACTTGTTCGTTATACAGATTCCTCAGGAGGCAGACAAGATGACTTGGTATCCCCATACCACCAAGAACTTGCCACAGTTTGTTATGATCCACACAGTCAAAAGCTTTAGAATAGTCAATAAAACAGAAATAGATGTTTTTCTGGAACTCCCTGGCTTCCTCCATTATCCAGCGGATATTGGCAATCATCTTGGGGTGATCAGAGGTAATTGAAATAAGCCATAATTTACCATTGTGATGGGCAAACCAGGTCAAAATATACAAATGTAATGTCCCCCGCTCAAAATCATGCCCATTCTTTTAAAATTATTTTATCTTTATCAAAAGACTGATCTTCTGCTTAACTTCATTTTTTACATGCCGATGATTTTCTGGTGAGTCATTTACAAGCAAGCAAACACCCACTTCCTGAAAGCCAAGAAAGGAAACTAATTCTGTCTGCAGTGTACGAAAGCCATGGCTGCTGCCGGGAGTCCTGTCCAGGATCTCTGTGAGGAAGCCACTTGTCCCATCTGCCTGGATTATTTCAGGTATCCAGTGACTGTTACAGAGTGTGGCCACAATTTCTGCCAAGCCTGCCTGTGCAAATACCTGGGGGAGAAGGACACAGAGGCCTCCTGCCCCCAGTATAAAGGAACCTTCCAGAAGGAAAACCTCAAGCCAAATAGGCAGCTGGGTGACTTTGTCGAAATTGCAAAGAAATTCGGAGATCAGGGGGCCAAGGGGGCAGAGGAGAAGGGGAGAGTCTGTGAGAAACACCAGGAGCCCCTGAAGCTCTTCTGCAAAGATCATGAAACCATTTTGCACAATACAGACAATGGCCCGGAATGGGTATCAGAACGTAGTTTCTTCAGATGTTTCGTGGCTTATGGCATCCCTGCCTCGGAGCGATGTGTGACTGGTGAGTTTGGTTGATATCCCTTGTTTCAAAGTGGCCGTTTCGGGCCATCCCATTCTGTTCCAGGTGTTGTTCTGGGAGTTATAGAGTTAATAGTAATATAATATTGTAATGGTTTTAGTCCTAAATATTGTTTTGAAGTATTGCTACCTCATGCCACTATTTTTGGCGTGGTGCTATTTCTTAATATAAAGCGGTTGTTCTGTTTCAGCTTTTATGTCGTTCTCTTTGTTTCTTACATGCTGATGATAGTGAGTCATTTACAAGCAAGCAAACAAACGCCCAGTTCCTGAAAGCCAGGAAAGTGAAACTTATTCAGTTTGCATTCTATGAAAGCCATGGCTGCTGCTGAGAGTCCCGTCCAGGATCTCTGTGAAGAAGCCACTTGTTCCATCTGCCTGGAGTATTTCAGGGATCCAGTGATGGTTACAGAGTGTGGGCACAATTTCTGTCGAGCCTGCCTGAATCAGTGCTGGGGGGAGAAGGACACAGAGGCCTCCTGCCCCGAGTGTAGAGGAACCTTCCAGAAGGAAAACCTCAGGCCAAATAGGCCGCTAGCTAAGATTACTGAAATTGCCAAGAAATTCGGAGATCAGGGGGGCAAGGGGGCAGAGGAGAAGGGGGGAGTCTGTGAGAAACACCAGGAGCCCTTGAAGCTCTTCTGCAAAGATCATGAAACCCCCATCTGTGTGGTGTGTGACAGAGCCAAGGAGCACAAAGATCATGAGGTGGTTCCTCTAGAGGAGGCTTCCCAGGAGTACAAGGTAGGAAAACATTGTAGACCTTGGTGGGGAGGGGGAAGAACTCTGGGTTCTTCTTGGGAAGGTCTCTGTAAAGTCCCTGCAATAAGAAGATATTGGGACTAAACTATTTCTTTGTTACGTTCCTATAGCATGGATGCAGTGAACATGCACGTTCTTTGTTCTACAAATAGCAGCCACGGGAAGCCTGAAAAGGTTCGGGAGGGTGGAGGGTGGGGGCTCTCTCCACACCGGGGCAGCAGTAGGGGAGCAGGGGCAAGATGCTGCAGGTGCTCCTCTCACACCTTTCCTTCTCTCTATCTCTCTCTCTCTCTGCTGCAGTTGTGAAGGCTCCAGCAGCAAACTGGGTGGGTTTGTGTGTACCGCAGTGTTTACTGTATCGGCCAAAGGTGGTGGTGGTGGTGGTGGTGGTGGTGGTGGTGGTGTGACCCCCAGCCCCAAATCCCCATCTCAGTGCATGTGAAACTCAGACTCCCAGTGGATGGAGGAACTTTAATGGTATAAAAATGGTATTTAATGGTATAATGGTTCTCCGCTGAGAACCTCCCCGCTCCCCAGTACAAAGACGGATGTCAGGGAACGGGAATATTGTTCACTTCCTCTTTCTGTCTCACTAAACCAAACATGAACTTTTGTTTTTACTTCAGGATCTGATCCGTCGTCGCCTGGAGATTCTCAGGGAAGAGAGAGAAAGAATTCTGGCATATAAGGCAGAAACAGAAAAGAAGAATAAAGAACTTCTTGTAAGTGTCAGTTCTACTAGGGTTCTGTCTATATGATATCGTTTATTTATTTGTTTATTTCTTTCTTAAATGATTGGTATCCTGCCCTATATCACTGAGATCTAAGGGCGGCATACAGATAAAAACAGAACAATGTAGACAGTACAGAATAGAAACAACTATAAACATATTAAATCACCTGCAAATTAAGATGAGTTGAAATTTTTAACAAGCACTAGAAACAATTGAAAACAATTAAAACTATGTGCAACCATGGAGAATATAACCTTCAAAGGCTTTGATTAAAAGCCATGTTTTAACCTGGGGCTTTTCCATACGGTTGTTTACACCTCCGTAAATGCATGTCTTTCCATTTTCGGACGGATGATGTAGCCACAAATACGAAGCCATGGAGAGGCAAACCCTGGAAAATCCGCTCCCCAAAAGTAGGGCATTTACCCCAACCTTTCTGGTAGTGGAGCCAGCTCCGTGGCTCTAAACAGGGGGGGAGATCAAAATGGAGGGGGGAGAGAAGAGAGGAGAGCAACAGTGCCGTTCCTCCCCCCTTTTTATAATTTTATGATTTAAATACACAGAGCTCTGCAGTATCAAATTTTCGGAGGACCGGGCAACCTCCAATCTGAATATGCGGACCTCCACATATTGTGCCTTCTAAGTTAAAAAAAGGAGGGACAGCCACGTTCTTCCCCCCCCCCCCCCGGGATGAATGGCCCCATTTCTTTCCTCCGCACCCCATTTTTAAAAAAACCATTTCAGAGGCGCCAGGGAGGAAAATTCGCACTTGTCTCCCTTCCCGTGCAGATACCGGGAAGGCAGGCAAATGCAGGTACAAGGCGCCACTCAGCGCCAAAGCACTTCCGTATAGCCAGGGGCCTGGCGCTGAAATGAAGCCAGCATTGTCTCCAGTCGGGTCTCCAAGGGGAAGGCAGTTCACAACGGGCAGGGTGCCACAATAAAGAAAGCCCTCTCCCCTGTCCCATTATAATGTATGTCTCCCTTTGGTGGGACACAGACGAGGGCTCCTCCAGCAGATCTCAAGCGGGCGGATATAGAGGCAGAGGTGCTCCCTCAAGTTTCGAGGTCCCAAGCTGTTTAGGGTTTTAAATGTCATTGCCAACACCTTGAATTCCAACCCAAAGCATATAGGCAGCCAATGGATTTCCTTTTAGACGGGTATTATATGGTCTCTGTGAGATGTCCCCGTCTTCAGTCTAGCTGCTGCATTTTGTGTTAGCTGCAACTTCTGAGTCGTCTTCAGGGGCAGCCCCATGCAGAGTGCATTGCAGTAGTCTAATCGGGACGTTTCCAGTGCGTGCACTACTGTGGCTAAGTTATCCCTGTCCAGGAAAGGCCAGAGCTGGTGGATCAGCCCAAGCTGACCCAAGTACTCTGGGCCACAAAGTCCACCCGAGCCTCCAGTGACAAGGATGGATCTAGGAGTACTCCCAAGCTACACACCTGCTCCTTCGGAGGGAGGACAACCCCATCCAGAACAGGTCGCTTACCCAATTCCCAGACTCGGGAACCACCAATCCACAGAGCTTCCGTCTTATCAGGATTCAGCTTCCGTCAATTGGCCCTCATCCAGCCCATTACAGCCTCCAGGCACTGGTCCAGCACCTTCACAGCCCCAGCTGTCTCCGATGACAAGGAGAAGTAGAGCTGAGTATCACCAGCATACAGATGGCACCAAACCCCCAATGACCTCCCCCAGTGGCTTCATAGAGATGCTGAACAGCATGGGGGATGGAATAGAGCCCTGTGGCTTCATATCCATGGGGTAGAACAGGAATCCCCCAATACCACTTTCTGCAATTGGCCCTGCAAGTGGGAGCGGAACCACTGGAACACGGAGCCTCCTACTCCCATCTCACATAGCCAATCCAGCAGGATACCATGATCAATGGTGTCAAAAGCTGCTGAGGCGTCCAGTTAGATCACCAGGGCAGCACTCCCCCTGTCTTTCACCCGGAGTAGGTCGTCGGTCAGAGCAGCCAAGGCTGTTTCAGTGCTGTGCCCTGGCCTGAAACCAGACTGAAATGGGTCTAGATGATCAGTTTCCCCCAGAAACGCCTGAAGCTGTCCAACCACCACACGCTCAAGCACTTGGTCTTTGCCCCAGAGTGGCCCCAAATCTATGCTGTGTTGGTTAGATGACGCAGCGGCTGATTCGGGGCAAATAGGCGGAGATGCGCAGCTGAACATTCAGGGATTTACCCTGACTGTTTCTCCTTGGGTGAGGTCTTCTGCTCTCTGGCCTTGCTCCGTGGCTGATCCGGGGTGCGGTCCTGGCAGATGGCAACTGGCAATTGGTCACCGGAAGCCAGGAAGAGGGCAGAAGGGGGCGGCTCCAGTACCTGGATGATTGCTGGAAACCCCCTGCTCCCTCCTTGGCCTGGAAGTTAGCAAGTCCAAACCCACAGGAAGGAAACCACAGGGTTTGGGGGGAATGCGGCCCCAATGAGGTCCTATCAAGGCAGCCCCTAGGAAGGGAACAAGGGCTTCAGCCAATATGAATCAAAATGTGACGTAAACTGCAGAGGAATCCAAAGCCCCCAGGCAGCCTAGCTCTGCAGAACAGCTCTTGCCTGGAATGGCCAAACCTCCCAGAACGGTGGCTAATGAAAGGCCAGGCTGAGAGTGGGCCCTGGTACCTCTTCTCGATCCTCCCAGAGTGCAGGACACGGAATAATGGGCTCAAGTTAAAGGAAGCCAGATTCCAGCTGGACATCAGGAAAAACTTCCTGACTGTTAGAGCAGTGCGACAGTGGAATCAGTTACCTAGGGAGGTTGTGGGCTCTCCCACACTAGAGGCATTCAAGAGGCAGCTGGACAACCATCTGTCAGGGATGCTTTAGGGTGGATTCCTGCATTGAGCAGTGGATTGGACTCGATGGCCTTGTAGGCCCCTTCCAACTCTGCTATTCTATGATTCTATGATCTTATAGGAATCTTTTTCTCTACTGAACATGGATTTAAGATCTCTGAAAACTTAAAATAACTTCCCTATAAAATTCCTTTAAGCCTCTTGATGCTGTGAAGCTTGGTCCTATTTCTGACTCTGGCTCCCCTTTCTCCCCTTTCCATCCACTTCTTGCAGAAGGAAACCAAAGCAGAGAGGGAAAAGGCAGTGGCTCAGTTCAGACAACTACGGCAGCTTCTGGAGGAACAAGAGAAGCTTCTGCTGACCCAGATAGAAGGCTTAGAGGAGCAGATTGCCAGGAGAAGGGACGAGCACCAGGCCAAACTCTCTGAAGAACTCTCCTCTCTTGAAAGCCTCATCCAGGAGTTGGAGGAGAAGAGTCAGCAGCCAGCGAGTGAACTCCTGCAGGTAAGACGGTGGCAGGAACAGCCCAGGAACTTCCTCCCAAGGGTAAAGCTGACTTCAAGACCTTCCTGCCTCCATCATCTACAGAAGGAAAAGGCCCAAGGCAGGCACTGCAGACCCCTTGGACACTTGGCAACCGTAAGGTGATACCTTTAAGAGAATTCTTGCAAAAGCAAAGTTGGGAAAATTATAACCCTGATCACCTGCTGCTTTTGACATGGAACGGAAGGCTTCATTCCTGCCTGGGAAAGCACAGGGAGAAGTCTGCCATTGGTAAGGAAAGGAAAAAGGAAAGAAACCTCTTGTGCAAGCACTGAGTCATTGCTGACTCTTGGAGGGACGCCAGCTTTCACTGACGTTTTCTTGGCAGGCCTTATAACGGGGTGGTTTGCGATTGCCTTCCCCGGCCGTTACTCCCTTTCCCCCAGCTAGCTGGGTACTCATTTTACCGACCTCGGGAGGATGGAAGGCTGAGTCGACCCAAGCCGGCTGCCTGAAACCAGCTTCCGCTGGGATCGAACTCAGGCCGTGGGGAGAGTTTCGGCTCGCCATTGGTAAGGCCAGTAAAAAACAAAACAAAAGGCAAGGGTGGAACCAAGTAATCTTCAACAGTGGTATTAGCAAAAGTTATCTGTCATCTGCAGATAACTTCACGAATGTTATAAAGCCCTGAGGAAGAACGCAACCGCGTTCGAAACGTGTAGGCACCTGGCACTTCAATAAAACTTTTGCTAATATCATTGTTGAAGATTACTTGGTTCCACCCTTGCCTTTTGGCTATTTTTTACTCCCCCACGGGGTTTTCCTTGCTTTCGCAATTGGTAAGGCCGGGCGAGGCGCTCAAAATAGACCTGTGTACATTAGGGGCGTGCAGAGTGGGTGTTCTCTGCCCCAGAATTGAGGACGGAGCTATGTTGAGGCGGTTCTCCGCCCCAATTTCCAGAGTGGGTCCCTCTCTCCGCACCACAAGAGAGTTTGGTGAAAAACCGCTCCGTTGTCGGGTAACTGCTACATGGGAATTAACAGACATGCTTACACCTCACTCAGTTGTAAAGATAAACACATGAAAATTGGCACTGTGACAGCTTTTAAAGAGGACTTTAGGCAGGCCAAGTTTGGATCAGATCCCTGCATGCAGTGATTTATAGCGAATTTTTAAAATCTGAACTCAAATGTCCTCTCAGGCACCTCTCATGCCTTGATCTGTATGCCGAGAGAGAGGGAAACAAAGCAGCAGGAGAAAAGCGCTTCATGCAATAATAAATGAGTAAATATAAATGCACACAACATAAATAGTAAATATAAATGCGCCACAACAGCAGCACAGAGAGGACAGCAGGCTTGCAGGCGGAGGAGGAGGAGGAGGCGGAGGAGGCACCACACACACACACACCCATACACACACTCACTGTCTGTCGGGCACATTGGAGCAAGTCGAGTCAAGGCAACAACAGCTTCCCCGTAGGAGGCTACATGGCTTGGAGGAGGAAGAAGAGGACGAGGAGGAGCACCCCCTGCACCGGAAGCCCAGCCAGCCAATAGGAGTAATAGTTTAATGGAAATAAAGAGCCTGCCTGGCTCAGGTGTAGAAGCTTTCTCCCTCCCAATGCCAGTCTGGCTGCTCAGGTTCTCACCTTGCCACAAGCGGAGATCCGTTGCAACCTCCCTCTTTTAAACAGAGACGTTTTTCCTTCCCCTGCTGAGACTCAGGAGTTTCAATGCACCCCAAATTCAGCTTCAGGAATGGGTCCCAGAGGCCCCCCTGAAATTCTACCCTGTTTCAGGAGGTTCTTGGACCAATAGTGGCCTCCTTGTCTGCACCCTCAGGAGAGGGACGACCAGGTGGCCTGGAATTGGAAACTTCTCCATTCTCCTGGTGCTCATAGCAAGAATGAAGGGGACAGCGCCCTCTAGTGGAGGTTTTGAAGTGCAACTTTGGCTGCACATGGTGGGAAGTCTTGAGATGTAGTTGAAGAATCGGGATATCCAGGGGTTTTCTTTTAACGGAATAAATGGGGGAAGGTGCAGGAGACATCGTCGGAAAGACCCCAAACTTCCGTGAGAGGCCAGTCAGGAGCATGCTATAAATCACTTATTTAGAGAAGCCCCATGTCTCACTGCCCTGTTCTAAGAGAAACCCACCCCTTGGAACCTTCCTCCCCCACCCCAATCTGGAAAGTTCACTCTAAACTCCCTCCCACCCCCAGCACTGTTAAGTACTCCTAATTGCATAACAGATTGTTTTGATTTTGCACGCTTATGGAGAATGCCCTAGCATCGAATTTCTCCAATTAATGAGTGTATCCCTGAGGCCCGATGAACTGCATCCAAGAGTAATGAAGGAGCTAGCAGAAGAACTCTCAGAACCTTTGTCTATTATCTTTGCAAAATCATGGAAGACGGGTGAGGTGCCGGACGACTGGAGGAGGGCTAACGTTGTCCCTATCTTCAAAAAGGGCAAAAAGGAGGAACCTGGGAACTACAGACCAGTCAGTCTGACATCCATCCCTGGGAAAATTCTGGAGCAGATTATAAAGAAGTCAATCTGTAAACACCTTGAAATCAATGCAGTGATTACTAGAAGCCAACATGGATTTGTCAGGAACAAATCCTGTCAGACTAATTTGATCTCATTTTTTGATAGGATAACCTCCCTTGTGGACTGTGGGAATGCTGTGGACGTCATATATCTTGACTTCAGCAAAGCTTTTGACAAAGTACCACATGACATTCTGATTAACAAACTAGCTAAAAGTGAGCTAGATGGAACAACTATTAGGTGGATCCACAGTTGGCTACAGAATCGGACTCAAAGAGTACTTATCAATGGAACCTTCTCAAACTGGGGAGAGGCAACGAGTGGGGTGCTGCAGGGCTCAGTCCTGGGCCCAGTGCTCTTCAACATTTTTATTAATGATTTGGACGAGGAGGTGCAGGGAACGCTGATCAAATTTGCAGATGACACCAAATTGGGTGGGATAGCTAATACCCTGGAAGACAGAAACAAACTTCAAAGTGATCTTGATAGGCTGGAGTGCTGGGCTGAAAACAACAGAATGAAATTTAATAGGGATAAATGCCAAGTTCTACATTTAGGGAATAGAAACCAAAGGCACAGTTACAAGATGGGGGACACTTGGCTCAGCAATACTACAAATGAGAAAGATCTTGGAATTGTTGTACATCACAAGCTGAATATGAGCCAACAGTGCAATATGGCTGCAAGAAAGGCAAATGCTATTTTGTGCTGCATTAATAGAAGTATAGCTTCCAAATCACGTGAGGTACTGGTTCCTCTCTATTCGGCCCTGGTTAGGCCTCATCTAGAATATTGTGTCCAGTTCTGGGCTCCACAATTCAAGAAGGACGCAGACAAGCTGAAGCGTGTTTAGAGGAGGGCAACCAGGATGATCAGCGGTCTGGAAACAAAGCCCTATGAAGAGAGACTGAAAGAACTGGGCATGTTTAGCCTGGAGAAGAGAAGATTGAGGGGAGACATGATAGCACTCTTCAAATACTTAAAAAGTTGTCACACAGAGGAGGGCCAGGATCTCTTCTCGATCCTCCCAGAGTGCAGGACATGGAATAACGGGCTCAAGTTAAAGGAAGCCAGATTCCGGCTGGACATCAGGAAAAACTTCCTGACTGTTAGAGCAGTGTGACGGTGGAATCAGTTCCCTAGGGAGGTTGTGGGCTCTCCCACACTAGAGGCCTTCAAGAGGCAGCTGGACAACCATCTGTCAGGGATGCTTTAGGGTGGATTCCTGCATTGAGCAGGGGGTTGGACTCGATGGCCTTGTAGGCCCCTTCCAACTCTGCTATTCTACGATTCTATGATTCTATGATATTCTTGTGGGTTTGTGGAAATTCCCATTATTTGAAGAAGCCAGGGCTTGAAGCACTGTCACTGCTGGCATTCCTCTTTTTTGTCAAGGGAAATGTCCCCATCTTGGAGTACTTTCTTGTCATAAAAGAGAGACTCTAAATTGTCAGTGACTCTGCACAGGGAAATATTATTATTATTATTATTATTATTATTATTATTTATTTATTTATTTATTTATATAGCACCATCAATGTACATGGTGCTGTACAGAGTAAAACAGTAAATCGCAAGACCCTGCCGCATAGGCTTACAATCTAGGCCAGCATGGTTGGCTGTGACCCAAAAGTGGGTCACAAGATCAGTCCAGATGGGTCACTGCAAAGGTGTTGCCACCCTGCTGGGCAATTTTGAAAGTGGGGCCCATGTTGCAGGTTGGGGTCCCTCGTGGTTCTTGGATCTGGACCTGTGGAAGACCACTGCCTTAAAATGCAGATCAGTGTCTCTCTCTTGTGAAAGCCTGAGTGTTTGACCAAGGCCTCTTGAACCCCCATTGTAGGATGTTTTATCTATTCCTCATAGTCCTTGAGTGTGTGGGTGGGTGCTATGTGGAAGCATCAGCACTTGAGCAGGAGAAGGACCAGGGTACCATAGATGGGTGACTGGCAGGCCCTGAGTTCCCTCTTCTCCCTCTCCTTTCTTTGCAGGACGTGAGAAACACCTTGCAGAGGTAAGTGGATCCCACTCATTTCCATGATGGTGGGAAGGGTCTGGATCACATGGGAAGCACATGGCTCCCTCCATGCTCCTGGGCAGAGGACATTGGTCTCCAACATCTCATGGACTCCAACATCTCAGTGAGTAAAACAGGGACCAGCACTCCTTTTCTTCCTTCCCTCCATCACACATGGTTGGAGGCTCCTCTCTGCCTACAAAACATCTCACCCCAAAACACACATACAACAACTCCACAGACCAAACCTTCCCCCAAAACAACAACACAGGCAACCCCGCAGCACAGGCAAAACACAGACCACAAACCCTAACTAGACACAAACACAAGCATCCCATCTGCCCCGCTCACCCCCCTCCCCCAGCCATGCTCACTGGTGTGGCTCCCAAAGGGTTCTGTATGGGCCAGTGTGGCTGATGCTCCCTCCCCCAACAAACGTTGCCCATTCTCTGTTCTGAGCTTTCTGCAATTTCCGTTTGGATTGAATGGATGTGGGTTACCTTTTTCCCCTCGCCACCAGGAGTGAGAAGGAGGCATTTGAGAATCCAGCAGCTTTCCCTCCAGAGCTGAAGCAGAAGATCTGGGACTTCCATGAAATAAATCCCTTTCTGGAGAGAGTCGTGAAGCAATTCCAAGGTAAGGAAGCATGGCTGCTGGGATGCAGTGCTGGGCATTATTTTATTTTATTTTGTTGGTGCTACAAACGGTGGCAACAGCAGTAAACAGCAGGCTTCCATTTCCTTTTCCTCCAGGAATACCCAGAGTGCATTTTGTTGCCCATCCGCCCAGACTGGAGAAGGTTTCTTGAAGGTTCTCCAATTCTGCTTTGGGTTTTCACCATTCAGAATAATGTAGTGTGTCAACCTCCCTGTTTACTCTTGACTCCGTATCCCTCACTCATCCTCATCATCATCAGTTTATTGTGCTAGCCAAAGGCCATGACAAATACATCCATAGAAAAGCATACAACTAAAAAAGTACAAACAGTTTAAAATAGCCAAGAGAACCATACAGACAAGCTTGAATTTACTGTGACTAAAGCTCTCATTTCGCTCAGCACTTTGAGTCTCCGTGGCAGTTTATAGCAATTTTATCTAGTTCTCTCTTCCTAATCGTTTTCGCTGCCAGTGCAAACAGGGCCTCTTTATGAGTGACATAACTGTTGGTATCGCTAAGGAGAAAGAACTGTTTCTGCTTGGGCATTCATGCCTCCATATTATTATTATTATTATTATTATTATTATTATTATTATTATTTATTTATTTATATAGCACCATCAATGTACATGGTGCTGTACAGAGTAAAACAATAAAATAGCAAAACCCTGCCGCATAGGCTTACATTCTAATAAAATCATAATAAAACAATAAGGAGGGGAAGAGAATGCACCAAACAGGCACAGGGTAGAGTAAAACTAACAGTATAAAAGTCAGAACAAAATCAAGTTTTAAAAGCTTTAGAAAAAAGAAAAGTTTTTAGCTGAGCTTTAAAAGCTGCGATTGAACTTGTAGTTCTCAAGTGTTCTGGAAGAGCGTTCCAGGCGTAAGGGGCAGCAGAAGAAAAAGGACGAAGCCGAGTAAGGGAAGTGGAGGCCCTTGGGCAGGCGAGAAACATGACATCAGAGGAGCGAAGAGCACGAGCGGGGCAATAGTGTGAGATGAGAGAGGAGAGATAGGAAGGAGCTAGACCGTGAAAAGCTTTGAAGGTTAACAGGAGAAGTTTATATTGGATTCTGAAGTGAATTGGAAGCCAATGAAGAGATTTCAGAAGCGGAGTAACATGGTCAGAGCGGCAAGCCAAGAAGATGTTCTTAGCAACAGAGTGGTGAACAGAAACCAACGGACTGATGTGAGAAGAAGGAAGGCCAGAGAGAAGAAGGTTGCAGTAGTCCAACCGTGAAATAACCAGCGCATGAACAAGCGTCTTGGCAGAAGAGACAGACAAAAATGATCGAATCCTGGCAATATTATACAGGAAAAAACGACAAGATTTAGCTACTGCCTCAATATGAGGAATAAAGGAGAGCGAGGAGTCAAATATAAAGCCAAGGCTACGAGCTTCCTTGACCGGAGTGAGCGTAACATCATTGACAGTAAGAGAGAATGAAAGATGAGAAGGTTTAGGAGGAAAAACAAGCAATTCAGTCTTTGCCATATTAAGTTTCAAACGACGATGAAGCAGCCAAGCTGAGATATCAGAAAGACATGCCGAGATACGATCATGAACATCAGGAGAAAGTTCCGGAGATGACAGATATAGTTGTGTATCATCGGCGTACAGATGATATTGGAGGCCATGAGATTGAATAAGCTTGCCCAAGGGCAACATGTATAAGGAAAACAACAACGGGCCAAGCACCAAGCCTTGCGGAACCCCTACTGAAAGGGGAAAGGAGGAAGACGAGCTGCCATTAGTCAACATGCTGAAAGAGCGACCCGCTAGATAGGAGGCAAACCAGTTATAGACAGAGCCACAAAATCCAAGGTCATGAAGGGAATCTAAGAGAAGATCTTGTTCAACCGTGTCAAAGGCTCCAGTTAGATCAAGGAGAATAAGAACGGAATAATGGCCTTTAGACTTGGCAGTAAGGAGATCATTGGTGATCTTAGTAAGGGCTGTTTCAGTGGAATGCAGAGGACGGAATCCAGATTGAAAAGGATCCAAAGCAGAGTTACTAGAAAGAAAGTCACGACAGCGAGAGTAGACCGCACGCTCCAGGATCTTTGAAACAAACGGCAACAAAGAGACAGGTCGGTAGTTAGACAGAGATAGCCTATCAAGAGTAGGTTTCTTGAGAATGGGAGAGACTGTAGCATGTTTAAAAGCAGAAGGAAATGAACCAGAGGACAGAGAAAGATAAATAATATGAAGCAAGGAAGGGAGGATAGCAGGAATAAGATTAATAAAGACGCGAGAAGGAGTCAGAAGCAGTTTCAGGAGTCTCTCTCTTGGGTCCCTATACAAAGGGCAAGTTAACATATAGTGTGTTATGTCTTCCACTTGTTGTTGACCACAGATACATAATCTCGATTCAAATGGTACCTTGGGGTAGCGTCCATCCAGCACTGCAGTTGGCATCACTTGAAACCTCAATTCAATGAAAGCATTTCTCAGGGGCAGTGGCCTCAATTTGGACAGATAACATGCTCTATAGTGTTCTCTCTTTAGAAGAGGGAACCACCAAGAGAATTTAGAATTTTTAATAAGTTGCAGGTCCCTCCTGGAATCTACCCCAAAACACCAATCCCTTAGTTGCTTCTTATCCATGCTTAGAGCAAACTTCAATTCAGGGAGATGATAACTATACAAGAGCTTTTGGAATATTACTGTCCAATGACAATTGTTCTCCATTTCTAGAAAACACTTGGTAGGAAGACGCTCATTTTGCAAGATGGCGATTCGTTTAAAATATTTTAGCTGCGCACTCTCAATTCTTGCCCTAACTGAAGGACTACCAGCTTCTGTGCGCAAAAAAGCTGCAGGGGTACCAGATGGAAGAGAGAAAAGTTTTCGAAGGAAGTTGTTCTGCACAATCTCCAAGGCTTCGGTCATGGTGTTGTCAGACCCCCAGATTTCAGACCCATAGAGCAGCTGCGTTATTACTTTGGTGTTAAAGATTTTTAGGGCAGGTTCGATCAACTGTCCCCCTTTATTATAATAAAACTTCATTAGAGCCCCTATAGTTTTTTGTGCTTTCAATTTCGCTGCCTCCCTGTGCCCTTTCCACGAGAGGGACTCACTAAAGAGAATACCCAGATACCTAAATGAGCGAACCTGGTCAATGACCTGTTGGTCCAAAGTCCATTTGTGTGTAGGTCTGCGGCTGCCGAAGACCATTATCTTTGTCTTAGTATAGTTTATTGCCAGGTTTTCAGATTTGCAATAAGAGCTGAGAGTACCTAAAAGCTTTTTCAGGCCCAAACGCGCGAGAGAGATTAGTGCTATGTCATCTGCGTACATTAAAGTAAAGACTTTCTGTTCATGATTACTGGGGAAGGGGAGTTTACTTGGGCTAACTGTGACACTAGGTTGTTAACATAGATGTTAAAGAGGGAAGGGGCCAGGAGACATCCTTGTTTAACTCCCCGGGTTGTTTTAAAGGATTCTGTTAGAAAGCCATTTAGGCCAACTCTAACCTCATTTCAGTGTTACTATATAGCTATTTTATCAGCATCAATAGTCTACGGTCAATATTGGTGTTTTGTAGTTTTTCCCATAATCTACTTCTATTTATTGAATCAAAGGCGGCTGAAAAATCAATAAAGGCGAAATATAGATGACTCTTGATATTCTTGGTATATTTCCTGATGATGTAATTCAGAGTAAAACATTGATCGATGGTGCTATATCCGCTTCTGAAACCAGCTTGTTCTTCATGTATAAATTGGTTTGTTTCTAGCCAATCAAGTAATTTTTGAAGTAAGTGTCTTGCATATAACTTTGAGGAGACGTCCAGCAAACTGATCGGCCGATAGTTTTTTGGATCATTCCTGTCTCCTTTCTTATAAATTGCGGAGATGATTCTCACTTTCCATCCGGGGGGCATTTGTCTGGTGTTATTAATCCTGGTAAACAGAGCAGCAAGGATTGGTATCCACCATTCTGAGTGTTCTTTATAAAGCTCCAGAGGTGAGAGATCTTCCCCAGGAGCCTTCTTAAGTTGCAAACGTGAGACAAGAGTCTTTATTTCCCTGCTAGTGACCAGTTGCCATTCAGTTGGGTTAGATAGTTCTTGATGTGCCCCTGGCTCACCCAGTTGCCAGGGTTGGGCATCAAATATATTAGAAAAATACTTGACCCAAGTTGGTGCAGAGATAGATACGTCCAGTGTTGACCTTATCTCATTTGAGCCCCGAGAAACTAGGTCCCAAAATTTGCCTTCATTCCGCTCTGAAATTGCCTCTTCTAGTTTCTGCCATTGAGTTTTAGTGTATTTTTCTTTCTTGTTTTTAAGCAGTTTTTTATAATCCGACCTACATTTTATAAGGCTTCCTAAGGCTTCTTCAGGTGGTTTGTTGCGGAATTCCCTTATTTCCCTAGACAGGTTTTTCTTAGCCGCCTCACATTGGGCGTCAAACCAGCCAGTGTAGGCTGCCGGTTGGCTTTTATTTGCCGGTGCTACCAGAAAAGCCCTAATATCCCTCACTCATGAATCTAAACTGCAGGAAAGAGATAAGGAATGAGTTCCCTTTGGGGGCCCCACTGCTTCTCTCGATTGGGAATTTTGTCCACTGATTCCTCTCCTTCCATGCTGCTTACCCCTGACACCATCTTCTTTATTCACAGATTCAATAGCCGTGGTCTCCCTTCACCCTTCGGGGTCCCCATCACTGATCTCCACTGTGAGAACTGTCCATTTAGCCCTCCCTTTCCTTTTTTAAAATCAAGGCTGCAGAGCTATTTTGGGGTGGGGCCCAGATTGCCCTCCACCTCACACACTACGGGGCAGGTGATGGGACCCCATTCCTTTCCCCCCACTGATGCTGGAAGGAGGTCTGCAACGGTGCCTCCTCCCCTGACAGAGAAAGAGGTCCAGCCCCCTCCGCATCCATCCCTCTGATCTGATGTGATGCGGCCTGGGTGCTGGGAATCCCCTGGACAGGGAAGGTCAGTCCTGCCACTCATTCCCATCGTCCCCATTATCTCTGCTCTCATCCATGCTCCTGTCTCTGTTCTGAGATTGGAGATAGCCATGGGGATGAGAAGGGGTGCACATTGGGACTGCTCCATGTGTGAGAAATAATAATAATAATAATAATAATAATAATAATAATAATAATAATAATAATAATTTTATTTATTTGTTACCCGCCTCTGCCTTTGGATCGAGGCGGGGTACGACACAAATGCAAACACCATAAAATACATGTAATTAAAACATTCTAAACTAATACATCATTAAAAGCAGCACATTATTAAAAGGCATCTTAAAATTCAACTGCGTAGGCCTGCCGGAAGAGATCAGTCTTTAGAGCTTTCTTAAAATCCGGAAGACTGAAGTTGACGAATCTCTCCTGGCAGGTCATTCCATTAGCTGCGAGCGGCAGAGGAAAAGGTCCTCTGGGTACTAGTTGTCAGCCTTGTTTTCGTTGTCTGGAGTAAATCCTTCCCAGAGGACCTGAGTGTGCGGGGCGGATTGTATGGGAGGAGGCGATCCCGCAGGTAGCCTGGACCCAAACCATGTAGGGCTTTAAAGTTGATAACCAACACTTTATACTTCGCCTGGAAACTAATTGGCAGCCAGTGAAGAGATTTTAAAACTGGTGTAATGTGGTCACTCAGTCTAGCCCAGGTGAGTGCCATTGCTCAGGCTGCCGCACATGCCCACTACTATCCCTGATCAGAGACAGCTGTGTGTGTGGGAGCCCTCCAAGGGGATTCCTCCAGAGGGTGGGGCTTGGAGACTAAGCTCATTCCCCTGGAGGAAGACCAAGAGGCTGTGCAGGCCAGATTGTGGTGCCCCATAGGTCGGATTAGGACTAAACCCCTGGTTTAAATGGCTACGAATTCATGAGTATTGAATGACAATGAAGCAAACACAGGAACAGGGGAAGGAATTTTTATAAAATCTTAATAGAGCTTCAGGTATATAAGATTTACAAGGCTAAATTGTAGCCCATGAGGGCTGTTCTAGCCATAGGAAGGGGAATTAAATACAACCTCTATGAGAAGCCTTCTGCTTCTCATTTTCTATGTTCTACAGAGAGTTTTGTTTTTTTATTATTTCGGTTGCAGTCCTAGATGTGCTTCATTGAGGTTAAGCTGCACTGAACATGATGGGACTTACTGGGCCAGTTTGCATGACTCCAGGGTGGCTAATCAGCCCCGGTGGCTTGGGCTTGTTGAGTGCTGGCCTGGTTTGCATAGTTATTCTGGCTGGGCAAAGGCTTCTCATGTCGTCTGAATCTAGGGAGGGTGGCTTGTTGGGGTGGTTAAGAAGCCACTCCAGACCCATAGCCTGTGGTGCGGTTGTGGGTTGACTTGGTAACCTTCCCCACAAGCCTCCCCCACTGGCTTCAGATGGAACGAAACACTGAGAAACACGCATAGAATTGTACTGTTATTTGGAATCAGTTTAAAGTCATGAAGAGGATCTCCCTTTTACCAGATTGGTTTCTACTTGATTCATAATGGGCCTCTTAAAGTTTCTATCATTTCCTTCCCCAGATGCACTGCTAACTCGACTACCTCTGATGAAAGGTACATTTCCAGTTTATATATTTATTACATTTCTGTACCATCCAATAGCAGAAGCTCCATGGCGGTTCACAAAACCAATGTGAACCAAATGCGCTGGAGAGATATGGACTGGTCAGATATTTCACTAGCTTCATTTCACTGTGCTTAAACCGTTCTGTCCCCCACTCTTCGGAACTATAAACAGGTTAATTATGAGTAATCAGCAACTCTGTAGTGATGTTGGGTTCTCCATATCAACAAAGCAGACACAGACAGGGGGGTGGAGCTATGGGCTCCTCCCCTCCATACTTCCCCCTTGCATTCAAGCGCACTTTTGCAAAACGTGTCCATGTATAGAGGTGACTGTGCCTAGGGAGGGCTCCATGCAATCAGGACATGTGAGAAAGCAAAGCTCCCAGTCGTGTGGAGCTCTGGCCATCCATGCACACTAGAGCAGGCAGAGGTATCTCACTGAGGAACATTCAAAGAGACAGGATGGTCTGACCAGCATTGGGCCTGGTCATTGGTATTTTAAAACGTTAGAATTTATTGATAAACATACAGGCTGAACATAGGTAGAGGCACAGCTTGGACGCTCCAGTGGACAGTTCTGAAGTTCACAGATCACCGGAGAGACTCCTCCAGACCCCTCCAGATTTTTACTCTTCATGTCAACATATCACTGCGGTTATTAATAAGTCAAAGGCTGTAGCAAATGATATGCTTATAAAAGAGGGATTCCAGGACGAACCTGTCTGACAGATGTTCAGCATTATACTATATAGCTTTATACTTAATTAACCAAAACAAAAAATGACAAAACATTTTAGAAGAGTTGAAAAACTGTGAAGGGGGTATTGGAGAAGGAAATACGCGGATGAAGTTATTGGCACTAGCCCACAGGTGCCCGTCACAGTAGACTTTCCCCTGAGGGAAGAGCCTCTGGCACCGTCAAAGTCATATCTCTGTGAAAGACTTCAACATGCATCTGAACTGCAAATATGCACAGAATGGCTTGATGCTTTCAAGAAAAACATACAAATTTGAAATATCGGGGAGACAAGGAAACCTATTACTAGGGCTGGGTGTTTATTTATTACTTTGGTATTTGATTCCCTCAAAAATCCGCAGTGTCACTGCTGCATGAGGAAAACAATCAATTCAGACGTCAGAAGGGCCTTCAGGTTATCTGGCCAGAAAAACCACAACGCCGGCGGCCATTCTGTTTGTCAAGCCGAGCCTGGGTCTTGCATTCCCGATCCGCCCAGAGCTCTGCCCATCACTGACCCACAAAGACACAACATTGTTACCTTGGGGCAAAGGGAGAAGTCGCAGTAAATGGACACATTCAGAAAAGCACAGTTTCCGGGTGAAAAGCCCAATGGGGCTGTGAGTTGGCAGCTGTGTCACATAAACCGCACAGCACTACTGCGCAGTCACCATGGGGTGAATAGGATGTATAGATACCCCCTGGTCTCATCTCGGAGGTATGCCTGATTTTGCAGGGTGCATTTCAGGGCAAACCCCCAAATGACACAAAATAAATGTTTGGAGGGAGGGGGCTCTTTAAGAAGCTCATTCCACCACTGGGGTGCCACAGCAGAAAAGGCCCTTTTCATGGTAGCCACCTGCCTCATTTATTTTGGCTGTAGCTCCCAGAGAAGGACCATTGAAGATGATCTCAGGGTCTGGGCAGGTCCATACAGGAGGAGACAGTCCTTCAGATAACCTGATCCCAAGCCTTTTAGGGCTTTGAAGGTCAATACCAGCACTTTGACATGGACTGACATCCAGGGCAGCTGGAATGATCACGTTTGTAGACGAAGGTTGGAGTCAATCCAACCTTCCTGCAAGGTAGGCCCCCGGACCAAACGTCCTCTCTTCTCCGGCCACCCCTCGCCCTAGCCCTCTTCCTAACCGGGACGAGTCAGAGATTCCTAGAATAAAAACACGCACACTCAGCTAAGGGCCAAAACAAGTTGAATACCATTCAGCTAAAACTAACACGTAAGGTTTTGGCCGGAGGTAGTAGCAGCAAAGGCGGGAGGGGAAGAGAAGAGGAAGGGAAGGAGAGGGGATCAAAGGAAAGACGACAAAGGGGCAATTTTCAAGGAGCCAGGGCTCCATCTACAACCTTCAAACACACAACCCACCGCCAGCCATAAAAGCGGCCAGCCTTGTCTCAGGGAATCCAGACACTTAAAGAATAAACGAAAGACCCTAGCTTACTCCGAGCAGCCCGTCCATACTTAACCTGGGTGTTCTTCCACCAATTCAGAACAGAAGAGGATCATCCCAAACAGGATGCCCTTTTTATCTCCTTTTGGACTTTAGGGCCCCAGGACCTCCCTGGCTCCTAACAACCCTCCCCCCGTAGCGAGGGCTTCACCCTCCTTCTCCCAACTGAACCCAATGATCCTAACGACCAGGGAGATAACCTGCAGGTGAGAGGCCCAACCTGACCTTGGAGTCTCGGCGCCAAGAGCTCCACACTCCCACCCACACTCCACATACCGTCATAGCTACATACCACATACCAGAACAGATGCAGAACAAAGAATAATACAATGAAAGAGCCAGTACAGCCAGCAATGCCCCATGTCCTTCACAACGTTGGCCAGCCCCTGTTAACAATCCCGCTGCCTTGTATTGGACCAGTTGAATTTTCCACACCATTTTCAAAGGCAGCCCCACGTATAATACATTGCAGTAATCTAGACAATAGGGGGTCAGAGCATGGAGAACTGTAGCTAGGCTATCTCTGCGCAGATAAGGGCGTTGTTGGGTTATCAGCCTAAAATGATAAAAGGTGAGTTCACCTGTGGCTCAAGTGACAGTTCTGGGTCTGAGAGCACCCCCAAACTACAAACCAATCATTTAGGGGGTGTGGGACCCCCTCCAGAACAAGTTGAACATCACTAAGCTGGGCAGATGACCCACCCAGTAATAGTATCTCCATCTTGTCTGGATTGAGTCTTTTTTGTTGGCCCTCATTAGGGATGGCGCAAACGTCCGCTTGGGTCCCTGAGGGCAGCTCTGTGTGAGGACAGATCTGTGCCCAAGTGCTTGGGCATGAATTGACCTGGCCTTACTCCATCATGTCCTTTCCCTGCCTGCTGCTGCCATGAATGCAGTGGGGGAAATGCACAATTTCCCCAGCCTTGGGAAAATCCCATGTTCCCCGCTCCCACACACATACGAATGGGCTCCTTAAAGGCCCTATTAACGCTTGCATTGAAGGCCCCATTGGCGGGTCTTAACACATGATTCCCCAAGGCTTAACACACGATTTCCCCCTCCGCACTAATGGTGGACGCAATCAGTGTGGAGTGGGGAAAGGGTGGGTGGTCGCCCAGCAGTCCCAGGGCCTTGCAAGACTCCCTCCCCTTGCCCGAATCTTGGGCGCAGGCCTCAGCCCCGTCAGGGGAGCACCTGCAGGGTTGATGCTGACCCCTAGCCTTTCTCCAGGCCATTACTATGCCCCTGCACTGATTCAGAACAGCCACTGCCTCTCCAGGATTTGATGAAAAACACAATATATTTATTGATTTATTGATTTAAAACATTTATATCCCGCCCTATATCATTAAGATCTCAGAGCGGCGTACAGATAAAAACATACAGTATAAAACAATAAATATACACAGTTAAAAACAAATTAAACCATGATCCAAGTTAAAACAATATATAATTTAAAAGCCATAAAAGCAGTTAAAAGAGTTAAAACAATGTGTCAGTGAGTTTAACCATCAAAGGCTTTGTTAAAAAGCCATGTTTTTATTTGGCGTCGAAATGAAATCAATGTTGGCGCCAATGGGGCCTCCAAGGGGAGGGCATTCCACAGCCGGGGTGCCACCCCAGAGAAAGCCCTGTCCCGTGTCCCATCATAGCGTATATGTTGCATTGGTGGGATGCGGAGAAGGGCTCCTCCAAAAGATCTGAGGTCTCAGGCAAGCATATATAAGGAGAGGCGCTCTCTCAAATATCGAGGTCCCAAGCCGGTTAGAGCTTTAACCGTCATTACCAGCACCTTGAATTCCGACCGGAAGCGTAGAGGCAGCCAGGGCAGTTCCTTGAAGACCGGTGTTATGTGGTCTCTATAAGATGCACCCTTCCTCCAATATATGTACCTCTAAGGTTTCATTTCGGAATCAGGTCTGTCTCCCCAATTCCCAAGAATTAGCGCAAGTGCAGTCTTTATGCCACAAAAGTCTCATATTAGCATTGTATAAAACGAAATGGGCCACCCAAAACACTGGCAAAAGAAAGGGCTCCTTTGCATGTTTGTATCTTGCACCCAAGGTGGAGCCTCCAACTGCTGCAAAAGCGAACGAGATACTAGATTTTCATAGTTCTATTGACAACCCAGTTATCTGTTGCCAAGAGCGAGGGCAGAACCAGCTGGGTGCTCTCTGCTCAGAAGAACGGAGACTCCTCCTTCCCCCTGGAAGTCTCAGTTGGCCCATTCAGAGGCAGCATCAAGGGGTGGTGGTGAATTCTCTGCTCTCCTGCCTCCCTCCACCCCCCCTCACCCAGCACACACACACACACACACACACACACACACATACATACACGGTGGGGGGTGGGGGGTGGGGCTCCCAGCACTGCCAATGAGAAGGCATCCTGGAGCTTTTCCATCTGTTTCTTCTTAAGAGAAGAAGCTCAGGAGGGAGAGGAGGGGAAGACAACATGGAATTCCTGGAATGAGGCAGGGCCAGGCTGCACTAAAACCCTGATCTGGAAGCAGCAAAGAGCTGAGTGTTTTGAGAGTGGGTTTTTTTTTACTTGTAAAATGTGGGAGGAGCCCTTAGCTGGGAGGGGCAAATTGGCCATGGAGTGGGAGGGGCTGTGGGGGCTTCCCAGGGAAATGGAGGGGAATACAGGGGAGGGGGAGTTTGGCCACTCAGGGTGGGCCGGAAGGACAGAGGGAGGGAAAGGGAGGAGAGGTCTGGGGAAACTGGTTTGGGGGAGCTTTCATGTTGGTTCTGCTCTGAGCATTGGAGGTATTCATGGTCCTGTTATCATACTGAGTTGTTTTCACATTCCCTGATTTTATAGGAAATCCCCTGTGGGGTGTTAACACTTAAGACCTCCGCCATTGTCCTAGAGGATTCTGCTGACCTTCTCTTTTCCTCCTCTCTCTCCATCCCCAACAGCAAACGTCACTCTGGATCCAGACACAGCTCATCCCTGGCTCATCCTGTCTGAGGACCATAAAAGCGTGAGATTGGGAGACAAGCGGCAAGATCTGCCCAACAATCCTGAGAGATTTGACACATATGCTTTTGTCCTGGGACGTGAGGGATTCACGTCAGGCAGACATTTCTGGGAAGTCAGTGTGGGAAGTGAGGAATACTGGGCTGTGGGGGTCACCAGAGAGTCTGTGAGGAGAAAAGGCCCGATTGGACTTGATCCTAAGGAAGGGATCTGGGTTGTGAGGTATTGTGGAGGTGTATATAAGGCTTGCAACCCCCCTCATTACCCTCGTCTGTCCCTGAGTGGGGATCTGAAGAAGATCCGGGTGTCTCTGAACTGTGCTGGGGGACAGGTGTCCTTTTACGATGCTGACAGGGGGATCCTCCTCTACGCCTTCTCTGGAGCCTCCTTTGCAGGAGAGACAATTATGCCCTTCTTTTATGTAGAGGGGAAAGGCCCCCTCAGCATCTCTCCTTAAGGCAGCTCAGAGCCTTCCTCACTCTCCCTCCTCTCCACACCAGACTGGTTAATCTAAGCACCAAACCTCCCTTTGTCAAGGGCTCCTTTTCACCTTCTGCAAAGACCCCCTGAGAGGCCTCCAGTCACAGACACCAGAACTACATGGACTAAAATGGTGCCTGATTTCCTCCCTCCCTTTTCCCGGACTTCTCTCATCTCTCACTTCTTAAAGAGACAGAAGCACATGAATAATCCAGACCAACATTTTTTTTTAACTGCATTGCTTCCATGGCCACAAAAATTCTCTCTCTCTCTCTCTCTCTCTCTCTCTCTCTGCACAAACACACACACACACACACGGGTGCATTGTAGCTTGTCAGAGATCCTGATGTGACATTCTTGCCAAAGTCTCCATATCCCAAAAGGCCTCTCATTCTGCTGTTTCATGAAGACAAATGCATCTTCCATGTGATTTCCATTGAGAATGGCCTGTGGGTGGGCTTGGATTCAGCAAGTGCAGGGAAATTGCTGTTATAGAGAGCTAATATGTCCACCTTAGTTATTTTCATTAAATAAAATAAGTTACAGCCTTGGGAACAAGGGTTATCTCATCATGCTTAGGGTGACCATATTTCGGGAACCAAAAAGGAAGACAACATGGCCGCTCTATGGGGCCTGTTCTGCCGTCTCCCAGGCTGCAGCTTCTCCTTCAGCCTTCTTTCCTTGCTGCAACACAGCAGAATTATCACAGTTTTTTTTTTACTTTCTAAGGTTTTTTTCTTTTAACAGTTCCTGTCCTTTTGTAAGCATTGCATATTTTAGATTATCCCTTTTTTATCTTTATAAAAATAAAGAAAAGTTATATATACCTCAAAAATGTATCCAGCTACCTTTTAACAGCTTACAGATTTATTTTATTAATATCCATCTAGTGCCTATAGTTCTACAGTATTTTAAGTGCAAAGAGGTCAGTAATGTTGCCTCAGAGTCAAGCTGTGTTCCACTGATTTTAGCCAAGCGCAGCTAACATCAAAGTGGAAACTGAAAAAGAAGCATCCTTTAAAGCTCCCTGAAGGAAGATCACTTTTGTACTTTGTGCCCAAATGACCTGCAGAACCTTAGAAACAGCTGACAGACACTCTCCTCTTGCCACCCGAGCTCACTGCAGACAGTACATTATACACAACAACAACAACCCCTGAGGCCACCAGTGACAGACGGTGAAGCAATGTGGTGACCTTGAAGCAACTAAAAAAGTCTCAGTAAAACAACAACACATATAAGCGCAGTTTCGGGGGAAAAGCCTCATGCGGCTGCAAGTGGGTGGCTGCATCATATAAACACTGCAGGGCCACTGCGCAGCCGTGACGTGGTAAATAAGGCATCTAGAGACCCCCAGTGTCAGGAAGGCTAAAGCTCAGAATTAGCTGAGGCGGGTGAGGGATGGTAATCGCAACAAGAAGGGCTTCTTCAGATCTGTTAACACTAAAAAGAGGACAAAAGTAATAGTAAACCAGCTGCGCAGCGAAGATGACAAGATGCTGGTAGAAGAGACAGAACTGCTCAACTCCTATTTTGGCTCAGTCTTCTCCCCAAAGAGGATCTGTGACCCATCTGATATCTGTGGCAAACAGGCTGAAGTGCAGTTTGAAGTTGTCAGAGAGATGTGCTGAGTAGGGCTGTGCTCCTCTTCACTTCAGTTTGGAGAAGCGATAGCGGAGCAGCCTGATTCGCCTCCAACAAAGGTGGAGACGAATCGGGTCGGGGGGCTCTGGACGCAGGAAAGTGGGGGGGAGGGAGACTCACCTGATGGTGGCACCTCCACAATTCATGCAGCGATGGAGCCAGGTAAGGGGGCAGGGGGGCTTACCTGTCTCCGTCATGGGCTTGAACTGAGGGCCAGCTCTCAAAGTGGAAGCTGCGACAGAGGATGGTGAGGGGGTTGGGGGAGTTTTGCTTATATGGCTCCGCTGCCGCCGCAGTCCATACAGCGGCAGTGGAGGAGCCAGGTAAGGGAACAGGGGGGAGGGGGGCTTACCTGTGTCTGTCGGGGCTTCAATTGTAGCCCTGGCTTGAAGCCAGAAGAGAAGGCCGCGGCCTCTTCAAGCTTCAAGCCAGGGCCTCAATTGAAGCCCACAATGGACACAAGTAAGGGGGCAGGGTGTTAGCTTACCTGGCGCCAGCGGCAGCAATGTCAATGTGGTGACAGTGGCGGCTCTACATAAGGGGGCAGCGAGGAGGGGGCTTACCTGTCTCTGTCACTGTCTGTGGTGGGCTTCAACTGAGGCCCCAGCTTGAAGCCGGTGGAGGCCACGGCCTTCTCTTCCGGCTTCAACTGGGGCCTCAATTGAAGCCCACGACAGACCATGACGGATGCAGGTAAGGGGGTGGGGGGGTTGACTTACCTGGCACCGGCACCATCCATGCGGCGACAGCAGCATAGCTGGATCTCGCTCCGCGGAGCAGGGGACAAGCGGATCGGCCCGAACTGGTTTGGGCCTGATCCAGAAGTTCCAGATCGGGCCATGAAGCGGTTCGGGGGGTCCGTGCACAGCCCTAGATCCGAGTATCTCTCAGCACCTTAAATGAGTTCAAGTTCCCAGGTCCAGGTGAACTGCACCTCACAGTGTAGAAGGAGCTACCAGATGGGCTCCAGGAACTTCAATTCCTTAATTTTGAGAAATTTATTTATTTATTTATTTATTACATTTTTATACCGCCCAATAGCCGAAGCTCTCTGGAATGCTGGAGAACAGGTGAACATCAAGCCAAATAGACAGCTGGCTAACTTTGTTGAAATTGCCAAGAAATTCAGAGATCAGGGGGCCAAGGGGGCAGAGCAGAAGGGGGCAGTCTGTGAGAAACACCAGGAGTCCTTGAAGCTGTTCTGCAAAGACCATGAAACCCCCATCTGTGTGGTGTGTGACAGATCCGAGGAGCAGAAAGATCATGAGGTGCTTCCTCTGGAGGAGGCTTCCCAGGAGTACAAGGTAGGAAAACATTGCAGACCTTGGTGGGGAGGGGGGAGAACTCTGGGTTCTTCTTGGGAAGTTCTCTGTAAAGTCCCTGCAATAAGAAAATATTGGGACTGAACTATTTCTTTATTACGTTCCTATAGCCTGGATGCAGTGAACATGCACATTCTTTGTTCTGCAAATAGCAGCCATGGGAAGCCTGAAAAGGTTCGGGCTCCAGCAGCAAACTGGGTGGGTTTGTGTGTCCCTCAGTGTTTACTGTGTCGGCCAAAGGTGGTGGTGGAGGTGGAGGTGTGACCCCCAGCCCCAATCCCCATCTCAGTGCATGTGAAACTCAGACTCCCAGTGGATGGAGGGACTTGTTCTTTAGGCTTTAATGGTATGAAAAAATCAGCTGAGAACCTCCCCACTCCCCAGTACCAAGACGGATGTCAGGGAACAGGAATATTGTTCACTTCCTCTTTCTGTCTCACTAAACCAAACATGAACTTTTGTTTTTGCTTCAGGATCTGATCCGTCGTCGCCTGGAGATTCTCAGGGAAGAGAGAGAAAGAATTCTGGCATATAAGGCAGAAACAGAAAAGGGGAATAAAGAACTTCTTGTAAGTGTCAGTTTTACTAGGGGTCTGTCTATATGATATCATTTATTTATTTATTTATGTATTTATTTAAATTATTGGTATCCTGCCCTATATCACCGAGATCTAAGGGCGGCATACAGATAAAAACAGAACAATGTAGACAGTACAGAATAGAAACAACGAGAAACATATTAAATCACCTACAAATTAAGATGAGTAGAAATTTTTAACAAGCACTAGAAACAATTGAAAACAATTAAAACTATGTGCAACCATGGAGAATATAGCCTTCAAAGGCTTTGATAAAAAGCCATGTTTTAACCTGGGGCTTTTCCATACAGCTGTTTACACCTCCGTAAATGCACATCTTTCCATTTTCGGACAGATGACGCAGCCACAAATACGAAGCCATCCAGAGGCAAACCCTGGAAAATCCGCTCCCCAAAAGTAGGGCATTTACCCCAACTTTTTTGGTAGTGGAGCCAGCTCCGTGGCTCTAAACAGGGGGGGGGGGGAGAGATTAAAATGGAGGGGGGGAGAGATGAGAAGAGAGCAACAGTGCCGTTCCTCCCCCCTTTTTATAATTTTATAATTTTATGATTTAAATACACAGAGCTGTGCATTAACAAATTTTCGGAGGACCTCCGCATATTGTGCCTTCTAAATTAAAAAAAAGGAGGGACCATCACGTTCCTTTCCTCCTCCCCCCGGGGATGAATGGCCCCATTTTTTTCCTCCCCCCCATTTTTTTTTTTTTTTTAAAAAAGCCTTTTCAGAGGTGCCGGGGAGGAAAATTTACACTTGTCTTCCTTCCCATGCACATACCGGGAAGGAAGGCAAATGCAGGTACAAGGCGCCACTTCCGTATAGCCGGGGGCCTGGGACTGAAATGAAGCCAGCATTGTCACCAGTCGAGTCTTCAAGGGGAAGGCAGTTCACAACGGGCAGGGTGCCACAATAGAGAAAGCCCTCTCCCCTGTCCCATTATAACGTATGTCTCCCTTTGGTGGGACACAGACGAGGGCTCCTCCAGCAGATCTCAGGCAGGCAGATATATAGGCAGAGGCTCTCCCTCAAGTTTCAAGGTCCCAAGCTGCTTAGGGTTTTAAATGTCTGTGGCTAGGTTATCCCTGTCCAGGAAAGGCCAGAGCTGGTGGATCAGCCGAAGCTGACCCAAGTACTCTGGGCCACGAAGTCCACCCGAGCCTCCAGTGACAAGGGTGGATCTAGGAGTACTCCCAAGCTACACACCTGCTCCTTCAGAGGGAGGACAAGCCCATCCAGAACAGGTCGCTTACCCAATTCCCGGACTCGGGAACCACCAATCCACAGAGCTTCTGTCTTATCGGGATTCAGCTTCCGTCAATTGGCCCTCATCCAGCCCATTACAGCCTCCAGGCACTGGTCCAGCACCTTCACAGCTCCAGCTGTCTCCGATGACAAGGAGAAGTAGAGCTGAGTATCACCAGCATACAGATGGCACCAAACCCCCAATGACCTCCTCCAGTGGCTTCATGGAGATGCTGAACAGCATGGGGAATGGAATAGAGCCCTGTGGCTTCATATCCATGGGGTAGAACAGGAATCCCCCAATACCACTTTCTGCAATTGGCCCTGCAAGTGGGAGCGGAACCACTGGAACATGGAGCCTCCTACTCCCATCTCACATAGCCAATCCAGCAGGATACCATGATCAATGGTATCGGAAGCTGCTGAGGCGTCCAGTTAGATCACCTTGGCAGCACTCCCCCTGTCTTTCACCCAGAGTAGGTCGTCGGTGAGAGCAGCCAAGGCTGTTTCAGTGCTGTGCCCTGGCCTGAAACAGGACTGAAATGGGTCTAGATGATCAGTTTCCCCCAAGAACGCCTGAAGCTGTCCAACCACCACGCACTCAAGCACTTGGTCTTTGGCCCAGGGTGGCCCCAAATCTATGCTGGGTTGGTTAAATGACGCAGCGGCTGATTCGGGGCAAATAGGCGGAGATCTGCAGCTGAACATTCAGGGACTTACCCTGACTGTTTCTCCCTGAGTGAGGTCTTCTGCTCTCTGGCCTTGCTCCGTGGCTGAACCGGGCTCTGGCTCTGCAGAACAGCTCTTGTCTGGAATGGCCAAACCTCCCAGAACGGTGGCTAATGAAAGGCCAGGCTGAGAGAGGGCCCTGGTAGCTCTTCCGCTTTCATAGTGGAATATCCTGCTTGGTGTAGATGAGCCCTATATTTCTATAAAATTCTTTTAAGCCTCTTGATGCTATGTAGGGTTGTCATGAGCACCCAAATGGGGTCAAGAAGGCTGATGCCCCACCCCGTGTCCACCGCCCTGGACCCAGTCGGGAGATGCTGGGCTCCGCATTCCGGTATGCAGGCGGCAGAGGCGCCGAGCGTTCAACGAGGTGGACACTGCGCAATTTCGCCCACCCCACATGCTATGAAGAGTGGCCTTATTCCTGACTGTGGTTATCATTTCTTCCCTTTCCATAACTTTCTTGCAGAATAAAACAAGAGTAGAGATGGAAAAGGCAGGGGCTGTGTTCAGACAGCTTCATCAGTTTCTGGAGGAACAAGAGCAGCTTCTGCTGGTCCAGATGGAAGAGGTGGAGAAAGCGATTGCAAGGAGAAGGGAAGAGCACCAGGCCAGACTCGCTGAAGAACTCTCTTCTCTTGAAAGTCTCATCTGGGAGATGGAGGAGACGTGTCAGCAGCCAGCGGGTAAACTCCTGCAGGTAAGGTGGTGGCAGACGCAGCCCAGGATCCTCCGCAAGGGAGAAGCTGACGTGAAAACCTTCCTGACTCCTTCATCTCCAGAAGGAAGGGGCCCAAGGCAGGCACTACAGACCCCCTAGGCAGTTTAGCAATGGTGAAGTGGTACCTTGAAGAGGCTTCTTGCCAAAGCAAAGGTGGGAAAATCAATGCCCCAAAATTCTGCTGTTTCTGACATCCAAAGGAAGGCTTCATTCTTGCCTGGGAAAGCACAGGCGAAGTCGGCCATTCTTAAGCCAGGCCTGACACTCAAAGCAGAATGGTTTATGTGATTCAAATCCATCAACCCCTCTGGCGTGATAATTGTTTCCCCAAACCTAATCCTTTGACATCTTCCCCTCATTAAAATTCAGTTCAAGAATCTGGAATTATCTACGTGGAGGCTCTAATTGCCAGCCAAGGAAATCATCTTGCAGCCTATTAATTTCTACTTGCCTGTTTTAGGTGGGAGGAAGTAGAGTCAGTCCCCTCGCTCTTGAACAAGCACACCTGGTAGTTTCAAGGAGGCAACAGAAGCAGGATGATTTGGAGGGGGGTCGCGGTGGAGTTTTGAAAATGAGGCAAATTAGGGGCATCTAAGCAGCACCCTGACAGCCCCATAGTCCGGACTTTTTGGCCCAAAGAAGCCCCCCTTCTCCCACACAAGGGGAATGTGGGGGAAACCCCTTCCTTCTCTCTCTTTGGTGCTGAAGAGGCACCTCTCGGCCCCCAATGTCATCCCAAATCTTTCCACAGATGTGGAGCGGTCATCACCCCCCTTCCTAACTTCTTCCCAAGGGAGCACAGTAGCTTCCCAGACCCCCCTTTCTCCCCTCCCTTCCCCCCCTCCCTTCAGTGTGACAATGGAACCAGTTACCCAGGGAAGTTGTGGGCTCTCCCACACGAGAGGCCTTCAAGAGGCAGCTGGACAACCGATTGGTGATGGCAATAGGCTCCCCCCCTCCATACTTTCCAGGCATTCTACTGCACTTTTGCAAGACATGGCCATGTATGCAGGTGACTGTGCATAGGCAGAGCTCCATACAGACAGGAAACGTGAACAAGCAAAGCTCCCCGTCATGTGGAGCTCTGGCCATCCATGCACACTTGAGCAGGCAGAAGCGTTTCACAGAGGAACATTCAAAGAGACAGATGGTCTGACCAATATTGAGCCTGGTCACTGGAAAGTTAATGGTATTTAATAATATTCATTAAAGAAAAAACCTACAGTTTACAAAACAATGTTAAAGCTCTACAGTTTTCAACCAAGCACCCAAAAGCAGGGAAATTGGGAGTTAAGGCTCACAAGCCTTAACGTCACATCCAGGCAGAAAATGACAGTGAAATTCTCATTCTCCCAAAGCAGATATAAACTATGAGGACAGGATGGAGAATAGGATATGCAGAGGTGACTGCCAAACAACTTAGGGCCACCTACTTCTCTTTTTTGTTTAGAGCAGAGCTTCCCCAACCTGGTGCCCTCCAAAGGTGTTGGACTACAACTCCCATCATTGCAAGTCAGCATGTCCCATGGTCAGGAATGCTGGGACAGCAGGATGGGGAACGCTGTTCTATATCCTTACAGGGGCTGCCCAATATTTTTCTCACACACACATCTTGCATGTAGCAGCATGATTGGTAACAAAAGGGGGGCACTACCTGTTTCAGGTGCAGAACCAGAGCATGTGCTGGCACTTTCAACTTTTGGTCAATATCCTGCCCTTCAAAGAACCAAGGGAGGAGAGGTCTGGGGAAACTGGTTTTGGGAGCTGTCATGTTGATTCTGCTTTGAGAATTAGAATTATTTATGCTTCTGTTGTCCTACTGAGTTCTAAACTCCCTCCACTGGCTTCCTGTCTCTTATAGAACCCAATACAAGCTCCTTCTTCTTACTTTTAAAGCCTGTCATAATCTGGTCCTCCCTACCTTTCGTCCCTTATTTCACTTCATCGCCCTGCTCCTGCCCTCCGCTCCAATAACACCAGGTCTCTTACCTGCCCAAGAGTTTCCACTTCTCTCGCTCGTCATCGCCCATTCTCGCTCGCTGCCCCCTGTGCCTGGAATTCTCTTCCAGTGCATTTGCAGACCACAACATCAATTTCTGTTTTTAAATCACGCTTGAAAACATTTCTTTTCTCGAAAGCTTTTTAACCGTAGCGTGGTCATACTAGTCTATATTTAGTTTTAATGTCCCCTACCCTGGTTGGTTTCCCCCCTCCCTCCCCTGTCTGTTACGGTGATTTTAGATTGTCAGCCATATGGCAGATTGTCTTGTTTTGTTTTATTCTGTACAGCGCCATGAAAATTGATGGCGCTTTATAAATAATAATAATAATAATAATAATAATAATAATAAAAATTAAAAATAATTTTTAAAAAGAAGGACAGGTGTATGTGGGAGAGCATATCACTTAATTAACTTGTCAGGAATGGAAAACCTACAAATGGCTACCAGTAACGTTTAGGAATCTGAGAGTGTACCCATTTGGGGCCTGAAAGTGCACCCATTGAGTTCACCATAGTGCCTTGGGGCCTTGAAGCTACAATTGTGCTTACCAGTCCACATCATTGGCAGGGACTGCTTGGAGAAGCTCACATCCTTTGCCACCTGTAATTATGTGCCCTGGGCATGGGGCATGGGAAGGTGGCCAGCTGCCTGGTGATCAAAAGAGTTTTACGTGAAATGGGAGGGGGGGCGAGGGATCAATCTCCTGTTTTAGCCCCCTTTTCTTTGTTACTCTGCATGGTAAATTGATACAGAACCCTTTTCTACGACAAAATTGTGCTTAGTCCCATGTAAAGGTGTTTAGTCCATTTTATTCCTGTACTCATGATGGTATTCCAATTTAAGTTAGTTTAAACAGTTGTAAAACATAGAATGGCATACCTTATGGCATCTTGAAGGATCTATAGCATTAATTCATATCCCTCTCATAAAATGACGTGGATAATTCAACATATTGAAGCTGTGATCCAAATCACAGAACTGCTTTGAATTCTCCTAAGGTTTTCCAATAAATTTACTTATCTTTTGGGATGGGCACGCCAGGGGGGGGGGAGTTTTTAATTCTTCTGTAATTGCTGTCTTTTTCATATCATCCAGCTGCAAGGCAAGTGCTGACTGTTCCTTAAAAGGGCATGGAATAGGATGCACATCTGGAGCCCATAAACTGTACAGGACAACTGTGGTTCTTTCTCTTGAGTAACCCCTACAGTATTCCCCAGTTGCCTTTTGTTTATGAATATCTGGTAACTTGACAAAAGAGGGCAGGTCACCTGCCGCTTTAACTGTGGTGATGAAGAGGGAATTTCACCATGTGCTGCATGCGTACAAATGACACCTGCTGAAATTTCCTTTTCTATACAACTGTCTTAATTTTGAGGTGTAGAATTGGACATGTGACCACAGCCACACACCCTTGGAGGCCTGTCAGGTCAAGATGTGCCTGCCTTGGGGGCTGGGCATGTTGGGGCGGGCACTGCTCCTTGAGGGCAGCCATATTGTCCTCCATTTGGTTTCCAAAATATTTTTACATGCTGCTGATTTTTTGGTGAGTCATTTACAAGGAAGTAAACGCCCACTTACTGAAAGCCAAGAAAGTGAAACCAATTCTCTCTCCAGTGTGTGGAAGCCATGGCTGCTGCCGGGAGTCCTGTCCAGGATCTCCATGAAGAAGCCACTTGTCCCATCTGCCTGGATTATTTCAGGGATCCAGTGACCATTGCAGAGTGTGGCCACAATTTCTGCGGACTCTGCCTGGCCCTGTGCTGTGTGGAGTCGGACACAGAGGCCTCCTGCCCCGAGTGTAGAGGAACCTTCTGGAAGGGGTACATCAAGCCCAATAGGCCGCTGGCTAACTTTGTCGAAATTGCCAAGAAATTCAGAGATCAGGGGGTCAAGGCGGCAGAAGATAAGGGGAGACTCTGTGAGAAGCACCAGGAGCCCCTGAAGCTCTTCTGCAAAGACCATGAAACCCCCATCTGTGTGGTGTGTGACAGATCCAAGGAGCACAGAGATCACGAGGTGGTTCCTCTGGAGGAGGCTTCCCAGGAGTACAAGGTAGGAAAACATGGTCGAACTTGGTGGGGAGGGGGAAGAACTCTGGGTTCTTCTTGGGAAGGTCTCTGTTAATAAGAAAATATTGGGACTAAACTATTTCTTGATTCCATTTCTGAGCCGTGAATGCAATGAACATGCATGTTCCTTATTATGCAAATAGCAGCCCTGGGAAGCCTGAGAAGATTCAGGATGGTGGAGGGGGTGGCAGACGTTTTTCCTTTCCTGCTGCGCTTGGAACCTAAGATGGGTTAAGTTCAATTTGGAGGGGAGAGAAGGCAAGTAAGGGGAGACGTGACAGAGGTGGATAAAAATATGAATTGCGTGGAGAGGGAGAAAGTGGACTCCCACACCCTCCCAGATCATACATGGGCCTCCAGTTAAACAAATACGAGTGGGTTCTCTCCTGCCTCCTCGTCCCTGAAAAATGAAAACAGCCCGGCAGCCTTGCTGATCTCACTCCACACTGGAGCAGCAATAGGGGAGCAGGGGGCAAGAGGGTATAAATCATCTCTCTCCCTGCTGCTGCAGCGGCTTCTCTCTCACATTTCCTTCTCTCTCTCTCTCTCTCTCTCTCTCTCTCTCTCTCTCTCTCTCTCTCTCTCTCTCTCCTGCAGGGCTCCAGCAGCCAACTGGCTGGGTTTGTGTGTACTTCAGTGTTTACTACATAGGACAAAGGTGGTGATGGTGGTGGCAGTGGTGGTGATGTGGCACCCAGCCCCAGTCCCCATCTCAGTGCATGTTAAGCTCAGACTCCAGTTGGATGCAGTAACTTATCTTTAGGCTATAAAGGGATAAAAAAGTCAGCTGAGAACCTCCCCGCTCCCCAGTACAAAGGTGGATGTCAGGGAACAAGAATATTGTTCAACTCCTCTCTCTCTTAACAAAATGTGAACTTTGGTTTTTGCTTCAGCATCTGATCCGTTATCGCCTGGAGATTCTGAGGTCAGAGAGAGAAAGAATTATGGAATGTAAAGCAGAAACAGAAAAGGAAAATAGAGAACTTCTTGTAAGTGTCACTATTACTAGGAGACTGTCTATATGATATTTGTTTGTTTATTAAAGCATTGGCATCCTGCCCTATATCACTGAGATCAAAGGGTGGCGTACAGATAAAATCAGAACAATGTAAACAATAGTACACACAGCTAAAACATATTAAATCATCAACAAATTAAGACGAGTAGAAATTTTAAAAAAGAAATAGAAACAATTGGTAACAATTAAAACTATGTACAACCATGGAGAATATAGCCCTCAAAGGCTTTGATAAAAAGCCATGTTATAACCTGGCACCAAAATGAAGCCAGCATCATCACCAGTCAGGGATCCAGGGGGAGGGTATTCCAGGGGAGTGGGGACACAACAGAGAAAGCCCTCTCCCATGTCCCTTTGTATGTCTTGTTTTGGTGGGACGCAGAGAAGGGCTCCTCCAAGAGATCTCAGGTCTCGGGCAGGCAGATATATAGGGAGAGGCGCTCCCTCAAGTTTCGAGGTCCCAAGCCGTTAATAATATATTTATTTATTTGTTACCTGCCTCTGACATTCAGGGTTTTAAATGTCACTGTTAACACCTTGAATTCTGACACGAAGTATATAGACATCCAGTGCAATTCCTTTAAGACCATTGTTATATGGTCTTTGTGGAATATACCAGTCAGCAATCGAGCTGCTGCATTTTGCATTACTGGAACTTCCGAGTCATCTTCAAGGGCAGCCCCATGCAGAGTGCATTGCAGTAGTCTAATCGGAAAGTTACCAGTGCATGCACTACTGTGGCTAGGTTATCCCTGACCAGGGAAAGCCGTAGCTGGTGGATCAACTGAAGCTCGCTCCAAGTACTCGGGGCCACGAAGTCCACCTGAGCCTCCAGTGACAAGGATAGATCTAGGAGTACTTCCAAGCTCTGCACCTGTTGCTTCAGAGGGAGCACAGCCCCGTCCAGAACAGGTTGTTTACTGAATTCCTGGACTTGGGAACAACCAATCCACAGAGCTTCCGTCTTATCAGGATTCAGTTTCAGTTTATTGACCCTCATTCTGCCTGTTACAGCCTCCAGGCACTGGTCCAGCACCTTTAGCACCCCAGCTGACTTTGATGACAAGGAGAAGAAGAGCTGAGTATCATCGGCATACTGATGGCACCCAACCCCCAAACCCCTAATGACCTCACCTGGTGGCTTCATATAGCTGTTGAACAGCATGGGGAGAGAATAGAGCCCTGTGGCTTAATAGCCATGGGGTAGAACAGGAATCCCCCAATACCACTCTCTGCAATCAGCCCTGCAAGTGGGAGCGGAAACACTGTAACACAGAGCCTCCTACTCCCATCTTTCAGAGCCGATATCATTGATCAATGATATCAAAAGCCTCTGAGAGTTCCAGGAAGATCAATGGGGTAGCACTCCCCCTGTCTTTGGTAGGTCGTTGGTCAGAGCAACCGAGGCTGTTTCAGTGCCATGCCCTGGGCTGAAACCAGACTGAAATGGGTCCAGATGATCCGTTTCCTCCAAGAACGCCTGAAGCTGTCCAACCACCACACGCTCAAGCACTTTGTCTTTGCCCCAGGGTGGCTCCAAATCTATGCTGGGTTGGTTAGATGATGCAGCGGCTGATTTGGGGCAAATAGGCCGAGATCCGCAGCTGAACATTCAGGGACTTACCCTGACTGTTTCTCCCTGAGTGAGGTCTTCTGCTCTCTGACCTTGCTCCGTGGCTGATCCGGGGTGCGGTCCTGGCAGATGGCGACTGGCAATTGGTCACCGGAAGCCAGGAAGAGGGCAGAAGGGGGCGGCTCCAGTACCTGGATGATTGCTGGAACCCCCCTGCTCCCTCCTTGGCCTGGAGATTAGCAAGTCCAAACCCACAGGAAGGAAACCACAGGGTTTGGGGGGAATGCGGCCTCAATGAGGTGCTATCAAGGCAGCCCCTAGGAAGGGAACAAGGGCTTCAGCCAATATGAGTCAAAATGTGACGTAAAATGCAGAGGAATCCAAAGCCCCCAGGCAGCCTGGCTCTGCAGAACAGCTCTTGTCTGGAATGGCCAAACCTCCCAGAACGGTGGCTAATGAAAGGCCAGGCTGAGAGTGGGCCCTTGAACATCTTTAGGAATATTTTTGCCAATTGAATGTGGATTTAATATCTCTGAAAACTTACAAGGACCGTTTTTATAAAATCCAATTACATTCTTGATGCTGTGAAGAGAGGACCTATTTCTGACTCTGGCTCCCATTTCTCCCCTTCCCATCCACTTCTTGCAGAAGCAAACAAGAGCAGAGAAGAAAAAGACGGTGTCTCAGTTCAGAGAATTACACCAGTTTCTGGAAGAACAAGAGGAGCTTCTGCTGGCTCAGTTGGAAGAGGTGGAGAGAGAGATTGCCAGGAGAACGGATGTGCACCAGGCCAAACTCTCCGAAGAACTCTCTTCTCTTGAAAGTCTCATCCAGGAGATGGAGAAGAAATGTCAACAGCCAGCGGGTGAACTCCTGCAGGTAAGATGGTGGCAGAAACAGCCCAGGATCCTCCCCCAGGGAGAAGCTAACTTCAAAACCCTCATGCCTCCTTCATCTACAGAATAAAGGGGCCCAAGGAAGGCACTGCAGAGCCACTGGATAGTTGACAAACGTGAGGTGGTACCTTGAAGAGGATTCTTGCCAAAGCAAAGGTGGGGAAATTGTCACCCCAATATCCTGCTGTTTTTGACATGGAAAGGAAGGCTTCAGTCCTGCCTGAGAAAGCACAGGAGTAGTCTTCAATTCTGAAAGCCAGGCCTGGCGCTCAAAGTAGACCAGTGTCCATGATATAAATCCATCACCCTCTCTGGCGTGATCATTATGTCCCTGAATTTACTCCTTTGACATTTCCTCCTCCCTGAAATTCACTTCAGAAATCTGGAATTAACTATGTCGAGGCTCCTAATGCCAGCCCAGAGAAAACTACCAAGCAGCCTATCAATTTCTGTCTGTCTAAGCTGGGAGGAAAGACTGCCAGTGAGTTTACTCTTGAACTAGTAGAGACGGTAGTTTTGCGGAGCCAGCAGAAACAGGATTATTTGCGGGAAAGGCAGGGTGGAGTTTTAATGATTAGACAAATTTGGGGCAGCCCCATAGCTAGGACTCTTTGGCCCAAGGAAGCCTCCCATTCTCACACAAGGGGAATGTCTGATGAACCCCCTCCCCATCTCTCTTTGTTGATGAAGTGGCACCCCACTGCCCCCAACTTCACTGCGCCCCAAAAATATCGGCAGAGATGGAGAAGTAACAGCCCCACTTTAACTTCTTCCCTGTGAACCCATTAGCCTGCCAGACCCCCTCCTTCCCCTCCCTTCATGACCTTCACTTTTCTGATGAATCCACTCAGCTTTTCCCTGCTCCTTGCGAATCAGCAAAACTTGAAGCCTGCAAATTTCTCCGAAATCCATCTCAAAGCTTGTTCTGACTTGGATCCATATCAGAGTATGTCCTTTGAGATATATATATACATATACATACATATATATATATATATATATATATATATATAATGAAAAGCTGTGGGTATTTTTCTAAAGGTGTGCATCAATTGTGCACATCATTGAAGAGTACGCATTCTTCTCCCATTGAGTAAAGAGTATTTGTTTCTGCGGAACAAGAGAGTGTCAGGCCTGGTATGACAAAAATGTGAAGGGCCTTACGAAGGCTTCTCTGATGGCTTCTCTGATGGTCGCAACAGCCGTTCTGGGCTGTGGACAATAGGGTGAAGCCACACCTCGGCTAGGACCAGTATTTACACAATAGGAGCAGTTTGAACTGAGCATCAGGATCGATGAGAAATTCATTTCAGTAGGTTTGATCAGTATTTACCCAGTTTGCACCTGCTGGGTCAAACACAGACCTGGATGCAGGAACCTCCTGAAACAGGGTAGAATTTCAGAGAAGCTGAAATTTGGGGTGCATTGGAAGTCCTGAGTCTCAGCGGACTCTGGAGAATCGAATGGAACTCTTGCCAATTGTGGGATGGCCAGGAGACCACGGCAGTTTCAGTTGTGTGGTCCCAAGATGGTTCTGGTCCACAAGTAAGTTCCATTCATACCTGTCGGACCAGTACCATCTTGGGACCGCTCTGGTTCTCGCCTTGCCACAAACAGAGATCCATTGCAACCTCCCTTTTAAACTGACATATTTCTCCTTCCCCCGCTGAGACACAGGACTTCCAATGCAGCCCAAATTTCAGCTTCTCTGAAATTCCACCCTGTTTCAGGAGGTTCTTATACAAATACCAGGATACCTGAGAGAGCGCCTTCTCCCCTACCAACCTGCCCGATCCCTGAGGTCATCCGATGGTCTGCTCCTGGTGGTTCCACATAGAGCCATCCTCTGATTAGAGTCCACCAGGGGAAGAGCCTTCAGCATGGTGGCCACCCTTCTATGGAATTCCCTGCCTCTGGAGGTCAGGCAGGCGCCAACTTTGTACTCCTTTCGACGCCTCCTGAAAACATCTTTATTCCAGGAAGCCTTTCCTTAACATGCAGCCTTGAGTCTCTGTATTTGCTTCTTTTAAAATTTGTTTTAAGTGTTTTATTCTGGTTTTATTCTCATTTTATCTTGTACACCGCTCCGAAAATTTTTCAATGGGGAGCGGTATATAAATATTCTAAATAAATAAATAAATAAATAAAGGCCTCCTGCGAGTTGCAGTGGGCATTTGTTTTAAAAAAGGGGGCAAGGAGCTGGAGCACTCTCATGCCCACCCCTGATTCCTCCCAGCCCGACTCCTTCCCTCTACTGCTACTCATAGGGAGGGGGGGAAGAAGCCGGAATGAGCGCCCACATGGTCTCGGGATCATCCCGAGTCTGTGGGAAGAATCGTGCTCGTCCTTCCTTGCCCCCAGGTGACCAGCCCAGGTTTTCTCCCTGGTGTAGAAACGGCCGTAGTAATGATGGGGACACCGCCCTCTAGTGGAGGCTTTGTAGTGCAACTTCACGTGGTGGGAAATTTCAGATATATTAGAAGAGTCAGGATATCCAGGGTTTTTCTTTTAATGCAATAACTGGGGAATGGCATGGAAGATGTCATCAAAAGGACCTGTGAACTTCCGTCAGAGGCTAGTCATGAGCAAGCTATAAGTCACTTGTTAAGAAAAGCCCCATGTCTCAGGGTCTGCAAACTCTGCGCTAGGAGAAACCCCCTTGGTACCTTTCTTCCCCACAAAATCTGGAAAGTTCACTCCACACTTTTCTTTTCCACTCCTAGTAGTGTTAAGTGCTCCTATTTACATAACACATTGTTTTGATTTTGCATGCGTATGAAGTACAGAATCATTAACTGGGTATGCGGGAGAGGGCCTTCTTGGTGGCTGCTCCAAGGCTCTGGAACTCCCTTCCCCAGGAAGCTAGACTGGCTCCCTCTGTGCTACACTTTTGAAGGCAGGCAAAAGCTTTTTTGTTTTAGCAGGCTTTTGGAACTACACTGGACTTCTGTTAATGTATTGGATCCCTCCCCCTCCCCCCGTTTTCATCTGTTACTGTTTTGAAAAACTTTAACATGATTTTTATTTTATTATAGGTTTAATTCTATTTTAACGTTTGTAAATTTATATTTATATGTTTTAATCTTGTAAACTAGGGATGTGCTCCGCTCCGATTAGGAGCGTAGAAGCAGTAGCGGATTGGCCTGCTCCGCCTTACCCAGAGGCGGAGTAGGAGCGGACCGCGGACCCCCTAGAAGCAAGGCGAAGAGAAGCGGCCATTTTTCGGAGCTCCGAGTTCAGGCGGAGCGCTCCGGTCGCCATCTTGAAAACATTTCGCCATAGGATTGCATTGCGGCAAATAATCGCGCATAACTACGTTGTTTTTGAAGCTATCATTCTGAAAATTCTTGTGCACAGAGAGTCGTGGATGGGGGTCATTTTGAGACCACTCTCACCTCTCTGCGTTGTCTGGGTCGCGTGCTATGTTTTTGTGAAAATCGGGTCAACCGCGCGGCTCAAACTGCGTTTTCGGCTTTTCGCCCATAGGATTGCATTGAGGGAAAGAATCGGGGATAACTGGGGGGGGGTTTAAGCTATCATTCTGAAAATTCTTGTGCACAGAGAGTCGTGGATGGGGGTCATTTTGAGACCACTCTCACCTCTCTGCGTTGTCTGGGTCGCGTGCTATATTTTTGTGAAAATCGGGTCAACCGCGCGGCTCAAACTGCGTTTTCGGCTTTTCGCCCATAGGATTGCATTGAGGGAAAGAATCGGGGATAACTGGGGGGGGGTTTAAGCTATCATTCTGAAAATTCTTGTGCACAGAGAGTCGTGGATGGGGGTCATTTTGAGACCACTCTCAACTTTCTGCATCGTACGGGTCGCGGGCTAGAAGTTTTTAAAAAATCGGCGGGAAAAATACCTTTTTCAAAGGGCTGAAGGGCAGAGTCAGCTCCCGGTCATGATGATCCCAAAGTTGGAGGAGGGCATAGGCAAAACAGGTAACTTGGGATTCTGGGAAACTTCTCTTTCTTCATCTGAACGGGCTTTTCCCCGTGTTTTTTAACACAGTAGCCCCACCAAATGCACAAACACAACCTGAAATCATATACTAAGCCAAGAATAAGAGATAGAAACACAGCACTGCTCCCCACCCTAACCTTGGTGAACAACTGAATCGATGTGGTGCAAGGGGATGAGCTCCCCTAGGGCATCTCATCGTGGACGTGCCCCCACTCTCTCCTGCACTGGAAGGCCATAGAGCCTTCCAAAGAGAGTAAAACGGTGGAGCAATGCCTATCATGAGTTGAAGTGAATGGTCACTTTTCAGTGGTGGAGCAATGCCTGTTCTGAGTCGAAGTGAGCGTTTTACTTCTTCTCAGAGCTGTTGGTGGCTGTCAGTGTCTTGAACTGGCAGCTACTTCCCCCTCCCCCGGGCACGTCCCCCTATTGCTGGTAAAAGACAGATATAGCCTTTTTAAAAAAATTCTTCTTGCTGTTTATTGAGCAACACTGCTGCTTTTAATTCCACCCCTCCTTTGTTTATTGATTGATTTATTCCATTTTATATGCATTACTGGCTTATCCTTGGCTCACTTCCTTATGCCCCCAGAAATGCCAGCTGCATGCCTGCCTGCCTTCCCTCCCTCCTCCCCTGCCCACCTCGCAGGGATGTTGTGTGTGGGGTGCCCGATTTTCAAAAATTCCCCAAAAATCAGGGGATGATGGGATGGCTTTGAAACTTGGCGTGCGTGTGTATATCCCCATGAGGTGTCATGGTGCCAAACATGAGGTTTCTAACTTGAACAGAAAAAAAGTTGTATAATTTTTTAGCTTTCAATGCAAGCCTATGGGGGGGGGAAACGGAGATCCGGATCCGGAGCTCCGGGCGGAGCGGAGCGGAAGTGGGCGGAGCGGGGGCGGGGCGGAGCGGCCCGATCCGGAAAATGGCGGATCTGCAAGTGAAGCGGAGCGGGGGGTCCATGCACACCCCTATTGTAAACCGCCTTGAGTCCCAGTACTGAGAAAAAGGTGGGATATTATTATTATTATTATTATTATTATTATTATTATTATTATTAATAATAATAATAATAATAATAATATCCTCAGTCAATGATCATACACCTAAAATTCTTGTGAGTTTGTGAAATTCCACATTATTTGTGTGTGAGAGTCATTAGGTTCCCTTTAAGGTACTTTAAAAACGAATGCCTGTCCTGAGAATACACACAAATTTGTGCACATTTTGAGAGGGACAAACTCAGTAACAGTACTGACAACCAGAGCTGTTCCATACAAAAGCATCCAAGGGACTGGGGGGCGGGGGGCATTTATCCTTGTATAGAAATGGAGGCCTCTTTAACCCCACTTTTCCCATGGTGGCATGCTGTAGATGTTTTACCATTCCTCATAGTCCTTGAGCGGAGGGTGCTATGTGGAAGCATCAGCACTTGAGCATGAGAGGGACCAGGGTACCAGAGATGGTAGGCCCTGAGTTCCCTCTTCTCTCTCTCCTTCCCTGCAGGACATGAGAAGCACCTTACAGAGGTAAGTGGATCCCACTCATTTCCAAGGGTCTGGACCGCATGGGAAGAATGTGGCTCTCTCCATGTTCCTGGGCAGAGGACGTAGGTCTCCCACATCTCACAGATAAAAAAAGGGACAAGCGCTCTCATTCTTCCTCCCCTTGAGTGCACATGGCTGATGGCTGTTCCCTGTCTAAAAACACACATCTACCCCAAAACACACGTACAAAAAACCCACAGGCCAAACATCCCCCCAAACGCCAATTCAGGCAAAACTCACAGGCCACTCCCAAAACGCAGGCAAAGCACAGACCACTACTCCTAACCACACGCAAACTGAAACACCCCTTCTGCCCCACTTACCCCCAGTCACATTCATTTGTGGGGCTGTCGAAGGGTTCTGTATGGGCCAATGTGGCCTCACGCCCCCCTCCCCGACAAAAGCTGCCCACCCCTGCTCTAGGTTTTCTGCAATTTCTTTTTGATCCATTTGGGAATCCTGGATTGGATGGGTGGTGGGTTACTCTTGTTTTTTTCTCCAACAGGAGTGAGAAGGAGATATTTGAGAATCCAGTAGCTTTCCCTCCAGAGCTGAAGGAGAAGATCTGGGACTTCCATGAAATAAATCCCTTTCTTGAGGGAGTCATGAAGCAATTCAAAGGTAAGGAAGCACAGCTGCAGGGATGCAGTGCTGGGCATTAATTTACTTTATCTTGCTACAAATGGTAGTAGCAGGAGTAAACAGCAGTCTTCCATTTTGGCATAATGTCTTTTTTGCTAAGTGTAAGCCGCTCCGAGAGCCTTTTTTGGCTGAGGAGCGGGGTATAAGTATGATAAATAAATAAAATAAATAAATAAAAAATAATGGCCACCATTTTGTTTTCCTCAAGGGAAACCTTGTGTGCATTTTGTTGCCCATAAAATGGAGAAGTTTTTTTGGGAGGTTCTTAAGTTCTGCTTTGGGCTTCCACCATCCAGAATAAGTTGGTATCATCTACAAACTTGGCAACCTCCCTGCTTACTGTTGGCTCCATTTCAGTCACTCATGAATCTCAACCTCAGGGAAGAGATAAGTAATGAGTTCCCTTTGGGGACCCCACTGCTGACCTCGATTGGGAGTTTAGTCCATTTATTCCTCTCCTTCTATGCTGCTCGCCCCTGACACCATCTTATTCATTCATGGATTAAATACCAATGGTCCTCATTCATCTTTCGGGGTCCCCATCACTTATCTCCAATGTGAGAACTGTCTGTTCAGTCCTCTCTTTCCTTTTATTAAAATCTGGGCTGCAGAGCTATTTTGGGGTGGCGGACAGATTGCCCCCCACCTCACCCACTATGGGGCAGATGATGAGATGCCATTCCTTTGCCGCCGCCCCTCATGCTGGAAGGAGGTATGCAACTGTGGCTCCTCGCCTGGCGGAGAAAGAGACCCAGGCCAATCCACATCCATGCCTCTGACATGATGTGGGGGGTTCTTGGGTGTTGAGAATCTCCTGCACAGGGAAGATCAGTGCTGCCACTCGTTCCCCCCTCCTCCGCTATCTCCAATCTCAGATGATGGTAGGCCTGTGTGGGTGAGGCTAGCTGCCTCTCATCCCTGCTGTGATCTCTGATCTGAAATTGGAGATGGAGGTGGGGATGAGAGGGGGTGGTCCTTGGGACTGCTCCACATGAGGAGAAGAGGGGTCACTCCCAACCTAGCACAGGGGAATCTCATTGCTCAGGCCATCACTGATCCCTGCTCCTATCCTTGATCAGAGATCAGCTATGGGGAGGCCCTCCGAGGGGATTCCTCCAGAGGATGGGGCTTGAGGACTAAGCTCAGTCCCCTGGAGGAAAGCCAAGAGGCTGTGTGGTCTGGTTTGTGGTGCCCCATGGGTTGGATTCGGCCTGTTTTAAACAGGACTTGAACAATAAATGAATTGAATGACAAGTAAGCACACACAGGAGCACTTGGTGAAGGAGTTTTTAAAAAGCTTTTTGGAGCTCCAAGTATATAAGATTTACAAGGCTGCCTCTGTAGCACATATGGGCTGTTTCAGCCATAGAAAGGTGAAATAAATATGACCTCTATCCTGGTTTTGCTTTTTGCTCCTCATTTGACCCTCTTATTTTGTCCTTCCTTTGTGCTCAGAAATGGAGGGGAATGAGCAGCCCGTTCCTCCTGCTCAGCCTCCCTCCCAGACCTGCCATCAATAGTGCTGCAACGATCACAATCTCCCGAAAGCTCAGTGGCTTCTTGCGAGATGACAGGGCTGCATTTCACCCTCTACCAGCTCCTGGAAGGGGCCACATCTGCATTGCTGCCCTGCTGTTCGTGGTTTGTTTTTCTTGCTGTGCAGGGAAGGGGCGTCTGGATTCACCCCATGAGAGATCAGGGCTTGATCCTGGACAGCCTCTACTTGCTTCTTAATACCCTTAATTTGAAAAGGATGATGAGGCAGGACTTAAGTATTCTTGCTTGGCGATGCTTCTCATGTCATTCGAATCTGGTGAGGGTGGCTTGTTGGGGTGGTTAAGAAGCTCCTCCGAACCCCTGGCCTGTTGTGCCGCTGTGGGTTGACTTGCTAACCTTTCCAACGGGCCACCCTCACTGGCTTCAGGTGAAATGAAATGAAAAGCCGCACTTCTGGGCTTGAATCAGCAACTTGGCATGAAGCAGGTTGCTAAAAAACATGCATAGAATTTTGCTGCTATTTGGAAACAGTTTGGACTTACAGCGATACGGCTGAAGGATATGGCTTGAAGGATATGACTCCAGCAGTATTTTAAAACAATAATTTTAAAACCATGAACTTTAAAAAAATCCTAAAAACCAATGGATGAACAGATCTGTTTCAAACTTGGCATGGCTAAAGCCCTCCTTAAGAGCAATTATGTTGCCGAGTTTCATCTCTTTATCTTTAAAAATAACAATAATAACAATATTTTTTTCAAAATAATAATTTTAAAACCTCATTTAAAAAAAATAATCCTAAAAATCAACAGATGAATGGATCTGCTTCAAATTTGGTGTGGCTAAAGCCCTACATAAAAGCTATTATGCTAGTTTTCATCTCTTTATCTTTAGAAATAACAGAGATATAAGCAGTTTTGTTAATTCCCATTAAAGTAGAGCTGCTCTTTGGCTGGGGAGGATGGGAAAAATCTGGATTTTTCTTCAAATTTCATAATCCTGCCCTTCCCGGATTTGTTACCAAAAATACTGACAAATCCGTTTTTTTCCTGTCATATTGTCACCTTACATGTAGACAGGGGTGATTAATGGACATTGTTTACCTGGACTTCCAAAAGGTTTTTGATAAAGTCCCCCACCAAAGACTCCTGAACAAATTTAGCAGTCATTGAATAAGAGGAGAGGTCCTCTTATGGATCAGTAACTGATTAGAGAACAGAAAACAGACAGTCGGAATAAATGGTCAATTCTGCCGATGGAAAGAAGTAAATAGTGGGGTCCCACAGGGATTGGGATTGGGACCAATTCTTTTCAACTTATTCATAAATGATCTGGAATTAGGAGTGAGCAGTGAAGTGGCCAAGTTTGTCGATGACACCAAATTATTTAAGGTTGTTAAAACACAAAGGGATTGTGAAGAGCTCCAAAGGGATCTCTCCAGGCTGGGAGAGTGAGCATCCAAATGGCAGATGTGGTTCAATGTCAGCAAGTGTAAGGTGATGCAGGGTGGGGCAAAAAAAAAAAAACCCAACTTCAAGTATAACCTAATGGGATCTGAGCTGGCGGTGACCAAAGAAGACAGAGATCTTGGGATCATTGTGGGGGACAGCTCGGTGAAAATGTCCACCCCGTGTGCGGCTGCTGTAAAGAAGGCGAACTCCATGTTAGGCATTATAAGAAAAGGAATTGAGAATGAGACGGCCAGTATTGTACTGCCCTTGTACAAATCTATGGTGCGACCACAATTAGAATACTGTGTACAGTTCTGGTCACCTCACCTAAAAAATGATATTATAGAGCTGGAAAAAGTGCAGAAAAGGGCAACTAAAATGAGTAAGGGGCTGGAGCATCTCCCCTATGAGGGAAGGCTACAACTGGTATTGTTTAGATTGGAAAAAAGGAGCCTAAGGGGAGACATGATAGAGGTGTACAAAATTATGCATGGTGTGGAGAATGGGGATAGGGAGACATTTTCTCCCTCTCTCAAAATAGTAGAACCTGGTGGAAGATCCAGAACAAATAAAAGGAAGGACTTCTTCACACAGCACATAGTTCAATTATGGAACTCACTACCACAAGATTAGTGATGGCCACCAATTTGGATGGCTTTAAAAGGGGGTTATATAAATTCTTGGAGGTGAAGACTATCAATGGCTTCTAGCCCTGGTGGTTGTGTGCTATCTCCAGTATTCGAGGCAGTAAGCCTGTGTGCACCAGTTGCTGGGGAACATGGGTGGGAGGGTGCTGTTGCACCATGTCCTGCTTGTTCATCCCTGCCGATGGCTGGTTGGCCACTGTGTGAACAGAGTGCTGGACTAGATGGACCCTTGGCCTGATCCAGCAGGGCACTTCTTAGGTTCTTATGAAGGGGTGCAGCTGGCGTATCAGCCGAAGCTGATAGTAGGTACTCCTGGCTGTCGCATCTATCTGAGGTGTCATTTGGAGCAATGGATCCAGAATCACCCCCAAGATGCAAACCTGGCTTGGACTTGTTGAGCACTGGCATCAGTTGCGTAATTACTTGCGCCGGGCGAAGCGCCTCTTATTATTTATTTATTTATCATACTTATACCCCGCTCCTTAGCCAAAAAAGGCTCTCGGAGCGGCTTACACTTAGCAAAAAAGACAGTCCCTGCCCTCAGGCTTACAGTCTAATAAAGACATGACACACAAGGAAAAAGAGTCCAGGAGGGAGGGAGGGAGGGAGAGAGAGAGAGAGTCCAACAGGAGCAGGCCCCGATGTTACTTCTGCCTGCTCCTGTCCCCTCGGTCCTTCTTCTTCCCCACAGGGCCAAGATGGCAGTTTGCCCTGTGGGGGTGGGGGAAGAGCCCAACAGGAGCAGGCCCCGATGTCGTTCTTATCCTGTTGAGGTGGTTAACAAGCGACTCCAAACACGTGGCCTGTTGTGTGGTTGTGTGGTGACTTGTTAACCTTCCTAATGATCCACCCCTACTGGCTTCAGACTGACAAAATGAAAAGCTGCACTTTGGGACTTGAATGAGCAAGCTGGCACGAATCAGGTTGCTGCGAAAATCATGCGTAGGATCGGGTTGTTTTTCGGAAACAGTTTAAACTTACAAAGAGGATCCCCCTTTTGCCAGATTGGTTTCCACTTGATTTAGCGATGGCATGTCTGTTAAAGTTTCTATAATTTCCCTTCCCCAGATGCTTTGCTACCTGGACTACATCTGAAGAGAGGTAAACTTCCAATGAGAACCAAGTTCACAGGAGGGAAGTGAAACAGTCAGACATTTTACTGGCTGTACTTCATTGCGATTAAATAGTTCGGTCCGGCACCCTTTGGAACTATAAATAGGGTTACTGTGAGTAATCAGCAGCCCTGTAGTGATGTTTGGGCTCTCCATACGAACAATGAAGGCCCAGATAGTGGGTGATCGACTCCTCCCTTCCACACTTTCCAGGCATTCAAATGAACTTTTGCAACATGGGTCCATGTATACAGGTGACTGTGCCTAGGGAGGGCTCCCTACAGTCAGGACGTGTGAGAAAGCAAAGCTGCCCGTCGTGTGGAGCTCTGCCCATCCAGGCACATCTGAGCAGGCAGAAGTGTCTCACAGAGCAATATTCCAAGAGACTGGATAGTCTGACCAACCTTGAGCCTGGTCATTGGGAACTTAATGTTGTTTAATAATATTAGAATTACAAACATACAGGTTGAGCCTACATAGAGGTACAGCTCATACACTCCAGACTGGTAACCCTAATTTATTTATTTATGATTTATTTATTTATTTATTACATTTCTATACAGCAAAATAGCTGAAACTCTCTGGGCAGTTCACAAAAATTAAAAATCACAAAATACAGCATAAAATGCCATATAAAATATAATAGCTTAAAACTACAGTATAAAAGTACAAACAGAGTAAAACCTAGCAGCAATGAAGAAATTTAAAGGAAAGAGCACAACATAGGTGCCAGGCGAACCTCTTTAGGAAGCTCATTCCATCACTGGGGGGCCACAGCTGAAAAGGCCCTTTTCATGGTATCCACCTTTCTCACTTCTTTGGCTGGGGCTTCCTGGGAAGGACCATTGAAGCTGATCTGAGGATCTGGGCAGCTCCATATAGGAGGCAATCCTTCGGATAACCTGTCCCCAAGCTTTTTAGGGCTTGGAATCTAAATACCAGCACTTTGACATGGACTGTCAGCCAGGGCAGCTGGAAAAATACTGGCATGATATGATCCCGTTGGCCAGCCCCCATGAACAATTTCGCTGCCTTGTTTTGGACCGAGTGAAGTTCCAAGGCCATTTTCAAAAGCAGGCCCACGTATAACACATTGCAGTAATCTAGAGGAGAGGTGATCAGAGCATGGAGAACTGTACCTGGGCTATCTATGCTCAGATAAGGGTGTTGTTGGGATATCAGTCTAAGACGATATCTGTGCCACCAAGTCCACCTGTGCCTCAAGGGACAGTTCTGGATCCAAGATCTCTCCCAAACTACAACCCCAATTCTTTAGGGGTGAACATCAAACAGCTGGGAAGATGAACCACTGATTAACAGTACTTCCATCTTGCTTGGACTGAGTCTCAGTTTATTGGCCCTCATCGAGTGTGTTATTGTGCCCAGGCACTGCCTCACCTGGATTTGATGAAAAAGAGAGGTTCAGCTGGGGGCCATCCACATACTGAGGACACCACAGACCACAATATGCAGATGAGACCCAGCTGTCTCAGTTGGGAATGAAGTCCGTCTCCCCTAACTCCCAAGAATTAGCACAAGTGCAGTCATCACAGAAGTCTCATGTTAGCATTGTATAAAAAGGAAGGGGGGAGGCCGGGACACTTGCAAGCGAAAGGGCTCCTTTGCATGTTTGCATCTTGCTCCCAAGTTGATGCCTCTAACTGTTGCAAAAGTGAACGAGATACTAGGTTTTCACAGATATCTGCTGCCAACCCAGTTATCTGTTGCCAAGAGGGAGGGCAGAACCAGCTGGCTGCTCTCTGCTCAGGAGAATGGAGACTCCTCCTTCCCCCTGGAAGTCTCAACTGGCCAATTCACAGAGGCAGCATCAAGGGAGGGTGGATTCTCTGCTCTCCTGCCTCCCTCCAGGCCCACCAGGACACACACAGACACATGGTGGGGGGCGCTGCCAGACGGAGGGCTCTCAGCTCTGCCAATGAGAAAGCATCATGCAGCTTCTCCATCTCTTTCTTCTAAACAACAGATTTTCTGTGTTAAGGAAAAAGATGGGAGACGTCATGAGAAAGCACAGGAGGGACAGGAGTGGAAGACAACATGAAATACCTTGAATGAGGCAGGGCCAGGCTGCAATAACAGCCTGATCTGGAAGGACCAAAGAGTAGAGTGTTTTGCGGGATTCCTTTAGTTCTTGGGAAATGGTTTGAACACTGGAGGGGCAGGATCTAGACATTTTGGATAAATCACTAACATGCAGTGACCCTTATGTGGGGGGGGGGAGGAATGGGAGGGGCTGTGGGGGCTTCCCAGGGAAATGGGGGGAATACAGGGGAGGGGGACTTTGGCCATTCAGGGTGGGCAAGAAGGTCAGAAGGAGGGAAAGGGAGGAGAGGTCTGGGGAAACTGGTTTTGGGTTAGTGTTGATTTGGTTTTGAGCATTTGTGTTATACACACTGAGTTGTTCCCATGTTCCCTGATTTTAGAGGGAATCTGTGATTCCTGTGGGGGTGTTAAAACTTAAGACTTCTGCCGTTGTCCCAGAGGATTCTGCTGATCTCTTTTCCTCCTCTCTCTCCATTCCAAACAGCAAATGTCACTCTGGATCCAGACACAGCTCATTCCAGTCTCATCCTGTCTGAGGATTATATAAGCATGAAAAAGGGAGACAAATGGCAAGAGTTGCCCAAGAATCCTGAGAGATTTGACCAACGTCCTTTTGTCCTGGAACGTGAGAGATACACGGAAGGCAGATGTATCAGGGACATCAGGAAGGGATACTCGTCTGTGGAGGTTGCCAGAAAGTTTGTGGAGAGAAAAAGCAAGATTTATTTTAGTTCTGAAGAATGGTTCTGAGTTGTGTGGTATTGTGATGATGTATACAGGGCTTACAACCCCCCTCATCACCCTCCTGTGTCCCTGAGTGGGGACCTGAAAAGGATCCGAGTGTCTCTGAACTGTGCTGGGCGACAGGTGTCTTTTTATGATGCTGACAGGGGGACCCTCCTCTACGCCTTCTCTGGAGCCTCCTTTGCAGGAGAGACCCTTCTGCCCTTCCTTTGTCTACAGAAAAAAGCCCACCTCAGCATCTACCCTTAAGGCAGCTCAGAGCCTTCCTCACTTAAACTCCTCTCCAGACCAGACTGGTTAATCTGAGCATCAAACCTTCCTTTGTCAAGGGCTGCTTTTCAAGGGAATCATAGAATCATAGACTCATAAAATAGCAGAGTTGGAAGGGGCCTACAAGGCCACTGAGTCCAACCCCTTGCTCAAGGTAAAGCGGGAAGGTTTCGGCCTCCGGCAGGGAGGAAGATCAAGGCCCTGTCTACACGCCGTACTGAAGGCGCATGCATGCGCCCCCAGTACGACCCCAAAACGGTGGTGTAGACGGCAGCCCAGAAGAGACGGAGGAGGCGGCGGCTGGGGAACCGGCCGCGTCCTTGCCGCCGCCGCCTCCCCGCCGGCCTCCTGCTGCCGGGGTAAAAGAGACCCGGGTCTGAGAGCTCAGCTCTCCGACCCGGGTCGCTCTTACCCCGGCAGCAGGAGGCCGGCGGGGAGGCGGCGGCGGCAAGGACGCGGCCGGTTCCCCAGCCGCCGCCTCCTCCGTCTCTTCTGGGCTGCCGTCTACACCACCGTTTTGGGGTCGTACTGGGGGCGCATGCATGCGCCTTCAGTACAGCATGTAGACAGGGCCCAGCTGTGACGATTTGAGCTAGCAACCAATTATTTGTGTACAATGTTTCCCCCCTGTATAAAATGAAATGTAAACTTCTGTTCCGGGCCTTTTCATTTACATTGGCAAGAGAAAGGGACCATTGTACAAAGAGATTTTTGGTACCTGAGGTGGAAAATAAACTTTACTTTTAAAACTGCATCCGGATGCCTTTTTATTTGATTTAATTGGGTTGTAATCCACAATATTTATAACACCAGCTGGTAATGTGTGACTGGTGAGTTTGGTTGACTTACCTCACTTGGAAGTTAACATAGGGTGACCGTATTTTGGAAACCAAAAAGGAGGACAACATGGTCGCCCCCAAGGGGGCGTGTCCAGCACCAAGGGGGCGTGCCCACCCGAACATAGCCTTGGTCACATGTCTGATTTTACAGCACAGATTTAATACAAATCTGTTCTACATAACATCTTAATGTTAAAATCACTGAAATAAAGAACAAGTGAGAGATTCAATGTATCTGAAATTAACTTCACTCACTCCTACTTTTGTAGGTTTTGCTGTACTTTGAAGCTTTTGCTATACTCTGTGTGTTACATTCTCCCCTTCCCTCAAATATCTTTTCTGACTGTATCGTCACTCGTTGCAAGCTGTTGTTGTTAACAGGGTTCGTTACTGGCCGGCCAGATGGCTGGCTTTTTTAAATTTCATTTTTTTAAAAAAGCTTGTGTATAATTATCACAAGTTTCTCTACTCTAACATTAGGGTGGGTGTTGTGGCAGTGAACACTACTTTGCCCATTCACACTTCTCACTTATAGACATTACCTTCTCAAGGCTTGTGTGTTGGCAGCACTTCGCACATCCAGACTTGAACTCCTGTCTACTTCCTGCACAAACATGCGACTCTGAGACCCTCTTCCTAATGCCTTGCATTTCATGCCAGCACCATGGGGCTAAGTTACAATAGAGGTCTCTGGGTTGTCTGTGCACCTCTGTTGTCTCTCACTCTAAGTCATTGCAGACAAACCAAAGCCTCCAGCCTTAAACAATCTCTCTCTTCCCCCCCCCCCCCAAAGTCTCCCAATGGTCCAGCTAGGCTGCACACTTGTGGCTTGGGATATTGCTTTTTGCAGGTTATTGCTTGGTCATGTCTGGTGACTCTTACATTATTATTATTATTATTATTATTATTATTATTATTATTATATCCCGCCTTTGGCCCAATACTTTAAAAACCTCTGCCATCAGCCACGTCCACCTCCTCTCCTCCTGCACAACTTTGATGCACTCTTAAAACACTCTGTGTGGCAAGCCAGCCTCAGGGCCAAGCTACAGGTGCATCTGGGTTGCCTTCAGCCTCTCTCTGCCTTATGCCAGTCTGCCAACATTTCCAGCCTCAAATAATCCCCCACCCACCCCTCTCTCTCTGCCAAAGTCTCCCAATGGTCCAGCCAGGCTGTGCACTTGTACCCTGTGGCTGGGGTAGGGCAACAGCTTATGGCTTGGTTGCATCCAGTGACTCTTGTTTTTTTAAAAAAACTCCACCGCCAGCCGCCTCTACCTGCACCAAAACTAGGCTCTGAGACACTCTTAAAAAGGCTCTGTGTGGTACAGCAGCCTCTCAGAGCTCAGCTACAGCCATCACTGAGTTGTGGCTTCAGTCTAACTCTGTCTCTAAGAGATATGCCAGCCAGCCAAAGCCACAAATCTATCTGTTTTTCTCTGGTATGCATTTCAAATGTTCTGCATTGCATCCCAGCAGTGCAGTCAGAGCCTAGCTCACAAGTGTACAAAGGGAAGTGGAAGGGAAGTGGTAGTGAAGCAAAGCAATCATATGCCAGGTTCCAACATTTGCAGCAACAGGGCATCCGCAAAGAAGGGAGCCTCTCTCTCAACTGGCACCCTACTGATGGTTGTGAGAGTTTTTCTCTAAAGATGACCCTTCATCGCCCATGATGTGGAAATTTGAGAAAAAGGCCTCTGGCCCATTCTGTTTTGCCCTGTGGGCAGCTTTGACTGACCTCTCCTTTCCCACATTTTGATTTGTGGATGCCTTGCCTCTGTTGAGCTCCAGGTACCCGACTGCCCACCAAATCTGCAACAGGAAAGGTGCCCTGCTTGCCCAGGACTTCTTACCTAAAGACTGGAGATCCCCTTAATGCCAAGGGCTGAAACTGCTCAGTGTGCAACACCCCAAAGAGCAGGTTTGACAACCTGAGTTTGAAGGATATGGCTCCAGCAGTTTTAAAAAACAATAATTTTAAAACTTTAAACTTTTTTAAAAAATCCTAAAAAAATAATGGATGAACAGATCTGATTCAAACTTGGCATAGCTAAAGTCCTTGTTAAGATCAATCATAGTGCCAAGTTTTATCCCTTTATCTTTAAAAATAACATTTAAAAAAAAATTAAACCCTCAAATTTTAAAAAATCCCTAACAATCAATGGATGAACAGATCTGTTTCAAATTTGGTATGGCTAAAGCTCTACCTATAAGCTATCATGGTGCCAACTTTCAGCTCTTTATCTTTAAAAATGATGATTTTAAAAATAATAATTTTAAAACCTCAATTTTAAAAAAAATTCTTTAAAAATCAATGGATGAATGGATCTGTTTCAAATTTGGTGTGGCTAAAGCTCTACCTAAATGCTATCATGGTGTGAAGTTTCATCTCTTTATCTTTAAAAATGACAATTTTAAAAACAATAATTTTAAAACCTCAATTTTTATAAAATTCTTTAAAAATCAATGGATGAACGGATGTTTCAAATTTGGCATGACTAAAGCCCTTCCTAAGAGCTACCATCATGCCAAGTTTCATGTCTTTATCTTAAAAAATGATGGAGTTATAAGCATTTTTGTTAATTCCCATTAGAGCTGCTCTTTAAAAAAAATATCCGGATTTCCCCTCCCCCTTCCGGATTTGTCATCAAAAACCAGATAAGTGGGGTGAGGTGGGGTGGGGGCTTGGCTGGAGCTGCTGCCCCACATTCCCCACGTTCCCTAACCTGCTGTCCCAGCATTCCTGACCATGGGGCATACTGACTTGCAATGATGGGAGTTGTAGTCCAACACCTTTGGAGGGCACCAGGTTGGGGAAGGGCTGCTCTAAACAAAAAAAGAAGTAGGTGGCTCTAAGTTGTTTGTCATCAGTTTTCCACAACCCCACAGTCACCTCTGCATATCCTATTCTCCATCCTGTCCTCATGGTTTATCTGCTTTGGCAGAATGAGAATTTCACTGGTACTTTCTGCCTCCTTAGGGAGGATGTGGCGTTAAGGCTTGTGAGCCTTAACTCCCAATTTCCCCACTTTTTGGTGCTTGGTGGAAAAGTGTGCATCCTTAACGTTGTTTTGTAAACCTTAGGTTTTTTTTTTTGTTTATTGAATTTAACTATGTACTGTGTGAAGAAGTACTTCCTTTTATTTGTCCTGGATCTCCCACCAATCAGCTTCATGCGATGACCCCAGGTTCTAGTATTTTGAGAGAGCGAGAAAAATGTCTCCCAATCCACATTCTCAACACCATGCATAATTTTGTACACCTCTACATGGCTGCCCTTAGCCTCTATTTTTCCAAGCGAAACAATCCCAGCTGTTGTAACCTTCCATCACAGGGGAGATGCTCCAACCCCTTAATCATTTTAGTTGCCCTTTAATGCACTTTTTCCAGCTCTATAGTATCATTGTTTGGGTGTGGTAACCAGAACTGTACACAGTATTTGAAGTGTGGTCACACCATAGATTTGTATAAAGGCAGTATGTTACTGGCAGTTTTATTCTCAATTCCATTTTTTAATGCCTAACATGGAGTTTGCCTTCTTTACAGCGGCCGCACACTATGTGGACATTTTCATCTAGCTGTCCACCACAACCCCAAGATCTCTTTCTTGTTTGGTCACCACCAGTTCAGATGCCATCAGGTTATACTTGAAGTTGGGGTGGGGTTGCCCCAACGTGCATCACCTTACACTTACATACATTGAACCACATCTGTCTTTTGGGTGCCCACTCTCCCAGCTTGGAGAGATCCCTTTGGAGCTCTTCACAATCCCTTTGTGTTCTAACAACCTTAAATAATTTGGTGTCATCAGTAAACTTGGCTACTTCATTGCTCACTCATAATTCCAGATCATTTATGATCAGGTTGAAAAGAACTGGAGCCAATCCCAACCCCTGTGTGACCCCCACTGTTTACTTCTCTCCATCAGGAGAATTTACCTCAGAGCAGTAATAACTCCCTGCCCAGTTCCTGGCACTGCCTTAAATCCCATGAACAGCTGAAGGATTAGGTGCCAAACCTCCTTCCTGTTCTCTAGGGCTGTGCCCAGGCACGGAAGGGTGCCTACAGGCACTCGGGAAAGCTCGGCACAAGGCCAACCAGAGGTCCATTGGACTCCTCTCCCCTCCAGCTCTCCCCATCCCTCATGGCTACCCACAGACACTGCAGGACTTCCTGAAGCCTTCACATGCACAAGGAGCCACCTGTCCTCTTAGAGAGCCACTCTACCCTGCCGTAGATCTACTGTGGTAATCTAAAACAGCTGGAAATGTCCATTTTGGCCACTTAGTTTACAACAGTAGTCCTACGGCAGGACAGAGTGGCTCACTAGGATGATGAGCGTGCACAGAGGCTTCAGGTAAGTGCCGTGGGCAGGCGAGCAGGTGGGGAGCAGCAGCTGGCCAGCTGACCCAATCGGGTCCCATACTGAATTTGGGGAAAGATGGATGTGAATCGGCCCACTTTGACTTGGATTTTGAGTTCAGACTCCAGGCAAAGCACATCCCTGTTCTTCACCCCACTAAGTGACACGACACCTGTTTATGCACCTCTTGATCCAATGGGGCAAGTTTTATTATTAGCTGCCTGCCCATGAAGGGCTGCACAATCCCAGGTCAGTGTGGAGTAGGCGAAAAAAACCCATGGGCTCCTGGCCGATCAGGACCCACACAGGGGGGGGGGGATTCCTACTCGGCCCCAAACAACTGGTGACCAGCCAGGCTCACACTGATCTCTGCAGGCAGCGGGCAGGTGCCAGACACAGGAGAACTGGCATAAGGGTGAGGGACTGGCTGGCTGGGTCCCTCTTTCATCTCAGCTGGCCACATGAAGTTCCTGTGACGAACCTGCCATCTCTCCTTTTCTCTAGCTGGCTGGGGGCAGAGCTGCAGCCCTGCCCCATGTGTAGCAGAGGGGGGCGAGGTGCACTTGCACCCAGACCCCATCATGAAGAGATGGGTCCCCCAACGCTTGAGTTTAATAAAGGCAAGACCTGTATAAACCTTTAGAGCTGTCTTCCACAACCTGCTGCTCTCCAGATGGGTTGGACAACAACTCCCATCATCCCCTTGGAGGGGTATTATAGGACTTATAGTCCAACACATCTGAAGGGTACCAGGTTGGGGGAGGCTGCTTCAGAGGATCTGCAACAGGACAGTTTTCTTCTATTCATCGACCTCCCACCCCTCTAGTCCAGGGACACTTTAGCCTGAGTCGCAGAGGCCTTCTCTTCCTGCCTCAGCCACACAGTTCCACGTGACCAGTGAGGAGCTGAGGCAGGCCTGCCCATGTCACCATCACTCTGCCGCAAAGATCATCTTCTTGGCTCACCGCTCCGACCATGTTACTCCGCTTCTGAAATCTCTTCATTGGCTTCCAATTCACTTCAGAATCCAATATAAACTTCTGTTAACCTTCAAAGCTTTTCACGGTCTAGCTCCTTCCTATCTCTCCTCTCTCATCCCACACTATTGCCCCGCTCGTGCTCTTCGCTCCTCTGATGCCATGTTTCTCGCCTGCCCAAGGGCCTCTACTTCCCTTGCTCGGCTTCGTCCATTTTCTTCTGCTGCCCCTTACGCCTGGAATGCTCTTCCAGAACATTTGAGAACTACAAGTTCAATCGCAGCTTTTAAAGCTCAACTAAAAACTTTTCTTTTTCCTAAAGCTTTTAAAACTTGATGTTGTGCGGACTTTATACTGTTAGTTTTACCCTACCCTGTGCCTGCTTACCCTACCCTGTGCCTGTTTGCATTCTCTTCCCCTCCTTATTGTTTTATTATGATTTTATTAGATTGTAAGCCTATGCGGTAGGGCCTTGCTATTTACTGTTTTACTCTGTACAGCACCATGTACATTGATGGTGCTATATAAATAAATTAATAATAATAATAATAATAATAATAATAATAATAATAATAAAATGGGTGAATGGTGCAGGCCGAGAAATTCTCTGAATTTCTCGGCCCTGTTCCCTCGAGCCTTATAGCCTTGAAAGGTAGGTCTGAGGAACCCCGAGAGTGACCTCAGGATCCTCACCAAACCCCTTTCTTCTTTCCTCCTTTTACTAGCACTTCATCTGCCATAAAAGAAGAGGCTGGCTTCTGCTTTGTTTCCCACCTTCTCCACAGCCCTGCTTGCAAATCCTTCAGGGGATGCTGTACCTCTTTTCAGAGGGATGGATTCCATCCTCCTGATGCAGGGGTGGGAAGTGGGGCTGGAGACCCCAGGGCAGGAGAAAGAACCTGCTCCAAGGGGACCTTTCCCCCTTTCCCCTAGCCTTGGCCATCTGCTTCAGACCTCCACTGGCAGGGGTCCATGCTCCTCCTGGACCTGAATGCCAGTGGGCTTGTCTGTTCTTTCATGCTAGCTCATGTTCTCCCAGGTGAATCGGGAGATCCAGAGGCTGCGAGCTGAAGTGCAGCCTACGCAAGAGAACTGGGAGATGCTTGCTCCCACGCAGACTGCACCTCCGTGCCACTTCTGCCCATCTAGGAAAGGCAATCTGCATTTCACTGCTGGAGACAGGAGCCTTCCAGAACACCCCAAACATGAGACGGTGACCCCAGAAAGATCCAAATGGGATCTCCCCTCCTGCTGGCACCTGCAGAAGAAACTTGTAAGTGCAACATTTGTACCGTTAATAATACCATCTTCCTTGCCAAGCCCATTCCGTTTCACATCCTATGATACTGGACTTCCAGGAATGCCCCAGCACCACACCTGGGTGCCCAGCAATCGCTATCCCCAGAGGTTGCAGATGGGGTGAGGGAGTGAGAGACAGAGTGAAAGAAAGCAAAAGAGAGATTGCGTTAGGAATGTGTGGTGGCAGGGTGGCCCACAGGAGAACTTCTGATGTAGAGCAGAACACTTGAGCCATCTCATGGGTGGGCAGCTGGGATTATTGAGATATCTGGACCCAGGAAGAAATCAGGAACCATAACCTTAAGGATATTTTAGGGAAGATCTGCAAAAGGAGTTTCTTGGGATCAGTACAAGAAATGGAGGCAGAACCAGAGAGGGCACAAATGAAGAGCAGGTGAAGGAGGTGGCATCTCAGACAACCAGGCATAGCACACCATGTAAAATGAAGTGTGGTCTGCAATAAAGCTGCCAATGGGACAGTGAAACCTGCGAAGAAACAGAATGGATCCAGGGTGGATCTTCTAGAGCATGAAATCTCAAGGTTTCAAGGCATGAACTGATGTCCCATATCTGGGACTCTTTCCGAGATGAACGTTCCATGGCGATTCTTCCAAGAGCTCCAAGGAACAGTTAGAGCATGATAGCAGAGGCCCAGAGATAGCCCCAAACCAAAGGAAATTGGCGCGTGACCTCATGACAGAGACAGACTTGTGGGAATCTCTGCAATGTGTCAAAAGTCCTGCAGATTCAACAGAATGTAGAGACAAAAAGACTTCTCACTTGGAAAGCAGAACTCAGGGGTGCAGACATCCATGTGACAAGGAGGGCGCAATGCTGCAAGATGCGTTCTGGGCAGAGGCATGAGGTCCAGCCCTTCCAGAACCAGCCTCAGGAGCCACGTGTGACGGACAGGAACAATGCAAGGCCCCTGTGAGTCAGTCAGGAGAGTCAGGGAAGAGGCGGGAGCACAGGCTGAGAGAGAAGAGGGGGAAGACACCCAGGATTTTCTTCCCTGATGGCCTTGAGGCAACACTGGATTGGCAAAGCTGAATAGGAGGGCGGCGCTTGAATACTAGGCACAAATCCCATTAGCCCAAAATACATTTACTGACTTTTCAAGCTGAAAATCTAAAATCAAAACATAATTATTTTTTATTTCTTACCTGGTAGGTGGCTTGGCATGAAGGAAGTCAATCAATGGTTAAACAGTGCAAGGAGAACAGCTTGGACATGAGAGAGCTTCAAGGAATTTGCTTTCTCCGGTTCCCTTCTCAGATGGCCTGGGAGGGGCGAAGGGCATGTTAGCTGGGCGGGGGGCATGGAGGGGCGCTCTCTAAAAGGGGGTTAATCTGCCCCAGACGGCATGCGTCGCCTTGCAATATGAGAGGGAAAAAATGGTCTCTTACCTGGTTGATGCTTTTGCCTGCTTGAAGGAACATGGTTAAGTGTAACATACCTGACTACCTAACCTGGCCACTAACAAAACTATTCATATATATCTATAGAAATATATCTATAGAAATATATATAGAAATGTATATATAGATCTGGTTATAGATATAGATCCATAGATATTGATACATAGATATAAATATAGATGTATATGAATTTATAAATGAAATAAAAAGCAAGTCATATCAGCAGATATAATTTGCAGCTAAACTGTAACAGTGCAATCCTATACATGTCTGCTCAGAAGAAAGGTGTGGCGTTACACCCCACAAGTCAATTCCAAATGTATGTCTGCAGTTTGTACGTCTGTGGTTTTTAGAATGTTGGCCTGAGTGGGCGGAGTTAGAATGTCTTGGGAGGGGGAGGAGTGATATATAAGGGAAGGACTGAGGGGATTGAGAGATCTTTTCAGGGGGACTTGTTAGGGACTCTTAGAGTCTGTAGTGCTCTCTGTGTTTATGGTACTTAAGTTCAGGGAAATTTGAGGGTCAGTGTAGTGAGTGGTGTCTTTAGGGTGTGGTGTGCACATAGTGGAAGTATATTAATCAATACTGATAATAAAGAAAGTTCAAGAGTGATTGTGTGAGAAAAAGGAAAGCGTGAATGTGAAAGAGTGACCAGATTGTATGAAAGGTTTCAAAAAGGTTTTTAAATGTTGTTATTTGAAACAAAGCTTATGAACTTTTAAAAATAAATTTTGATTGTTTTGTTTTTAAACTACCACAAAAAGCCCACGTGTCTGTTTGGCATTTATCATCTTAAGTTTACACATTTAACACCCACTCTGACAATCATTCACCTAAGCAGATATAACTCACAGCACATTATTATATATATTAAAATCCATTCTCCAATTTTAACCCTTTTCTCCACATAGTTTGGAGGAAGGTGGTTTTTATCCCTTGCCTCAGGCGTATCAAGCAGTGGTGCTTGGCTTGAGCAGGGAGTAGCCTCGGCCGGGTCTGGTGTTCAGAGCCTGTGTCGCCCCACAATAAGTGGTGGCAGACGTGAGGTCTGGTGTTCAGAGCCTGTGTCGTGGCATAGTAAGTGGTGGCAGCGTCGGGATCCGAAGTAGACTCTGTTCATTTATAGTGACAGAAGTCAAAAAGGATTTTATTTGTGAACAGGACAGAGGGTGGTTACTGTAAAGCACCTCTGAGGTCTTTAGCTGTGAAAATTACATATTACCTAAGTCAGAGGTTGTGCTGATACAATTCTCTGACAGGATATTTTTGTCTGTGGTGAGATACATATTATAAAATATCAAGTTTACCACTCCTGACCTCAATTGAAAACTCCCAGTACCATTTTATTTATTAAGGTTAAGTCTCTGTCTGATAAAAATGGATATCTTAGCATTGAAGAAAGATGCCCTTTCAGACAGATGTAAACGTTTAAATTTGCCAACTGAAGGAAAGTCAGTTGATGAAATGAAATGGGCTCTTATAGAATATTACAGAGTTCATGCTGTAGTTGAAACTGAGGTAAATCCTCTGAGGCAAGTGCCTGTAGAAATGTCTCCTCAATACATTCAGCTAGAAAGGGAGAAATTAGAACAACAAAGAGAACAACGAGAAACTGACAGACAACTTGAATTAGAAAGAATAAAACAAAGAGATAGAGAATTAAAACAGCAAGAGGCTGATAGAGAATTGAAGAGAGCGGAATTAGAACAGGGGGAGTTGAAGAGAGCTGAGTTGGAACAACAAGAAAGGCTGAGAGAAAAAGATCGAGGGCTAGAGCTAGAACGAATTGCTTTAGAAAAAAGAAAATTTGAGCGAGAAGATCAGAGGAGAATTGAGGAAGGGGCTAGACCTCCCAAATTATCTCCTAAAGACTTTACCCCTTATGTTGAGGGGCAAGATCCCCAAATTTTCTTCAATACCTTTGAAAAGGCAGCCATGATGTGGGAAGTAAAGCCACAAGATTACATGAAGTTTATCCTTAAGTTGATCAAGGGAGACCTGGCTGAAATTTATAACAGTTTTCCTGTGGGGGAAGCTTTAGATTTTGCCTCATTTAAAACAGCAGTTTGTAAAAGATTTCACTATGGGCCTGAATATTTCCGGAAGAAATTTAGAAGCCTTAATGCTGTGTCATCCAAATCTTTTGTGGAGTTGGGACACAAGTTAGCAGATCATTTTGAGAAATAGATCACCTGTGCTGAGGTGAAAACCAAACAAGATTTAGTTGATCTGATGATTAAAGATCAATTAATTTTTCAAATCCCTCAAGAAATAAGATTGCTGGTGAGAGATAGAGACCCAAAAACTTATCAAGATGCAGCTTCCCTGGCTGATCAATTTTCCTTAAATAGGGGCTATCATATGACCAGCAAGTCTACTAAAGAAAATAATATTAAACCAGGGTATAAACCTAATGGGGGGTAAAAAGGAAGCTGAGGTAAATAAAAATCAGTTGCCAACAGAAAAGGTGGGAAACACCACCAAACCTATGTTTGGAAATACAGACCTCACATGCCATCATTGTGGGTTGGTGGGGCATATTAGACCACAATGTCCCAGGCTGAGGGAAAAGAAAAGTACCTCAGTAAGGAGAGTGGATATAAATAAAGATGCTGAACATCCCCAAAGTTCCCAGTGCTACACATTAGTGTGGGAAGATGTTTTAATAAATGGAAAAAAGCATAAAGCTATTCTAGATACTGGAGCTTGTTTATCTCTGATTAGAGCAGATCTGGTGATGAGGGAGGAGATTATTCCTCACAGAAAAATTAACATCAAACCTGTGACAGGGCCCATAATTGAAATTCCTGTAGCCGAGATGGAAGTTACATGGAGGGGAGTCACAGGGAAATGTATTTTAGGTGTTAATTCCTGTCAAGAAGAACCTCTAATCCTAGGTACTGATATCATGGGGTTAGAAGGTAGAAAAGTGTTTATTATTACACCCTCACAAGCAGCAGTGGAGGGCTTGTCAGAGAATTGTAGCGAATCTGGAGAGGCTGAGGGCATGCCTCTGCAGTTGCCTAGCAACCCAGCTGAAGGAACTGCTATACCAGGAAACATCGTTGCAAAAACTGATACCACGTTTGCTTTACACACAGAAAATGATCCCAGCTTGGAGGTTTTAAGATACAAAGCTGAGGCACAAGAAACCTCTTTTAGTTACACTCAGAAAGAACAGGTTTTCTGGGATCGGGGACTCTTATACCAAAAGTGGTTACCCAAGAAGAAACAAGGAAGTTGGGGGGCTGAAAAGCAGCTTGTGGTACCAATACCATATAGGGACCAGCTGCTGAAATCAGCTCACGACTCCTTTTTGGCAGGCCACATAGAGATAGGTAAAACCCAGAAAAGGTTGATGACTAATTATTACTTGCCAAATATTTTTAGGGAAGGCACAGAGTTTTACAAGTCCTGTGAGAGTTACCAGAGGGTGGGGAAAAGTAGGGACAAGGTCAAGGCTCCCCTAAATCCCCTACCACTTACCAACCAACCCTTTTTAAAAATAAGACTGGACCTGGTAGGACCCTTCCCTAGACCTACACAGACAAGAAAAATGTTTCAATTGACCAGTATAGACTTTGCCACAAGGTTCCCGAATGCTGAAGCCCTTCAAAATGTTGATGCCTTGTCAGTAGCAGAAGCCCTATTAAAAATCTTTTGTTGCTGGGTTTTTATCCATAAAATTTGGAGTGATCAAAGCTCAGTTTTGTTCTCTAATGAAATGAGATGTTTGTGGAGGTGTTGCGGTGTCAAGCATATAACATCCACTGCTTTCCACCCCCAAACAAATGGGCTAGTTGAAAAATTCAATGACAAGAAAGAAGTTATAGAGCTGGCACACACAGGTTTGGCTGGAGCCCAAACCAAACAGAAAACTTGGTGTGATGAAGAGGCTACAGACCAGAACTTTAGATTGGGAGTTGAAGTCATGGTCTTCTTTCCCAAGAAGAGTGGTCAGTTCAAGGCTGTTTGGGAGGGACCTTGCATTGTTCGGAATAAGACTGGAGCCCATCCCCCTATTAAGTCATCTGCTTATAGAGTGGATAGAAGAGTACCAGAGGCAGTAAAAGAGAAGTTTGTTCTGACCTCGGATGCTTCGGAGGTCAGAGTTGGAGCCATGCTGATGCAGACAGTAGACAGTGTGAGACATCTCGTGGCCTATTTCAGCGTAGAATGGACAGAGAGAGAGAAGAGCTGTTCTGCTGTCCAGAAAGATTTCTGGCCATCGTTTGGGGTATGGACAGAGTCGGGGCATGCGTGGAGGGACAGCGGTTCATCATGCGAGCATATCTTCGAGCGCTATTGTGGCTGCCACCCATGGAAAGCCACAACCAACTTTTGCAGCAGTGGTCGTGGCAGATCCAAGACTTCAACGCGGAGATCCAGCATGTGGCAAGTCAAGCGCAGATGGATTGTCTCACCAGGAATCGTCCAATTCATCAATAACATGAGACTTTGTTGTGGACATTATGATGCTCCTGGACTTTAAAATTGGAGCCAAAAGGTGGACTAATAAAAATGTAGTTCTTTTAATGGTTGATGTTCCAAGAGGTTTGTATGTGTATATATATTGTTATTGCTATTAATTGTATATCTGAACGTTTAACCATTTTATTTCCCCAAACCCTATGTACAGGTCCAGGTATTAAACCAGCCCCATACTCGGGGTTTTTAAAAAAGGGGGGGAATATGTGGCGTTACACCCCACAAGTCAATTCCAAATGTATGTCTGCAGTTTGTACGTCTGTGGTTTTTAGAATGTTGGTCTGAGTGGGCGGAGTTAGAATGTCTTGGGAGGGGGGAGGAGTGATATATAAGGGAAGGACTGAGGGGATTGAGAGTTCTTTTCAGGAAAACTTTTCAGGGAGACTTGTTAGGTACTCTTAGTGCTCTCTGTGTTTATGGTACTTAAGTTCTGGGAAATTTGAGAGTCAGTGTAGTGAGTGGTGTCTTTAGGGTGTGGTGTGCACGTAGTGGAAGTATATTAATCAATACTGATAATAAAGAAAGTTCAAGAGTGATTGTGTGAGAAAAAGGAAAGCGCGAATGTGAATGTGTGACCGGATTGTATGAAAGGTTTCAAAAAGGTTTTTAAATGTTGTTATTTGAAACAAAGCTTATGAACTTTTAAAAATAAATTTTGATTGTTTTGTTTTTAAACTACCACAAAAAGCCCACGTGTCTGTTTGGCATTTATCATCTTAAGTTTACACATTCAGCACCCACTCTGACAATCATTCACCTCAACAGATATAACTCACAGCGCATTATTATATATATTAAAATCCATTCTCCAATTTTAACCCCTTTCTCCACATAGTTTGGAGGAAGGTGGTTTTTATCCCTTGCCTCAGGCGTATCAAGCGGTGGTGCTTGGCTTGAGCAGGGAGTAGCCTCGGCCAGGTCTGTTGTTCAGAGCCTGTGTCGCCCCATAATAAGTGGTGGCAGATGTGAGGTCTGGTGTTCAGAGCCTGTGTCGTGGCAGGCTCCTTCAATTCAGCGGACCTTACTCCTAGGTAGCATGTGTAGGATTGGAGCCTCAGACGTTTAACTTCAACCAGTTAAATAAATATCAGCATAGATATATTCCGGATACATTGATATATAGCTATAGAAATATAGATATAGATATATAAATATATAGCTATTACTATATGTAGATATAAATACATAGGTATTGATGCATAGATATAAATATAGCTATATATGAACATAAGGAATAAAACAAGTCATATCTGCAAATATAAGTTGTAGCTAAACAGTGCAGTCCTATACATGTCTAGCCAGAAGTAACTCCAATTAATTTAAATAGGACTTACTCCCGGGTAGCATGTATTGAATTGCAGCCTAAGACATTTAACATTGATTAATTAAATAAATAAAAATAAAAATTCATATATCTCTATATAAATATATATAGCTGTATATATATAAATATATAGATATAGATGTATAGATATAGATGCATAGATATAAATATAAAGATATATGATTCTATACATGAAACAGAAAGCAAGTCATATCAGCAGATATAATGGGTCGCTAATCTCTAAGCCTAACTAACTAACAAACGAAAAGATGTAAATAGCAGCTTCAGAGTTTCAGTAGAAAACTCTTTACAGCCGGCTGGCCACTGCACCGGGGACGACCTCCAATGCCACAGCAAGGAAGTTTAGGGGGCTGGGTAGATTTGTGGGGGCCAACCTCGTCAGCAGGACAATGTCGGAGTGGTACTAGGAGCTGGCAAAGGCTTGGAGTTTGTGCTTCTTGGTGCAACCCCACATGGGGACTCCATAGGGATCAAAATGTGGGGGCCACCCATTAGTTGTCCATGCCTGGAGCCCCCAAGGGACGAGAATTTCAGACACATCTTCTGTTCAGTTTAGGTTTGGCTCTGAAATTCTGCACCCAGAGAGGGGCGTTTTGCACCATCTCTCTCTCCCAATGTCTGGGACCTGGTGTGGGTGCTCTAGACTACTGATTAAGGGAACAGCATTTTCCTCTTTGCTGGTGTCAGTAATTCTGTGGGGCGGGTGAGAGTCTCTAAAGGCCACAAAGAAGGCTGTAGCATTCTTTGTTCTTTTTCTTCTCTTTGGGAGTCACAAAGAGGAAAGTAGGCTGAGCTGGGGCAGAGCACCGTGGGGTGGGGCGGGGCAGGGCTGGACTAGGTGGGAAGGGAGTGGGCTGAGAGTACAACTTCACATTTTCAGAACACCTGTAATAAAGACATGATTAGTTTGTGTCTCTTACCTGGTCAATGTCTTGGCCTGCATAACAAAGGGTTAGGGTTAAATGCAACATATGAACCCGCCCCCTAAGCCTGCCATCAAACTGCACAGATGGACCCTTGAAGGGGAACCTCTCAAAAGCAAATTCCTTTCCGCCAGGCAGACTTTGGGCCTGTGGGATCTACATCGCATTTCGCTCGGAGCCCAAGGCCCTCTCATCAGAGCAAAGTGAAAGACAGTGGCTCAAGAAGACAGACACAGAATTGCGGGACAGCGTGCCTCTGAGCAGATGCTCAGGCCAGGAATTGGTTTTCAGGAACAGAACTGGAGCTCACACCCAAATCGTTTCACACCCAAATCTCCTCCTATTTCCCCCCAAGCATTGAGCTTTCAGAAGCCTAATTTCAGAGGGGAAAAGATCTGTTCGTGTCAGTAGTATTAAAGCATGAGCCGCAAATCACCTGGCGATCTCCCAGCAAGTCTCCAACTCTCACCTGTCCGCCTGGCTTCAATCTCTCTCATGTCCAGAGAGAGAAATTCTTGGGACCGGGAGGCCTGTAGCTGGCCCAGGGGGCCTCCAGAAAATGCTTCTATTGTGCAATGACCCTGTTTGCTACATGGAATTAGAAAATTTATGAAAGTGAAATATAGAGTAAGTCCTATCTGCAAATAGAATTTATAGCCGAATTATGACCAGCAGTGCAACCTGCACTTGCTTACTCAAAAGTAAGTCCCATGAAGTTCTCTCCCACTTGGGGAGAGGTGTAAAGTCCAGCCCTTCTAGACTGCTGGCCAGGTGCAGCATGTGTCCGCGAGGAGCAATTCAAGGCTTTTTGTGGCAGTTTGGAGCATCAGGGAAGAGAAGTTAAACGTTAGAATAGAATGAGAGTGTAAGGAATGGTAGTGAAATAGAGAGTTTTCTTCTCTGATGACCTGGGGGCAACTGTAATTTGCCATAGCTGAACAGGTTTGCACAAATTCCATTTGCATGGTTCAAGAAAAATTATGTGTTGTCTGTAACAAAGCTGCCATGGTGAAATGAAACCCGAAAAGAAAAAGAATGGAGCTATGGTTCCTTGAGGATGAAGTCTTAAGGCTTCAAGGCGATGCACATGTTCTTCAAGACAGGAAGGCACCCAGAGCCCTCTCCAGTCCAGAGCCCTCTCTGGTCCAGGGCCCCCTCCTCTATGAATGTTGCATTGCACTTCTTCCAAGACCTCAAAGGGAGGAGATACAGCATAACAGATGTGCCACGGAGAGCTCAAAAGCAAAGGAAGTGGGTGCAGGACCTCGTGACAAATCTCTGCACTGTCACAAAGGCCGAGGAAATTAAATTGAACGCATAGACCAAGAAGACTTCTCAAGCAGGAAGAGGAACTCAGGAAGGCAGACACACTCCTTACTGAAACCAAAAATGAAGGGATGGAGGCAAACCAAACTTGTGGTTCAGAAGTCCATCAGCAACGGAGAAAGAAGGCAAGGAGCAAGAACCACCAATTGCAAGCCCAGATGTGGAGCCCAAGAAAAACAGGGCCAGTGGAAAGGGCTGGTAATGCCAGGGTCTCAGGGGCAGCTGGGGCGGTGGTGGAAGAGACATTGCTACGCAGATCAAATAAGCCTTCCCTGATGAACGTCAAGGGAAATGAATAGTTCACGTGAGCTGGGATGTGCGGTCTGAGGATCCAAGCCTCCCAAAAGCTTTTAGGCCTCATCTTGACAGAAAAGCTACAATACAAGCATCATTACAAGTAGGCCTCCTACTTGGCAAATGGTTTTGCCTGCATGAAGGAATACCGTCAAATGTACAATATTAACCTGCCTAACCTTTCTACCCAAATTTCTAATGCTTACATAGCATTATCAATATCTCAATGAAACATAAAGCAAATCCTATCTGTCAATGTAATGCTTAACTAAACTAACTATGAACCTCAGCAGCTAACGTATTCAAATATATAACCAAATTAAAGCAGTACTGAAATATTTCAAAAGCGACCATCTCTGGGTTGGATCCAGATTCACACTGGAGCAACTGCGCTGAGGGAAGTGGGTTTCCATGGCCCCTCTTTCCCACAACAGTCCTCCAGGCCCCTGGAAAACGCAGAGGCACAGAAGCCCCTGCTCAAGGAGGTGATCTGCGATCTGGGGGTGGAGATCCCCCCAAAATTAGGCAGAGGGACTTTCCATGAGCAGCAGCCAGATCCTAGACCCATCCCTCTGTTGAGGCTCCTCAACTGTCCTAACAGCAGTTAGATACGGAATGACATCACTGAGGTGATGACATCACTTGGAATCCAGAGCATTGTGGCCTCAGAGGTGTTGTGCATTTCTTCCTCTTAAAGCTATATCCCACATCCCCAACGGAAGCAGCCTGACTGCAGGGCAGGGCAGCATACAAACCTGGATTCAAAACCACAGGATGAGACAGTACATAATTTCAGCTTGCTTGATGCCGGGCTGGTGGTGGCCTCCAAAAGGGTCCGCCAAGGCAGTTTGCTGCCTTAGCCAGAGCAGCAAATGGTCCCACCTGTCCTTACAAAAGCCAGGGTACACAAAACCACAAACATTATTTTGGCACCTGAAGCAGAAAATCCTACAAGGGCCTCTTTCCCCTCCCTGGCAGTAAGAATGCCGAACAAGGCATGGCTACCTTGGCTGGTCCAAGGCCTGCCATCCTTCCCATCTGGATTCTGGATTTGGGCCTGAAAGGCCAAGGGAAAGTGTGGGTGTAAGTTGCAAGCATGCACAAATTGTGACACTGCACCGCATCATCACTGAACATGGGGCACATCTGTTAGGGCATCAGCTTCCCATTTCCTGGCTGTTTGGCATTTGAGCCAACGTTAGAGTAACCATGAGCCCGTCCCGTCCCCCCCATGCTGCTCCTCTAGATCCGGGCCCACGCACTGCCTGTAATGGCTTTCTTCCCCTTTCAGGAGCCACACAGCACCTGCATGTCCGACAAGGTATCGTGAAAGATCCCACAGTGCCTTGTGGGAGAAGGGAGAAGAAAGCCCTTACCGGCAGCGGATAGCCTTGGCGGTCCATGAATCTTCTCTTCAGGAAAATCGGGGGGTGCAAAATGACCCCCTTACCAAGAACTATGGAGGCAGCACGGGGCTTGGCAAGGGGGTCATTTTTGCCCACTCCCATCCCCGATTTCTCACTTTTTGTTTTTGTTTTTATAATCCCATTAGAGCAAATGGGATTTTGAGAAAAACAACGAAACAAAAAACATTAGGAAATCAGGGGTGTCCCCCCCCAAATGACCCCCTTGCTAGACACTGTGTTGCCCCTACAGTGCTTAGCAATACGAAAATACAGTCCCTCAGGAAGCATATTCAACTTTTGAAAATAAACAATATCAAATAATTTACAACAACCATAATGATTTATAACATGCAGGTACCATCCGGCCATGTTCTGCCACATTAGTGTATTCGATAAACAGTAACCAAACAGCCGCAAAGGGTCATACTTTCACTGACCTCTCATGACCTGTAATTTTTTATGTCAATTACGGCGAATTTAAATATTGCCTAGTTCCACCAAACTGTATTTTACAGCTCCCACTTCCCCTGACAGAAGGCTCCAGGGTCAGCTGCTACAAAGTTTGCTTACTGGCAAAGTGCAAGGGGTTTACATTTACTGGCAAAGTGCAGGGCAATAATTATTTTAAATTGTTATATCTTTTGTAACATCTGTTTGTTTACAGATGTACAATTGGAGCATGAAGAAGCAGTCTGGTCTGGTACCCACTCCAAAGAATGGTAGTCTTTAAAACATTGTCACTTTGCCTGGAAAGCAAACAACATGAAGCCCTTGCAGATCTTCCAGTCTTCCTCTTGCAAGCCAGGTCCAAAGCTCACACTTTTGTCCTTTGCTGGCTATCTTCCAAATGCTCAGACTTTTACTCATTACCTGCTATTATTTGCATTTATATACCGCCCCATAGCCAAAGCTCTCTGGGCGGTTTACAAAAGTTAAAAACAGTGAACGTTAAAAAGAAATATACTAAATTTAAAACCATAAAAGCATGAAATACATACAAAAACAGACAATATCCATTTAAAAACAACTATTCTGGGGTCAGTTTAAAAAACTCAGCATTTGCTGTTAAATGCCTGGGAGAAGAGAAAAGTCTTGACCTAGTGCCGAAAAGATAACAATGTTGGCACCAGGCGAGCCTCGTCAGGGAGATCATTCCATAATTGATCTATGAACTAATACGATGAATAATGCTGCCAGGCTGAACAGGTTCTCTTCTTTTATGTTTTGTGGGAGTTTCCTTCTGAGTAAACTTTATATAAAGTTGATGATGTGGACAAGGTGCTTGCAGCAGTGCGACCGACCACTTGCCCTCTCGATCCCTGTCCCTCCTGGCTTATAAAAGCAAGCCGAGGGGGTCTGACTGGGTGGGTCCAGGGGGTAATAAATGCTTCTCTCCGGGAAGGGGTGGTCCCTGCTGTCCTTAAGGAGGCAGTAGTGCGACCACTCCTGAAGAAGACCACCCTGAACCCGATGGTATTAGGCAACTACCGCCCAGTTGCTAACACTCCTTTTTTAGGGAAGGTACTTGAGAGGGTTGTGGCGGAGCAACTGCAGGCACTCTTAGAGGATACTGATTATCTAGATCCATTCCAGTCTGGGTTCCGATCTGGTTACAGGACTGAATCAGTCTTGGTCGCCCTGATGGATGACCTTTATCGAGAGAGGGACAGGGGGAATGCAACCCTGTTAATCCTGCTTGATCTCTCGGTGGCTTTTGATACCATCGACCATGGTATCCTCCTGGATCGACTCCGTGGGATGGGCATCGGAGGCACTGTTTTACAGTGGTTCCGGTCCTACCTACGGGGTCATTTTCAGAGAGTAGCATTGGATGACCAGTCCTCGGCCTCTTGGCAATTGAGCTATGGAGTGCCGCAGGGCACCATCTTGTCCCCAATGTTATTTAACATCTATATGAAGCCGTTGGGAGCGGTCATTAGGGGATTTGGAGCTAAATGCCATCAATACGCTGATGACACGCAGCTCTATCTCCCTGTGGCAACTGAATCAGGTGAGGCTGTGCAGGTCCTGAACCAGTGCCTAGACTCAGTAATGGGCTGGATGAGGGCCAATAAATTGAGACTGAATCCTGGCAAGATGGAAGCCCTGTGGGTGAGCCGTTCCCGAGTCCGGGAGACAGGCACATTGCCTGTTCTGGATGGGGTTGCTCTGCCTCTGAAAGAACAGGTTCGTAGTTTGGGGGTACTCTTAGACCCATTTCTGTCATTGGAGGCTCAAGTAGCCGCAACGGCTCGGAGTGCCTTTTACCATCTTCGGTTGGTTCACCAACTACGGCCTCTCCTAGGCAGGGATAGCTTGACCACAGTGATACAGGCATTAGTAACCTCAAGATTGGATTACTGCAACACGCTCTATGTGGGGCTGCTCCGGAAGCTGGAGCTAGTGCAGAATGCTGCAGCTTGGTTGTTGTCTGGAGCTGCCCCTTTCCAGCATGTAAAGGGTGGAAACTTGATGGGTGCAAGACTGAGCAGCTGACTAAGGCTGCACACACATCCGATGAAAAAAAGGAGGGACCACCTGGAGGCCCAGGTGGGGTGGGCCTGCTGAATAAAGCCATGTACGTGCAACCACTTGAAAAAAAAAGGGGGGCACACTGGAGGTTCGGGCAGAAGCAGGCACGAGCAGCCAAATCAAGCCACGTACATGCCACAGATGAACAAGGAGGGTCACACTTTACCTTCCTTGCTCACAGTCCTGTTGCTTCTGGCTGCTCTTGTGGTGGGTGCTGGTGGCGGAGGTGGCAGCGCAGTAAAGGAGAAGGCAGCGGCAGCAGCTGGCTGCCATGAGGCTGGAGACGGTGAGCTGCAGCTGGGCCTGCACAGGGAGGCCTTGGAGGCTGCATACCTGGAAGTGCGGGAACACGGCCCCCAGTCCCTCGCAGCACCTCCGTCTGGGGCTTTCCTTGGTTGGCGCCGTAGAGCCGGTCAAGAAAAGTCCTGGATGTGCGATGGGAGGGGCTGGAGGTTGCATTCCCGGAAGTGCGGGAACGCGTCCTTTCCAGGCCTTTCCCCGGTAAATTGAGGCCCAGTCCCAGTTGCCACAGAGATCCCTGTTTTTCCTGAGGTCTCTGGGGTTTACTGTGTGAAGTAAAAACATTCTTTCATGTGTAAGCAAAGCTTTAAAAAAAAAACAGAATTAGAGGTAAGTAATAGTGAAGATAGTCATATGACATAAACCTTTTTAGAACACACACATAAGAATGCCATGTTACATGAAAGAGAACTGTTATTTTCTCTAAACAGGCATGACAGCAAAGAAGTCATGTAAGCTGCAATGTTATTATTTACAAAATGACATACTAGTTAGGAACTGACTTTGCATGCAATAATTTTTAACCTCAAGTGCGGTTACGCCAGTAATACTGAGTGATCGCCTTTCTGATCTTGCTTCCAGCTGTTGTTTTGGCTTTGCTTTCACGCTGTAAGGTTAACTCCAGTGTTTCAAGAGTTATGAAGTTCTCCTCCTCGGAATCCTCAATTAAAGCGTGTCCCTTTGTCTCACAAATATTGTGAAATATCACACATGCAGATATTACTGACACTACATTTTCCTCGGCTACATTAAGTCGCTCAGTGAGACACCTCCATCGACTTTTTAGCCTACCAAAGGCTCTCTCTATGACATTCCTTGCATGGCTCAATTTATAGTTAAATAGAGATTTCTTCTTTGATAGGTTTCCTCCGTACGGTTTCATGAGCCATGGGCGGATTGGATACGCACTGTCCGCCACTATCAGAGGTCCAATTTTTTTATTACCTACTTTCCAAGTGGGGTTTTCTGGAAGAAAAACTCTTGCCTCCATAGACTCGAAGAGGGATGAGTTTGAAAACACATAAGCATCATGGTTTCTCCCACTCCAGCCTATTTCTACATTAATAAATCTACCGGTATGGTCCATTGTACCTTGAAGGATCATGGAGTAGAATTTCTTCCTATTTATAAAATCATCCCCTTGCCTTATAGGGGAAGAGATCCTGATGTGAGTTCCGTCTACAGCGGCAAAACTGTGCTTGAATCCCAGTTTCTCAAAACTGTCCATGATCTATTTTTTTAAGAAAAATTAAAAATAACCCTTTTAATTATTAAAGAAAAATGTTAATGAAACCTGTTTATGAAGTCCCCCAAATCATTCCCCCAAACTCCTCCGTGATCATGCTTGGAAAACACGGGTCTCTTCAAATACTTAAAAGGTTGTCGCACAGAGGAGGGCTAGGATCTCTTCTCGATCCTCCCAGAATTCAGGACACGGAATAACGGGCTCAAGTTACAGGAAGCCAGATTCTGGCTGGACATCAGGAAAAACTTCCTGACTGTTAGAGCAGTATGACAAAACATCAGGAAAAACTTCCTGACTGTTATAGCAGTACAACAAAACATCAGGAAAAACTTTTTGATTATAAGAGCACTACAACAATGGAACCAATGACCTAGGGAGGTTGTGGGCTCTCCCACACCAGAGGCCTTCAAGAGGCAGCATGACAACCATCTGCCAGGTATGCTTTAAGGTACATTCCTGTGTTGAGCAGGGGGTTGGACTCGATGGCCTTATGGCCCCTTTCCAACTCTACTATTCTATGATTTTATGATACTATGATTCACATGGTGGGTGCCACCCAATGACCCTCACTGCTGTGCCACCAAAATGTGTGGCAGCAAGAAAAAGTATCGATTGACAGTGGTAAATAGTTCACATTTAGCTTCTTATTGCTGCTAGAAATTCCCCCTCCTCTCCCCTTTCTGGGGTTTCTGATTTAATACACACCAGGAGAAATCACAGGAAACAGGCAATATTCCCAAGACTTCCTGTGCTTACAAATTGCAGGACCTTTTTGGTGTTTGCTCCCTTTGGCTAGGAAATCTGTTTCCTAGAGCTTCCAGAAGGCAGATAAGACATGGCTTTTATAATAGACTTTCCCGGACATACACATACATATCTGGCATTGTTAGATTGTGTGTGTGTGTGTTTTTAACTGAATTGCATGTCCTTAGGGAAGGATATTACAGAGATGGAAAAAGTGCAGAAAAGGGCAACTAAAAAGATTAAGGGGCTGGAACATCTCCCCTACGAGGGAGGGTTGCATCAACTGGGATGGTTTAGCTTGAAGAAAAGGAGGCTAAGGGGAGACATGATAGAGGTGGAAAAAATGATGCATGGTGTGGAGAATGTGGACAGGGAGACATTTTTCTCCCTCTCTCAAAATACTAGAACTCAAGGGGGGTCATCCCATGAAACGGATGGGTGGGAGATCCAGGACAAGTAAAAGGAAGTCCTTCTTCACACAGCGCAGAGTTAAACTATGGAACTCACTACCACAAGATGTAGTGATGGCCACCAATCTAGATGGCTTCAAAAGGGGGTTGGATCAATTCCTGGAGGCGAAGGCTATCCATGGCTACTAGCCCTGATGGCTGTGTGCTATCTCCAGAATTCGAGGCAGTAAGCCTGTGTGCACCAGTTGCTGGGGAACATGGGTGGGAGGGTGTTGTTGCACCATGGCCTGCTTGTTCATCTCTGGCTGATGGCTGGTTGGCCACTGTGTAAACAGAGTGCTGGGCTAGATGGACCCTTGGTCTGATCCAGCAGGACCATTCTTATGTTAAGGGGGGGAGAATGGCCCTAGGGAATACAACTTAGTAATCATAGATAGCTCCATACCAGAGCCCTTGCCCAACTGGTGCATCTCTGGGGTTGGAGTCTAAGGATTTGTGGATGACTCCAAAACTAGAGTTTAGCATGAAGGCTCCCCTCCTTCAACTTTCTCCACCAGCAGCCACTCCCACAGGCTGACCTCAGAGAGAGAGAGAGAGATAAAAGGAGAAAACAGGGGCATTCCACCAGCCCTGCAGAAAAATTCATTTTTCCTCTTCCCTCCACATTCGTCTTTCCTCGAATGTTGTTCCCTGCCTTGATCAAAACGGAGAGGTGGGTAAGAAATTAATTGATGATGATCATCATGATTATGATAAACTGGGCTAGGCTGGTTTGTGTCCCAATGATGTGCTGATACCATATGTACAACCCCATCCATATGGTACCAATCTCAGGTTGGTGCCATATATACAACCATATCTACAGCATTCCCGAGCAACCATTCAGGGAGGGGGTCACAGAAGCAGACGCTTGCGTCTCGTAACACCTGCTGAGAAACTGAGATGGCGTTTCTAGCTTGGAAGCCATCCAACATACTTGGTTTCAAATCCCAATTGTGGGAATGAAGCGTTTGCCTGGCGTATCCAGGCGGGGTGGGGGGGAACCAACTGCTGTTTAAGGATCTGGCATATTCCTCCGTCTGCTTCAAGTCCACCCAAGAACGTTCAGCGTATTAAAAGGAAAATTAACTTACCGTCTTCAGATTTCCTAAGTGAAGATCACAGAGACTGAGAGTTTTCAGTCCCTAAAATTCCCCGCCACTGGCAATTCAAATTATGAGCAAGAGCAGATGAGTCAGCAAAGGGAGGACAGGAAGTGAAGAAAAAGGAAGTGGGCAGAGCAAACTGAGAAGCTCGCCTAAACACAGAGGAGACAGAGAACAGCTACAACGGAAGAACAAACAGTGTGCCCTAGATTAATGAATTTATAACGTAAAGGGAAAACGTAAGTACTGCTAGATCCCCATAGTGTGCCCCGTGATTATCAAAACCGACACAGATAGCAACGTTAGAAATGGACAATAACCACGTTATTAGACTAGTGTAGATCCGGCCATTGTCTTTGAGAAATGCTAGAGAACAGGAGAAGGACTGGAGGAGGGTAAATGGTGTCCCTATCTTCAAAATGAGCAAAAAATAAGATCTGAAGAATTATGGACCAGACAACCTGATATCAGTACCTGGGAAGATTCTAGTGCAGATAATAAAGCCCTTGATCTGTAGCCACCTAACCGGGGTGATTGGAGGTTGTTTAAATAACCTACCACTTAGCTGCTCTGACCTGCAAACCAGGTCAAAATATACGAATGTATATGTCCTCACCCCTAAATTCATGCCCATTCTTTTAAAAATGAATTTTCTTTATCAAGTAAGTCTGATCCTCTGACGAATTCCACATTTCTTTACATGCTAATGATTTCACAGTGAACTTATTACAAGCAGGGAAACATCCACTTCCTGAAAGAAGACAAAGGGAAACTAATTCTGCCTGCAGTGTGCTGAAGCCATGGCTGCTGCTGTGAGTCCCGTCCAGGAGCTCTGTGAGGAAGCCACTTGTCCCATCTGCCTGGATTATTTCAGGGATCCAGTGACAGTTACAGAGTGTGGCCACAATTTCTGCCGAGCCTGCCTGATCCAGTGTCCGGGGGAGTCGGAGACAAAGGCCTCCTGCCCCCAGTGTAGAGGAACCTTCCAGAAGGAAAACCTCCTGCCAAATCGGCAGCTGGGTAACTTTGCAGTAATTGCCAAGAAATTCGGAGATCAGGAGGTCAAGGGGGCAGAGGAGAAGGGGAGCGTCTGTGAGAAACACCAGGAGCCCCTGAAGCTCTTCTGCAAAGATCATGAAACCCCCATCTGTGTGGTGTGTGACAGATCCAAGGAACACGAAGGTCACAAGGTGGTTCCTCTGGAGGAGGCTTCCCAGGAATACAAGGTAGGAAATCAATGTAGACCTTCATGGGGATGGGGTGGCGAGAACTGTGGGTTCTTTTGGGGAAGTTCTCTCGAAAGTCATGCCAATAAAGAATTACTGGGAATAAACTTTCTTTATTACATTTCTATATCCCCCCCTTCCAATAGTGAAAGGGATTAGCAGCATGAATGCATGTTTTTCGCTATGCAAAGAGCAGCCATGGGAGAAGATTCAAGATGGTGGAGGGTGGTGACCTATGTTTTTTTCTCTTTCTGCCACTGTCTATAGCAAATATGGAGCGCCATCACTTCTAGGAAAAAAAACACTGGCTACCGTCACTTCTCTGTCATCACTCAGTTACTTCCTGTTTGAAAAAACAGGAAGTAAACAAGGAGCACAAGGCCCATTCAGTCAGGCATTGTAACCATGCTGCTTCTCCCAAACTCAGCAGGAGAGAGCAGCAACTTCCAGTTTAAAAAATATTTTGGCGGTTTTCTGGGGGGTTTTTTTTGGGGGGGGGGCAAGGAAGGTCAGAAGGGGCAGAGGATTTGTGGGAGGCAGACAACGTCATGTGAGGGACCTCTGAGAAATCCGTGAGTGCTCAGTAACGAGCGTGCAATGAAACGCTCGTCGGATGGAGCTCATGGGCTCAATTATGTATATATGGACAAAGGCAACCAGAATGACCAAGGGGCTGGAGCAAGGGATGTGTGAGGGAAGGTTACAATATTTGGGACTGTTTAGATTAGGGGGAAAAGGCAAGAAAGGGGGAGACATGATAAGAGGTGTATAAAAATTGTGCATGGTGTGAAGAGGAAAACAGTGGCTTCACACCCTCCCAGATCATATGTGGGCCTCCAATGAAACCAACTACCCCCCCACCTGCAAATCACTGGTGTATTCTCTCCTGCCTCCTCCCCCCTCCAGTTAGGGTGACCATATGAAAAGGAGGACAGGGCTCCTGTATCTTTAACAGTTGTATTGAAAAGGGAATTTCAGCAGGTGTCATTTGTATATATGAGGAACCTGGTGAAATTTCCTCTTCATCACATCAGTTAAAACTGCAGGAGCAGTTCAATAACTCTTTTAAATCTGGTCACAGTATAGCTCCTGCAGCTTTAACTGTTGTGATGAAGAGGGAATTTCACCAGGTTCTCCATATAAAAGGTGTTCACTTGGCACCGAAACAAGCACAACATGGGTGCCAGGTGAACCTCTTTGCGAAGTGCATTCCACAACATTTTCCTTTTCAAATTTAAAGAACTCCCTAGAAGCAGTTTACTACGGCCATTTCTACACCAGCCCGATAGTCAGGGCTAGTCACGGCTGAGTCCCTGTGCATCCAAATGATGGACAGGGACTCCCAAGGACACGGGGGATGGGCACGGGTTTTCCATGGATAAAGGAACCCTGCGAAAACCCAATTCTTCCTGTGGTCTTGGGATTGAAATGGGCACGAAGCCATGCAGTCTGGCTCCGTGCCCATCAGGGCAGCAATTTCGCAACCCCTGGGATGGCAGGGAGGTGGTTGGGGGTGGGCAATTTCAGGGTTTGTTTGTTCTTTAACTTACATTTTCGCTGGAGCAGAGCCTCACATTTGTGCGACCAACCCGCTGCTTTAAAAAAAAGGGGGGGAAGGCACCCACAATGTCCCTGCTTCATCCTGGGGTTTTGCGCGCCTTGTGTGCATGCTGGCGGAGACTCTCGTGATCAGGATACTGTGAGAGCTTCCCCCCTCCCTCCTGGAATGCCAGGAGGTGTAGAAAGAGCCTAAGAGCTTTATCACACCAGTGTTATACTCTGCTATCATGGCGAATTGCATGCCAAGCACTCCGATTACGTCTACCTTATAATCTGCTGTCATGGCGATTTGCATGCAAAGTACTCCGATGCCGGCGACCATGTCCTGCTGTGATTGTGGTTGTTCCCCCGCTCTTAGCAACATATTTTGGTGCGTGGAAAGTGCGGTTCTCCCGGTAATGCGAAAGCACACCGCTGAAACTGCAACATGTATTTTCATCCCTTGTTTTCAATCTGGTGTTCTGTGGGTGTGTTTTCAAGGGACGGTATTGCTGATGAAAGAGAGAGGGGTCTGGTGTGCCTTTTTTCCAGCGGATATTTTTAATTGCCAATTCAAATCCTTTCCTCCTGCTGCTTCCTCCTGAGTCGGCATTTTCACCTTAAAAGGAATGTGGAAAATGCACCCTCCTTGCCAGCAGCACCCTCATTTTTAAAGATAAAGAGATCCAAATTGGCACAGTAGTAGGTCTTAAGGAGGGCTTTGAGAAAACTAAATTTGAATCTGATTGGGTCATCCGTTGATTTGTTATGTTTTTTAAAATTTCCTCCCTCAAATCCGTTGGAGTTTATATACTAGTGCGAAGGAATGTAGGATCACGCTTCCATTCCTTTGAACATGCAAAGCTGTGCATATTCAATGGGATTTATTTTTCTCAAAAGTAAATCCCATTGATTTCAACTGCTAACATCACATGCTGTTCCTTGGTCTGTGCTTGGAGGGGAGAGAAATGGTGAAGGGTGTTGGAGGAAAGATTTTCCCTCTTTCCGTGCCTGGGAGCTTATCCTAAGGAGGAGCCATGGAGGGAGGGAGGGAGGCCCTGCAGTACCTGGGCCTCTCTCTCTCTCTCTCTCTCTGCCGCCTCCGGAAGACCGTCCTGTTCGCCCCTCACTCCCGAGTGCATCATCCCAAGGGGACTTTCCTCTCACCCCATCGAGAACTGTCACCACTGATGAGGCCCAATATTGGGCAAAAAGCGTATGTTCATGCTGTGCATTTTCAATGGGGTTTACTTTACTCAAAAGTAAATCTCATTGATTTCAACTGCTAACATCACATGCTGCCCCTTGTCTGTGTTTCGCCCGTCACTCCCGAGCGCATCATCCTCAGTGGGATAATAGCAATACGCTACAGGAGAGGCGTAAAGAGGCTTGGGACTTCAAGCGCACAGATGTAAGCTTGCAAGCTTTCATATGCTATGGAAACTATGTGGGATAATTCGAGGGAAAACCATGACAAATGTGCTGGTGTGATGAAGCTTTAAATCAGACTTTTGACAGGTTGTGGTGGTGTGGCCCCATCCCCATCACATCTCAGTGTATGTTAAACTCAGACTCCAAGTAGATGTAGTAACATATTTTTAGATTATATTGCGATAAAAAGTCACCTGAGAACGCCCCTCTCCTCTGGTCCCAGTACAAAAATGGATGGCAGGAAACAAGCATATTGTTCCACTGCTCTTTCTTTTCGCTCTTTAAACCAAATGTGAACTATTGTTTTTGCTTCAGGATCTGATCCGTCGGCGCCTGGAGATTCTGAGGAAAGAGAGAGAAAGAATTCTGGCATATCAAGCAGACACAGAAAAGGAAAATGAAGACCTGCCTGTAAGTGTCAATAATACTAGGAAGGGGAACATGTGCTTCAACCAATATGTGTAAAAATGTAACATAAACTATTAAAATTAAAAGCCCAAGGTGACCTGGCTCTGCAGAACAGCTCTTGTTTGGAATGGCCAGACCTACCAGAACAGCTGTTAATGAAAAGCCATTCTGAGGGCATCCTTACATTAAAGGGAAACGGCGTTGCTTACCTGGAGCATTTGTAGTTTCTGCTGTTTGGCACGATTGTTATGGGCTTAATTACAAAGATGCAGAGGGGTGACCACGTGGTTTGAATGGAATACTTCTCCTCCATTCAGTTCCATTGAGACAGCACCATCTAGTGGCAGAAGATCCTGCTTTTTGTTTTAGATGTTACCACTTTAAAATTGGTTCTTTTCATGACGGAATTTCCAACTTCTGTCGTGGGAGACATCCTGGTTGTTCATGATGTCTTTTAAAAGACCGGCTAACTTTCATGAGTGGCCAATCATGAGTGTGCAATAAATTGCTCGTTTAGAGAAGCCCTGTGACTGGCCCCTGTTAGATCTTTTAATATTTGTGAAAACTTACAAGTACCTTTTCTATAAAACTCTTTTAAGCCTCTTGATGCTGTGAAGAAAGGCCCTATTTCTGACTTTGGCTGCTATCTTCCCCCTTTCCATAACCTTCTTGCAGAAGCAAACCAAAGCAGAGATGGAAAAGACATTGGCTCAATTCAGACAACTACGGCAGTTGCTGGAGGCACAAGGGAGGCTTCTCCTGGCCAAGTTGGAAGAGGTGGAGAAGGAGACTGCCAAGAAAAGGGAGGAGCACCAGGCCAGACTCTCCGAAGAACTCTCCTCTCTTGAACATCTCATCCGGGAGATGGAGGGGAAATATCAGCAGCCAGCGAGTGAACTCCTGCAGGTAAGATGGTGGCAGAAACAGCCCAGGACCCTCTCCAAGGGAGAAGCTGACTTCAAAACCTTCATGCCTCCTTCATCCTCAGAAGGAACATGCCCAAGGCAAGCACTTCACAGTTGGCAATCATGAGGTGGTACCTTGAAGAGAATTCTTGCCAAAGAAAAGGTGGGGAAATTGACATCCCAATATCCTGCTGTTTTGGGGGTGGAAAGGAAGGCTTCATTCCTGCTTGGGAAACCATAGCAGAGGTCAGCCATTCTTAAGCAGGGCCTGACGCTCAAAGCAGAACGGTGTGCATGATACAAATTCATCACTCCTTCTGGCATGATCTTTGTTTCCCCTAATATAATCCTTTGACATCTCCTCCTCTTTGAACATCATTTCAAAAATCTGGAATTATCTGCGCCAGGGCTCCAAATGCCAGCCCTGTTGAATGTACTCAACAGCCTGTTAATTTCTACCTGCCTGTTTAAGCCAGGAGGAAGGATTGTCAGTGAGTTTACTCCTGAAATTAGCATGCATCATAGTTTCAGTGATTCAACAGAGACAGGATTTGGGGGGGGGGGGGCATGGTTTGAATTTTAATAATTAGCTGTCATTGGGAACAGGGTCCGAGACTAGCCAGGCCTTGGCATTGACCCAGGATAGCTGCTTGTGCCGTATATACTACTTCAGGGCTGGAAGGATTGTCACTGCTGGCATTCCTCTTCTTTATAAAGGGATATGTTACCTTCCCAGAGTATTTTCTTGTCATAAATATGAGACCCCCGAATTCTCAGAATGACTGTACACAGAAAAATCAGTCAACACAAAGAAAGGATCAGGTAGCCCTCTTTCACTCCCAGCACTGCTCCCAACTCCACAAATGCATGTCCCTTAAAATATGCATCTACACCTCTCTCTCGTGAAAGCCTGAGAGTCTGGCCAAGGCCTCTTGAACCCCCATTGTAGGATGTTTTATCCATTTTCCATAGTCCTTGAGTGGAGGGTGCTATGTGGAAGCATTACCAGGTGAGCATGAGAGGGACCAGGGTACCATAGATGGGTGACTGGCAGGCCCTGACTTCCCTTTTCCTTTTCTCCTTTCTTTGAAGGATGTGAGAAGCACCTTGCAGAGGTAAGTGGACCCCACTCATTTCCATGATGTCAGGAAGGTTCTAGATTGCATTGGAAGAACATGGCTCTCTCCATGCTCCTGGACAGAGGACGTAGGTCTCCCACATTGCACAGATTAAAACAAGGGGCTAGCACTCCTTTCCTTACTCCCCTCCATCCCACATGGTTGAAGGTTCCTCTTTGCCTGCAAAACATACAACCCATCCCAAAACACACCTACAAACCCCCCACAGACCAAACATTCTCCAAAAACACCAATACAGGCAATCTCACATCCCTCGCCACCCAGCAGAAGTAAAACACAGACCACTAACCATAACCACACACAAAAATGCCCCATCTGCGTCACTCACCCTCAGCCATATCATTTGTGTGGCTACCAGAGGGTTCAGTATGGGCCAAGGTGGCCTCAGTTCCCCTCCTCCACAACAAAAGTTGCCCACTCCTGCCCACTTTCTGCAGTTTTTGTTTGGATTTAATGGGTGGTGGGTTATATTTGCTTTTCTCCACCAGGAGTGAGAAGGAGACATTTGAGAAATCAATGGGTTTCCCTCCAGAGCTGAAGACAAGGATCTCGGACTTTCGTGATAGAAATCCCTTTCTGGAGGGAGTCATGAAGCAATTCAAAGGTAAGGAAGCATAACTGCAGGGATGCAGTGCTGGGAATTAATTTATTTTATTTTCCTACACATGGTGGAAACAGCAATCAACAACAGGCTTCCATTTTGGCAGCAGGGCCACAATAATAATAATAATAATAATAATAATAATTTATTTCTTACATGCCTCTCCTTTTGGATCAAGGTGGGAACACCATTAATACAATACAATATAAATCAAATACAGAAAATTAATTAAAAGAGCATATATAACCAATACAATATTAAAATAACAATCAGGACATCTTGTAATACTTAGGTTTAAAATTCATCTGGGTAGGCCTGCCAGAAGAGACTAGTCTTTATAGCTGTCTTAAATTCGGAGAGACGGTTAAGTTGACGATGCACCTCTGGCAGGCCATTCCACAGTCTGGGGGTAGCATCATAATAATAATAATAATAACAACAACAACAATAATAAAAATTATTTCTTATCCGCCTCTCCATCCTAATTGAGGCGGGGAACAACAATAAATATAAAATATTGATTAAAAACGTAGTATACATTGTTAAAACTTCCTAATAATGGCCTCTGGATAACAGTTGTCAGCCTAGTTTTGGCTGACTGAAGTATGTTCTCCCCAGAGGACCTGAGTGTGCAGGGCAGATTGTATGGGAGAAGGCAGTCCTGCAGGTAACCTGGACCCACACCGTGTAGGGCTTTAAAGGTAATGATCAACATTTTGTACTTCACCTGGAAACAAATTAGCAGCCAGTGGAGTGATTTTAATGTTGGGGTAATATGGTCACCCCTAGATGTACCGGTGACCAACCTGGCTGCCATATTTTGAACTAGTTGAAGTTTCTGAACTAGGTACAATGGTAGCCCTATGTGGAGCGCATTGCAGAGATTGAGCCTCAAGGTTACCAGCATGTGCACTACAGGTGGGAAGAGATGTTTATTGCTTGAATAAAGCTTTGTGAATTACTCAGCAGGCCTCATTATTGTCTCCCAAGAAGGCAGGAAGTTTTGAGAAACATGACACATATGAGCTATTTATGCTGCTGTTGTAATATTGGGGGGTTGGTTGGTCATATTTCCTGATTTTAGAGGAAATCTATGATTTCTGTGGGATTTTAACACTTATGACACCGATTATTGTCCCAGAGGATTCTGTTGATCTTCTCTTTTCCTCCTCTGTCTCTCCATCCCCAACAGCCAATGTAACTCTAGATCCAGGCACAGCAAATCCCAGCCTCATCCTGTCTGAGGGTCATAAAAGCGTGAGGATTGGAGACAACGATCAAGATCTGCCCAAGAATCCTGAGAGATTTGGCTTTCATCTTTATGTGCGGGGATGGGAGGGATTTGCAACAGGCAGACATTTCTGGGTAGCCATGCTGGGAAGACAGGAAACCTGGGTTGTGGGCATCGCCAGAAAGTCTGTGAGAAGAACTGGCATGGTTAGATTAATTCTCAAGGAAGGGATCTGGGATGCTGGTTATTTTACAGGTTCATACCAGGCTTTCAACACCCCGCATTCTCCTTCTCTGTCCGAGAGTGGGGAGCTCAAAGGGATCCGAGTATATCTGAATTGTGATGAGAGGCAGGTGGCCTTTCATGATGCTGACAGGGGGACCCTCCTCTACTCCTTCTCTGGAACCTCCTTGGCAGGAGAGACCCTTCTGCCCTACTCTTATGTATCTGGCAAAAGCCACCTCAGGATCTCTCCTTAAGGCAGCTTGAGCCATCCTCACAGGGCTAGGGAGACCATAGTTTGGAAACCAAAAAGGAGGACAACCCGACTCGCCTTAAAGGAGACATGTCCACCCTGACAGGACTAGCCTTGGTCACATGTCTGTTTCTACAGCTCACAATTAAGACAAACTTGTTCTACATAATATGTTAATGCTAAAATCACTGAAACAAAGAACAAGTGTGACATTCAACGTATAGGACATTAACATTTATTTTTAGCTGCTGAACAAATTTCTTCGTGGTCGGTTAGCTTGTTCTTTGTGCTGTCCGGGGACACAACGCTGTTAATCTTGTGCTAAAAGGATTAAATTATGCTGCAAGAAGAAGGCTACTTCAAGTGAAATATGGATGAACTGATCTAGAATAGGGCGGCTTGAGTGAGGGTTTTGGGGAGATTTACAAGAAGACCCCCTAAAAGACCCCAGACTCATATCTGAAACAGCCCCAGAAGTATATTCCAGACCCCTGAGCCATGGACATGCAGACCTTGAAGTTTGATTCTATGCTAATCAATGTTAAACCAATAACTTAGACTTTAGATGACCTAATATGTTCGAAGAAGACCACGAGTTCAAAGAAGATATGATAGATATTAATACGCCAATCAAGATAAGACGCCCAGATGGCAGCAATGGTTTCTAGACCCCATGAGTATAACACGTGAAATATTGGGTAGGGGGAGACACCTAACTTCTAATTGGTGAATGGGTAGTATAATCACGTATTTATGCCAATTATGATTGGGAGATGGTGGTCTCATCACTCATTGACCCCCACCTTTGAGCCAGAACAAGTGTATAAAAGCACAGGTAGCAGAGCTGTGGAATTAGTATTTTTTATTTTCTCTTCTTCACCTCGGATGTTTGGAGTGATGGAGCTGGGTAACTATAATCTGCTTTATGCCATTAGATTTTGGAACTTAGAATATTTCCCTGAAAGTTGGGACCTAGAGTATTTTTAGACCCTGGGACTCGGATTTATTTTCTCAAGCTGGAACGTGAAATTATTTCCAAGTCTTAGAAGTTTTCTGACTTCTGCTTTTACTCTTCACATGCCTAGAGGAACTTCAGCATAGCTTTTAGATTCAGATAGTAAGCTAGGAGAAAGAGTAGGGAGGGTTAATTGTTTTAGTATAGTCGAAAGGGTGTTTAGTTTAGCTTTAAACTGCAAATAGTAAATCAAAGCAGATAAGGAGGAGTCATAACAGTGCTAGAACCTCAAGCTGTTATCTTATTAGCTAAATTTGTAATACCTGCTTTTGCAATTGCAATTCTTGTACTCAATCTTGTATTTGCATTTCATTCTCTTTTCTTGTAACCACACACACACACACACACACACAGATTGTACCCATATAACCACCATGCCATTTGTTTAACTTCACAATTTTTACAATAAATAGATTCTTAATTACAATCATGTCTGTGGTGATGCTTGCTGGCTGGGATTAAATGTTTGTCTGTTTGGATTAGCATTGGTTACCCACTGGGGTGTTTCGGACCCATTTGGTGTAGGTTCTGATGCAAATAAAATAAAATCCAAATAATTTAGTGTGTGTGTGTGTATTATACACATGATGAGGATTATAATAATAATATCAAAATATAACTTCTCTCCTTAGAGTTGTCTTTCAGTTAGGATTATGAAAATATATGGAGGGGTTCTTTTTGCTTCTCCTAATCACAGCTGCCAGAGTGTAAAGGAAAAAATGAGATTCGGAAGGCCAAAAAAGCACAACCCTTTCTCTTCTCCCTGCCCCACCAGGGTCTCTTTGTCCGGGAAAGCTGCCAATAGACCAGCTAATTATACAGAGATACAGATGTGGGCAGCATGCCCAGACAAACCCCAAGAATTCGGCCACAAACCCAGCAAACAAACAGTGGAGTTCGTCTTCAGCTGTGCTATGAAACAACACAGTTAACTCTTTAATATCAGAGTACAAGACAATTAAACATGAGGCAGAGTCCAGTTCCGTTCCAAGAGTCAAAGGCTTACGAGAGGCAGAGAGAGTCCAAGAACCGCCCAGAGAGGTCCGGCTATTGGGCGGTATAGAAATGTAATAAATAAATAAATAAAACAGTCCAGAAGTCCAGGGATACGAGCAGGTCACGAATTCCAATGCAGTCCAATGTTCAACCAGGATACAAGGTCACCAAGATCCAAAACAAGAATCAAGAGCTTTCGCCAGGATGCTCAGTTAATCTCTGGCAATGTTCCTGTTGCTTCCCTGCTCTCTAAATACCCCTCCCTGGCAGCTACAGGTGTTCCCTATTGACCTGGCGTCTACCATAAATATGCAAAGACCTGCGCTGGGCTTCCTTTTCCGCCCTATGCTGCCTAAACTAGGGTGACCATATGAAAAGGAGGACAGGGCTCCTGTATCTTTAACAGTTGTATTGAAAAGGAAATTTCAGCAGGTGTCTTTTGTATATGTGGGGAGTCGGGTTCATCACAGCAGTTAAAGCTGCAGGTGCCCTGCCCTCTTTTAAATCTGGCCACTCTAGTATAGCTCCTGCACCCTTGACTGTTGTGATGAAGAGGGGATTTCACCAGGTTCTCCATATATACAAATGACACCTGCTGAAATCCCCTTTTCTATGCAACTGTTAAAAGATACAGGAGCCCTGTCCTCCTTTTCATATGGTCACCCTAAGTTACGGGCACCAATTTCAATGGAAATAAAAGGAGGTTAGGTCAGCAGAGCAGTCTGCCTTTGTATTGTATGGGTAGACGGGACCTCACATCATGTAAAGTCCATTTAAAGGGAGAGCACTTAAGGGGGTAGACTGGGCAGTTGATTGTATACACAATGCTGCACAGATCAGTAGACCAAGCTGCAGGTCGGTAGATCGAGCCGCTCTTTCATGGAAGAATTGAAGGGAAATGAATCCGTAGATGGGAGCGATCGCCATTTTGGGTACCAAGGTGTGCGCATCCTGCAGGTATTTACCTGCACAGATGCAAAGGATCACGAGACCACGGGCGAGATTTGGCCATCGGGGGCGTACCTTCCCCAACATCATGGGCGGAACTTTGACATCACCATTTCATTTTATCTTCCTTAGTCCATTAATATAAATATATCTCGGTATGTGGATTTTAAATTATATGTTTAGTCATCCAGCCGTGCAGACTTCTGTACCACTGTATGTGCATATATGCAGAGGTGCACATAAAGAATGATACTTTAAAGAAGAAGAAAAGGTTCCCACCAACATGGAGCAACTTTGCTCTGCAATAGGGTGACCATATGAAAAAGAGGACAGGGCTCCTAGGTCTTTAACAGTTGTCTAAAGCAGGGAATTTCAGGAGGTGTCATTTGTATGCATGCAGCACCTGGTGAATTTCCCTCTTCATCACAACAGTTAAAGCTGCTGGAGCCCTGCCCTCTTTCGTAATTGGTCAAGAGGGCAGGGCTCCTGCAGCTTTAACTGTTGGGATGGATTTCACAAAGTGCGACATGCATATAAATGACACCTGCTGAAATTTATACTAGCTAAATCTTGTCAATTTTTCCTGTATAATATTGCCAGGATTCGATCATTTTTGTCTGTCTCTTCCGCCAAGACGCTTGTTCATGCACTGGTTATTTCACGGTTGGACTACTGCAACCTTCTTCTCTCTGGCCTTCCTTCTTCTCACATCAGTCCGTTGGTTTCTGTTCACCACTCTGCCGCAAAGATCATCTTCTTGGCTCGCCGCTCTGACCATGTTACTCCGCTTCTGAAATCTCTTCATTGGCTTCCAATTCACTTCAGAATCCAATATAAACTTCTCCTGTTAACCTTCAAAGCTTTTCACGGTCTAGCTCCTTCCTATCTCTCCTCTCTCATCTCACACTATTGCCCCGCTCGTGCTCTTCGCTCCTCTGATGCCATGTTTCTCGCCTGCCCAAGGGCCTCTACTTCCCTTGCTCGGCTCCGTCCATTTTCTTCTGCTGCCCCTTACGCCTGGAACACTCTTCCAGAACATTTGAGAACTACAAGTTCAATCGCAGCTTTTAAAGCTCAACTAAAAACTTTTCTTTTTCCTAAAGCTTTTAAAACTTGATGGTGTGCAGACTTTATACTGTTAGTTTTACCCTACCCTGTGCCTGCTTACCCTACCCTGTGCCTGTTTGCATTCTCTTCCCATCCTTATTGTTTTACTATGATTTTATTAGATTGTAAGCCTATGCGGCAGAGTCTTGCTATTTACTGTTTTACTCTGTACAGCACCATGTACATTGATGGTGCTATATAAATAATAATAATAATAATAATAATAATAATAATAATAATAAATTTCCTCTTCAATACAACTGTTAAAGATACAGGAGCCCTGCCCTCCTTTTCATATGGTCAGCCTACTCTTCAAGGGCTCACATGACAGGATTCTCCCCCACCCCACCCCTGGGTAAATTGAAGGGATAACTTGCTGTAGCTGCTGCAGTATGACGATGTGGGAGGAGAATTGAATCATTATTTTTTAAAACAGTAAAGTGACACACCCATCACCTGGAGGAGGAAGTTCCTCATTCACTTTGAATGCCTGCAGACTCACTCTCACAGGGTGGACTTTGGAATGAACATTGCCCCGTAGTTATTATGATCCAACTGCACTGTTTCCCCCTTACCCTAGTCCATTCTCCTCCGAAGCTGCCCCATCTGACAACAAAGGCACTGGGACTCCATCTGCCATGGCTGCAGCCCCACAATCAACAGATGTGGAACAGGAAGCCACGTGCCCCATCTGCCTGGAGTATCTGACAGCCCCTGTGACTCTGCACTGTGACCACAACTACTGTCTGGGCTGCATCACAAACTACTGCGAGACATGGGAAGAACAGGGTGGGGACTTGGAGTTTCCTGTCTGCAGAGCCCCGATACAGAGAGGGAACTTCCAGCACAATTGGCAGCTGGCAAATATAGTAGAAAAAATTAAACTCCATCTGTTCTGCAAAGAAGATGAAGTTCTGGTGTGCTGGAAGTGCAAGGGCTCCCCAGAACATAAATCACACACTGTTCTTCTGAAGGAAGAGGCTGCCCAGGAATACAAGGTAGGAAAGCATCTGGATCTTTGGTAAGGGAGTCATAAAATCATAGAATCACATAGAATAGTAGAGTTGGAAGGGGCCTATAAGGCCATCAAGTCCAACCATCAAGTCCTGCTCAATGCAGAAATCTACTTTAAAGTATGCCTGACAGATGGCTGTTCAGCTGCCTCTTGAAGGCCTTTCATGTGAGAGAGCCCATTCCTCCCTAGGTAATTGGTTCCGTTGTCAGTCAGTTTGTTTTTCCTGATGTCCAGCCAGAATCTGGCTTCCTGTAACTTGAGCCCATTATTGGCCCAGGGGGATGGACTCAATGGCCTTATGAACCCCTTCCAACTCTACTGTTCTATAATTCTATGATTCCAAGTCCTGCACTCTGGGATGATCGAGAAGAGACTATATTACTGTATTTCTTTGATTGTAAGACGCCATCGATTGTAAGACACACACTAATTTCAGTACCGCCAACAGAAAAAAAGCTTTGATTCTAAGAATAATAATTGCACCTGCGATTCTAAGACACACCCCATTTTTAGAGATGTTTATATGGGGGGGGGAAGTGTGTCTTAGAATTGAAGAAATACGGTAAATACAATTGTATATGACTAATATAGAAAGATTCAAAGGTAAAATTAAAGATAACATTGTTACATAGAGTACAGGATTGCATTCAACCATTGAGATGCAAAACCAATGGGACAAAAGCAATAAACATTTAAAGCTCTTAGATTGGATTTTGTACTTTGGGCTTGCTTTTAAAGAAGCGAGGAAGACTCCCAAACTTTCAGAGATCTCAGCTCTTTAGGGGGAGGAGCTATAGCCCCTTTCTACACCATACAGTGTAGGAGGAGGGAAGGTGATCTCAGGCTTACCTGATTTCAGTATCATCCCAGGGTGTCTAAATGGAAGCACCCAACCCTGCTCCCCACCCCACCCCTGATGTCTGTGGACTGCCCCCGGCCTGGCTCCTCCCTTCTCCTGACCCCCACTACTCACAGGAAGGAGGGAAGAAGCTGGGATGGGTACCCACACATCCCATGGTCTTGGGTTGATCCAGAGACTGTGGGAAGAATTGGGTTTTCACAGGGTTTTTTTTATACCTGGGAAAACCCATGCCCATCCTCCCCCCGCACGTGGGACTCTCTGTGCATCATTTGGACACACAGGGACTCGGCTGTGACCAGCCTGGACTATAGGGCTGGTGTAGGCAAGGCCACAGGCTCCCTGCTTCTTATATCTCCTCCCTAGATATCCTGCGCAATCTCCTTCCTAATGGATATTAAAATCGCAGGACAAAGGGAAGCTCTGCTATTGGGAAGCAGAATGGGCTGCAGGAAGTGGTCGCCTAACCAGGGCAGCATCTCAGCACCTCCCCTTCCTGCCATTTTTGCCCTGTGATGACAGCTGCCTTGGCTCACTGTTAAAATGCCCGCCAGTCCCTTGTGTCTGGCAATCCCTGCAGGAAGGACTTTGGAACAGTCTGCTCCCTTGCCATTTCGGCCCTAAGGAAGGATGTGGAATATTGTTTTTTTCTTTAGTTATGACTGCTCAGTGCTGATGTCCACAACAAAACACAAACAATAAAATGCAAATGATAAAATGCAATATGAACATTTAAAAGCTTAAAACTGCAATATAAAAATAAAATAATCAAACGCAAGGCAGCAGCAAAAGAATCTCTCCGGGAAGTTCATTCCACAACTCAGGTGCCACCGCAGAAAAGGCCCTTTTCCTAGTGCTTATTGACCTCACTTCCTTTGACAGAGGATCTGAGAGGAAGACTGCTGAAGTTGATCTTAGGGGTCAGGCAGGTATATATGGGAAGAGATGATCCTCCAGGTAGCCTGGGCCCCCAACCATTCTGGGCTTTGAATGTCTAGCAACACTTTGAATCTGGCTTGGATGTGGACTGGCAGACAGTGCAACTGAAAAAAGTATTGGTGTAATGTGAACTTGTTGGCCAGTCTGCATTAACAATCTTGCTGCCCTGTTTTGGGACCAGCTGAAGTTTCTGGACTGTTTTCAAAGGCAGCCCCGGTTATTACACATTGCAATAACCCAGCCAAGAGGTGATCAGAGATAAGGGTATATGGATAAGGATGTAGTTGGGACAGAAGCCTAAGCTGATCAAAGGTGCTCCGTGTCACCAAGTCCACCCGTGCCTTGAGTGACAGCTCTGGATCCAAGAGCACCCCAAATGACAAACCCAATCCCCAAAGGGGAGTGCAAGCCCCTCAAGGGCATGCTGAACACCACTTAGGCAGACAAACTACCAACTAACAGTATCTCTGCCTTATTTGAAATGAGTCCCAGTTTGTTGGCCTCCATTCAGTCCATTACAGCACCCAAGCAGAATGACAGGAAAAAAACCACTGTCCTTCTCAAATGTAAAAAACTCTCCGAAAGCAGTTCACTGAACAAGAGTTTTGACAGGTTGTGGTGGTGACCTCCATCCCATCTCAGTGCATGTTAAACCCTGGTAGATGTAGGAACTTTTTTTTTTTTTTTTTTTTTACTACAATGGGATAAAGAAGGCAACTGAGAGCCCCATATCCCATCCCATCCCCCTGCTACAAAAATGGATGGCAGGAAAAAAGCATCTTGTTCAACTTCTCTTTCTCACTCTCTAAACCAGTGGTTCCCAAACTTTTTCAGGTCACCACCCTCTTAGTTCCACAAACTCATGCCCAGTGCCCCCTACCCTACACTATAAAAATCTTTATTCAGAATAGCAGTTTTCAACGGCCCACTAAGAAAGATAATAACAATAAAATTCAAAACAGTAACAATTAACTGAATATTTATTCAAAATCCAATTGCATTTTTTTTAGTTTATTCAATTAAACATAATTGATGAACTTGATCCAGTGATATCATCTTTTCAAAGTCTGATAGTCATTTAGCAAGAATATTAGATATCACTGTTCTGTAAATTCTTAATGTGATGGATGAGCTTGATGTAGTGATTCCAGTTTCCCAATGTCTGGTTTAAAGTCACTTAACATGAGTCTTAAATCACCACGTTTAGTAATCTGGAGTCGATTTCTTTGCTTGGAGAGAAGTAGGCAGACCACACTAAAACCATTCCACCAAATATGATGTTGGAAATGCAGGAGCTTCTGAACCACTCTCCATAGTACAGGATAGCGATCAGAAATTTCCTTCTGTAACCAAAACTCCTGGTACGATTTCTTAAACTTTGGCTTCAGCTCAATGTTATTTTGCCTCTTAGCGCCCCCCTGCTGCCCCCTTTCCTCTTAACACCCCCCTATGCAATCCCACTGCCCCCAAGAGGGCGGTACCGCCCACTTTGGGAACCACTGCTCTAAACCAATTGTGACTATTGTTTTTGGTTCAGCATCTGATATGTCATCACCTGGAGATTCTGAGGGATAAGAGAGAGAAAATTCTGGCATGTCAAGCAGACACAGAAAAAGAAAATGGAGACCTGCTTGTAAGTATCAACGTTACTAGGAAGGAAACAAGGGCTTCAACCAATGTATGTAAAAATGTAATTTAAAATACAGAGGAATTAAAAGCCCAAGGCAGCCTGGCTCTGCAGAACCGCTCTTGTCTGGAATGGCCGAACCTCCAAGAACAGAAGCTAGTGAAAGGCCATGCTGAGTCTGGGCCCTGGTATATCTTTAGGAGTCTTCTCTACTGAATGTGGAATTAATATCTGTGAAAATGTAGAAGTGAGTTTTCTATAAAATTCTTTTCGGCCTCTTGATGCTATGTAGGGTTGTCGTGAACACCCGACTGGGATCTGGAAGGCCAATGCCCCCAGTTTCTGCCCCCCTGGACCCAGCCGAGAAATGCTTGGCACAAGCACAGACCCACAACTGTGAACGTTTGACTGCCACCCTCCTTGGCTGCCGACATTGCGCACTTCCACCCCCCTGTGTTAATGGCAGACTCCATTAATGCTGTGCGTTAAGTGCCCAATTTTGAGACCCTCCATTAACTGCGCATGTCACCCCGCTGTGGCATTGCCAGACCCAAAGGCACCATCACCAGAAGGGTTGCATTAATGGGAACTTCGTGGTCGCCACTGACACAGTGGGGTGAATTGCTTACTTCCCCATGCTGCGTTACTGGCAGCCTCAAAGTCCCCATTAACACAGCAGTGGGAAGTGGGAGCATTCAGCAGCCAGGGCGAGCAGTTGCTGAGCCTTTGCTTGGACAAGTCAAGCCTCAAACAGGCTCCACATCCCAGTGTGCAGAGAGCGGTGGTGGCGAGTGTTCCCCAAGGTGGACGCTACGCAATTTCACCCACTCCATATGCTCTGAAGAATGGCCCTATTCCTGACTGTGGTTATCATTTCTCCCCTTTCCATCCACCTCTTGCAGAAGCAAACCAAAGCAGAGAGGGGAAAGATGGTGGCTCAGTTCAAACAACTACGGCAGTTGCTGGACGAACGAGAGAGGTTTCTCCTGGCCCAGATGGACGAGGTGGAGAAGGAGATTGCAAGGAGAAGGGAGGAGCACCAGGCCAGACTCTCTAGAGAACTCTCCTCTCTTGAAAATCTCATCCAGGAGATGGAGAAGCCGTTGTGTGCACTCCTGCAGGTAAGATGGTGGCAGAAACAGCCCAGGGTCCCCCCACCCAAGGGGAAAGCTGGCTTGAAAACCTTCCTGTCTCCCTCATCTACAGAATAATCGGGCCCAAGGCAGGCACATCAGACCCCCTAGACATGTGGCAACATTGAGATCGTACCTTTAAGAGAATTCTTGCCAAAGCAAAAGTGGGAAGATCAACACCCCAAAATTCTACGGTTTTTGACATGGAAAAGAAGGCTTCATTTCTGTTTGGGAAACCTCAGGAGAAGTCGGACATTTTAAAACTGGGCCTGACATTCAACCCTCTAGCATGATCATTGTTTCCCCAAACCTAATCCTTTGACACCTTCCCCTGATTGAAATTCAGTTCAAAACTCTGGAATGACCTACCCCAAGGCTCCAAATGCCAGCCCAGCTAAATCCGCTTGTTGTTGTTTATTTGTTCAGCCGTTTCCAACTCTTCATGACTTCATGGACCAGCCCACGCCAGAGCTTTCTGTCAGCTGTCGCCACCCCTAGCTCCCCCAAGGTCAAGTCTGTCACCTGCAGAATATCATCCATCCATCTTGCCCTTGGTCGGCCCCTCTTCCTTTTGCCTTCCACTTTCCCTAGCATCAGCCTCTTCTCTAGGGTATCCTGTGGTGGCCAAAGGACTTCAGTTTTGCCTTTAATACCATTCCCTCAAGTGAGCAGTCTGGCTTTATTTCCTGGAGTATGGACTGGTTTGATCTTCTTGCAGTCCGAGGCACTCTCAGAATGTTCCTCCAACACCACAGTTCAAAAGCATCTATCTTCCTTCGCTCAGCCTTCCTTATGGTCCAGCTCTCGCAGCCATAGGTTACTACGGGGAATACCATTGCTTTAACTATGCGGACCTTTGTTGTCAGTGTGGTGTCTCTGCTCTTAACTATTTTACCAAGATTTGTCATTGCTCTCCTCCCAAGAAGTAAACGTCTTCTGATTTTCTGGCTGCAGTCAGCGTCTGCAATAATCTTTGCGCCCAGAAATACAAAGTCTGTCACTGCCTCTACGTTTTCTCCCTCTATTTGCCAGTTATCAATCAAGCTGGTTGCCATAATCTTGGTTTTTTTGAGGTTTAACTGCAACCCAGCTTTTGCACTTTCTTCTTTCACCTTCATCATAAGGCTCCTCAGCTCCTCCTCGCTTTCAGCCATCAAAGTGGTGTCATCTGCATATCTGAGATTGTTAATGTTTCTTCCTGCGATTTTAACTCCAGCCTTGGATTCGTCAAGCCCAGCACGTCACATGATGTGTTCTGCATACAAGTTGAATAGGTAAGGTGAGAGTATACAGCCCTGCTCCTTTCCCAATCTTAAACCAGTCCGTTGTTCCGTGGTCTGTTCTTACCATTGCTACTTGTTCGTTATACAGATTCCTCAGGTAGCAGCCAATTAATTTCTACCTGCCTGTTTTAACTGGGAGGAAGCATAGTCAGTCAGTTTACTCTTGAACAAGCACACATGGTAGTTTCGGTGAGCCAGCAGAAACAGGATGATTTGGAGGGGGGGGTCATGGTGGAGTTTTAATAATTAGTCAGATTTGGAGTATCTAAGTAGTACCTTGACAGCCTGATAGGAGACTTTTGCTCAAAGAGGAAAAGTCCCTTTCACACACAAGGGAAACATGGTGAGAGCCCCTCCTGCTTCCTCTCTCTCCTTGTTGCCGAAGAGGCACCCCACTGCCTCCAACTTCATCCCCACCCCCACCCAGATATGGAGCTCCATCAGATGAGCTTTTCATTGCACACTCGTTACTGGGCACTCACGGTTTTCTCAGGTCCCTCTCATGGCGTCGTCTGCATCCCATGCATCTCCCAACCCTTCTAGCCTTCTTCACGTGACAAAAAGCATCCCAGCAAGGCCGACTTACTTTTTTGAGATGGAACTTGCCACTATCTCCTGGTGTGTGCAGGAGAAGCAGTGGGATCAAAACGGCCCAATGAATGGGCCACATTGAAGTTGTTTACTTCCTCTTTCCTCGCCCTTGAGAGGAAAGAGGAACAAACGCACGGGCACAGAAGCGATAGTAAGTAAACACGATTTTCCTCCGTGTGATGACACCCATGGAAAGGCAAAAAAAATACCTTCCTAACTTTTCCCTTCCCCTCCCTTCATTACCTTCATTTTTCTGATGAATCCACTCAGCTTTTCCCTGCTCCTTACAAATCAGCAAAACTCGAGCTCAGCAAATTTCTCTGAATTCCATCTCAAAGTTTGTTCTGACTCAAGTCTGTATCAAATTATGAGCTTTGATTTAAATTAATTTATACATGAAAACCTGTGCATATTTTTCTAAATGTATACAACTTTGAAGAGCACACATTCTTCTCCCATTGATTAAAGGACATTTGTGTGCATTTTCCAAAAGCATGCATGTTTTCAAATGTACGCTTGCTGTCGGTCACATTTTGTTCAATCCATGAATCACACTACAATCTCAGAAATTGTGCCTGTGTTTGATCCAGCAGATGCAAACAGGGTAAATCTTGATCCAACATACTGGAATGAATTACTCATATATCTCTATGCTCAGATCTGGACCAGTAGAAGACCACTGTCTTAAAACGTATGTCAATACCTCTCTCTTTTGAAAGCCTAAGAGTCTGATGAAGGCATCTTTAACTCCCATTGTAGGAGGTTTTATCCATTTCTCATATTCCTTGAGTGGAGGGTGCTATGTGGAAGCAGTAGAGCATGAAAGGGACCAGGATACCATAGATGGGTGACTGGCAGGCACTGAGTGAGTTCCCTCTTCTTTCTCTCGTTTCTTTGCAGGACGTGAGAAGCACCTTGCGAAGGTAGGTGGATCCCACTCATTTCCATGATGTTGGGAAGGGTCTGGATCGCATGGGAAGAACGTGGCTCTCTCTATGCTCCTGGGCAGAGGATGTAGGTCTCCAACATAGAATCACAGAATCATAGAATAGTAGAGTTGGAAGGGGCCTACAAGGCCATCGAGTCCAACCCCCTGCTCAATGCAGGAATCCACCTTAAAGCATCCCCGACAGATGGTTGTCCAGCTGCCTCTTGAAGGCCTCTAGTGTGAGAGAGCCCACAACCTCCCTAGGTAGCTGATTCCATTGTCGCACTGCTCTAACAGGAAGTTTTTCCTGATGTCCAGCTGGAATCTGGCTTCCTTTAACTTGAGCCCGTTATTCCGTGTCCTGCACTCTGGGAGGATCGAGAAGAGATCCTGGCCCTCCTCTGTGTGACAACCTTTTAAGTATTTGAAGAGTTCTATCATGTCTCCCCTCAATCTTCTCTTCTCCAGGCTAAACATGCCCAGTTCTTTCAGTCTCTCTTCATAGGGCTTTGTTTCCAGACCGCTGATCATCCTGGTTGCCCTCCTCTGAACACGCTCCAGCTTGTCTGCGTCCTTCTTGAATTGTGGAGCCCAGAACTGGACGCAATACTCTAGATGAGGCCTAACCAGGGCCGAATAGAGAGGAACCAGAACCACACGTGATTTGGAAGCTATACTTCTATTAATGCAGCCCAAAATAGCATTTGCCTTTCTTGCAGCCATATTGCACTGTTGGCTCATATTCAGCTTGCGATCTACAACAATTCCAAGATCCTTCTCATTTGTAGTATTGCTGAGCCAAGTATCCCCCATCTTGTAACTGTGCCTTTGGTTTCTATTTCCTAAATGTAGAACTTGGCATTTATCCCTATTAAATTTCATCCTGTTGTTTTCAGCCCAGCACTCCAGCCTATCAAGATCACTTTGAAGTTTGTTTCTGTCTTCCAGGGTATTAGCTATCCCACCCAATTTTGTGTCATCTGCAAATTTGATCAGCGTTCCCTGCACCTCCTCATCCAAATCATTAATAAAAATATTGAAGAGCACTGGGCCCAGGACTGAGCCCTGCGGTACCCCACTCGTTGCCTCTCCCCAGTTTGAGAAGGTTCCATTGATAAGTACTCTTTGAGTCCGATTCTATAGCCAACTGTGAATCCACCTAATAGTTATTCCATCTAGCCCACTTTTAGCTAGTTTGTTAATCAGAATGTCATGTGGTACTTTGTCAAAAGCTTTGCTGAAGTCAAGATATATGACGTCCACAGTGTTCCCACGGTCCACAAGGGAGGTTACCTTATCAAAAAATCTCACTGATTAAAACAAGGACAAACACTCCTTTCCTTCCTCCCTTCCATCACACATGGCTTAAGGCTTTTCTCTGCCTTCAAAACACACATCTCACTCCAAATCTTATAAAATCTTCACAGACCAAACATCCTCTCCAAACAACAACACAGACAAAGCTCACATGTCTAACAGACAGGCAAGACACAGATAACTAACCCTAACTCGACATACACAAAAGCATCCCATCTGCCGCACTCACTCCTGGCAACAGTAAAGTTGATAGCTGCCGAAGGGTTCTGTATGGGCCCATGTGGCTCACCCACCCACCCACCCCAAACAAAAGTTGCCCACTGCTGCTCTAGGCTTTCTGCAGTTTCTTTTTGATCCATTTGAGAATCCTGGATTGGGTGGATGGTGGGTTACTTGTATTTTCTCCGCTAGGAGTGAGCAAGAGACATTTGAGAATCCAGCGGCTTTCCCTCCAGAGCTGAAGTGGAGGATCTGGGACTTCCAGGATATAAATCCTTTTCTAGAGGGACTTATGAAGCAATTCAAAGGTAAGGAAGCAGGGATGCAGAGACTTAGTGCCGGGCATTGATTTATTTTATTTTGCTACAAATGGTGGCAACAGCAGTAAACAACAGTCTTCCATTTTGGCAGCCTGGCCACCATTTCCTTTTCCTCCAGGAATACCTCATGTGCATGTTGTTGCCTTTCCATCCAGATTGGAGAGGGTTTTTTTGGGAGGTTCTCAAGTTCTGTTTTGGGTTTTCACCATCCAAAATAATTTGGTATCATCCACACACTTGGCAACCTCCCTGCTCACTCTTGACTTCATATCACTCACTCATGAATCTAAATTGCAGGAAAGAAGTGACTTGTTAATGTTAAATTTGACCTCATTCTTCTGACCTGACTTTCTTGACTCTCCCTTTGGCTGCTTTCCTCTTCTTCAAGAAGTTTCCTCTTTTGGAGTTAAATGTGAAGCAAAGGTTTTCTGGGCCTGGGGAGCACAGGGATGGGAGGCTCCCCTGGGACTTCTCAGAGGGGCCCCCAAGAGCCTGAACATAAGTTCTTTTCTCTGGGTTCCTACCACTGTAACCTTCCAAGTAACTAAACATGGAACTTTGACTTTATTGATCAATCAATCAATCAATAATTGTTGTTTGATTTCTACTGTAATCCTATATGTGCTTAGTTGAAAGTTAGCTGCACTGAACATGATGGGCCAGTTCGCATGACATGAGGGTGGCTTGTTGAGTACTAGCCTGGTTTGCATAATTATTCTCGTGTTGTCTGAATCTGGTGAGGGTGGCTTATTGTGGTGGTTAACAAGCCACTCCGAACCCATGGCCCATTGTGCACTTGTGGGGTGTCTTGTTAACCTTCCCAATGAGCTGTTTAAACTGTTTGGAAACAGTTTAAAGTTACACAGAAGATTCCCATTTTGCCAGAATTTTTTCTACTTAATTCATAGTGTTCCTCTTAACGTTTTGGTAATTTCCCTTCCCCAGATGCACTGCTACATGGACTACCCCTGAAGAAAGGTAAATTTCCAATGAGAACCAGGTTAACAGGAGTGATTTGGACTGGTCAGACATTTTACTGGCTGTATTCATTGCCCTGCACCCTTTGGAACTATAAAAAGGGTTAACTGAGTAATCAGCAGCCCTATAGTGATGTTTAGACTCTCCCTATAGACTCCTCCCTTCCATACTTTCAAATAGGGTGACCATATGAAAAGGAGGACAGGGCTCCTGTATCTTTAACAGTTGTATTGAAAAGGGAATTTCAGCAGGTGTCATTTGTATGCATGCAGCACCTGGTGAAATTCCCTCTTCATCATAGCAGTTAAAGCTGCAGGTGCCCTGCCCTCTTTTAAATCTGGTCACTCTGGTACAGCTCCTGCACTTTAACTGTTGCGATGAAGAGGGATTTCACCAGGTTCTTCATATATACAAATGACACCTGCTGAAATTCCCTTTTCTATACAATTGTTAAAGATACAGGAGCTCTGTCCTCTTTTTCCTATGATCACCCTAATTCAAATGCACTTTTGCAACATGTGCCCATGTATATAAGGTACTGTGCATAGGGAGGGTTCCATACAACCATGAAACTTGAAAAAGCAAAGTTCCCAATCGTGTGGAGCACTGACCATCCATGCACGTGGGAGCACAAAATGATTTGGAGGGAGGGGGCTTCCTACTTCCTCTTTTTGCCAGCAGGCTTGATGGCACAGGTGGTATGATGTCACCAAAGCTGAAGGCAAAGCTGGAAGGTTAAAATTTATGTTCAGATGAGAGGGAAAAGGAAATAAAGAGGAAGCAAACCCCACAATTATAAGTCCCCTCTTCTCTGCCAAAATTGAGGGAATTGAATGGTAACCTCCAAAATGGCATTAAAAGACAGACAGCCCCAATCCGACACCTGCAGATTAATTAATTAATTACATTTATATACCGCCCCACAGCCGAAGCTCTCTGGGCGGTTCACAAAAGTTAAAATAGTAAACATTAAAAAGTATACAAAATTAAAAAAACCATCAGAAACATAAAAACAACAGTATAAAAACATCAGTATCCATTTAAAAATATCAGCAAGTCCTCTTCATGTCCACCCCAGCCCCCCTCATAAGCTCTTCTGTGAATTCCACTCTGATTAAGTGGAATTGGGATAGCTATTTCAGGCCTGAGGCCTAAACTACACCAAGCAGGATATTGCAGTATGAAAGTGGATTGAAGGCAGTATATGATATGTTTCAATGGGCCCCAACAGTTGTCAGTGCATTTCAATACGACTATAAAGCAGTAGTGTGGTTCCTGCATTTTATATACCACATTCATACTGCTTTCATAGTGCAATATCCTGCTTGGTGTAGATTAGGCCTCATTTCCCCCCACTGTGGAGTGTTACCAATGCCTAACCTGGCCATTCTCATGGTTTAGATTCATAAGAAAAGTATCTGAGTTGCCCCACTCTAAGGGCAGTAAACAACTTCACTATCGGCTATGCTAGGAAGTACTGATGGGAGCTGCAGTCCGACAAACTCTGGAAGGCCATAAATCCCCATCTCTGCAGTAAACTATTGAGACGTCCATTTTCCCCTCCTGGTAGATTATGGAACTATGATCTCTCCACATTGGGAACCCTAGTTTGCTTATTTATGATTTATTACATCTCTATACAGCCCAATAGCTGAAACTCCCTGGGTGGTTCACAAAAATTAAAACCACAAAATACTGGTATTCATAATCCTGTTATACTGTGTTTTCATATTCCCTGATTTTTGAGGGATTCAGTGATTCTCCAAAAGGATTCTGCTGATCTTCTCTTTTCCACCTCTCTCTCCATCCCTAACAGCAAATGTAACTCTGGATCCAGACACAGCAAATCCCAGCCTCATCCTGTCTGAGAGCCATAAAAGTGTGAGATGGGAAGTCAAATGGCAGGATGTGGCTGACAATCCTGAGAGTTTTGACCAATGTCCTTTTGTGTTGGGATGCAAGGAACTCACAGCAAGCAGACTTTTCTGGGAAGTCAGTGTGGGAAGTGAGGCAGACTGGGCTGTGGGGGTCGCCAGAAAGTCTGTGAGGAGAAAAGGCCAGATTGATTTTAGTCCTGAGGAAGGAATCTCGGCTGTGAGGTGTTGTGGAGGAGTATATACGGCTTACAACCCCCCTCATTACCCTCGTCTGTCCCTGAGTGAGGAGCTCAAGAGGATCCGAGTGATTCTGAACTGTGCTGGGGGACGGGTGTCCTTTTATGATGCTGACAGAGGGACCCTCCTCTACGCCTTCTCTGGAGCCTCCTTTGCAGGAGAGACAATTATGCCCTTCTTTTATGTATATAAAAAGGGCCACCTCAGCATCTCTCCTTAAGGCAGCTCAGAGCCTTCCTCACTCTCCCTCCTCTCCAGACCAGACTGGTTAGTCTAAGCATCAAACCTTCCTTTGTCAAGGGCTCCTTTTCCACTTCTGCAAAGGCCCCCAGAGAGGCCTCCAGTCAAAAGTAGTAGTGTAGATCTACATGGACTGAAATGGTGCCTGACTTCCTCCCTCCCTTTTCCCAGACTTCCTTCATCCCTTGCTTCTTAAAGAGACAGTAACACATCAATAAATCAGGGGTTGTCCATATGCAGCTGAAGCCCTGCGCTAGCTGCGAATCTGTGATGTGTCAGTTATATGACACATCTGTAAATTCACAGCCACTGCAGGGCTTTCCTGCAAAGCTGTGCTTTGAAAAAATCAGGCACTTACCCTGAATTTTTTTGGTGGGAGCAAGGTCAGTACGGCTTTTTTGTTGGTGGAAGGCTCTGGTATACCCAGATGAACACCAGAAACCCTGCGCTCCCTCTTTGGCATCGGAATTACCCAGGGACACCCTGGGTAGAGGAAACTGTGGGGTTTGGGAGGGAAGCAGCACCAGCTCAGCACTATGAAGACAGCCCCCAGACCTATCTTTTTAATAAAATACAGTAGAACATTAATAATCCAGATCAGGTTTTTTTTAAAAAAAATACACCACTTCCATGACCTTCAGTCCTTGTTTCAGTTTCCATTTTCCTTCTCCCCCTTCCCTCAAGACCTCCCCTCAAAAATAGTTTCTCTCTCTCTCTCTCTCTCTCTCTCTCTCTCTCTCTCTCTCTCTCTCTCTTACACACACACACACACACACATCCATTGTTGCTTGTTAGAGATCTGGGGCCTGTCTTCATAAGCCCTGCTTCGCTGCTGCTCCCCCAAGAAAACCACTGGTATTGCTGCTGTGGGGTGAGGGTGGGAAATCTCCACGTTTGGAGGGAACATGGGGTTTCCCAGTATTCACCACCTCACCCTCTTCCCAGCTTCCGTCAGGGCCAGCGTCAGACTATTTTGAGCCCCAGGCAAGGCAAGCTACTTGCACACACACACACACACACACACACACACACACACACACACACCCAAATTGCCAACTTTGATTCAGCTGTTCAAGAAGATTTTCTGAACTATTACATTTTCCTTTTATTGTTTTTTCTTAAAAGGTAATTTGTGTAAAACTTCCCTTAAAGGGCAGTACTGCACCCCTCTGAGGTCTGCACCCTAGGTGGCTGCCCAGTTGGCCTAATGGTAGCACCGGCCCTGCTTCTGGTGACTAAACAGCAGTCACCAACCACCCTGGACCACCCCAGGTTGATGCCAGTGTGAGCTCACCATGGTGGTGACCTCACTTCAAATGGAAAAGTCAGGGTAAATCACTCAGTTTTGTGTAATAGCCCTGTGGTGGCTGCAATTCGGTGGCTGCATCTTATAATAGCTACAGTGCCACTGCACAGAAGACATGAAGTAACATTCTTGCCCAAATCTCTGTATTCAAAAAGGCCTCTCATTCTGCTAGTTCACAGACACAAAGATGATTTTCATTGAGAATGGCCTGTGGATGGGCTTGGATTCAGCAAGTCCAGGGGGGTGCTATTATAAAGAGCTAAGAGGTCCTCTTATTTATTTCCTTTAAATAAAATAAAATAAAATAAAATACAACCATGGGAATGATGCTATGTCTTCATATTCTGTTGTTCTCAGGATGCAGGTTTAAAATATGTGGAAGGGAAGCTGTATTGGATTTAATATTCCCCCCCCCAAAAAAAGATAGGCATCCTGGCAACCTCTCCTAATAGTAAGAACCCCCCACTCCAAAAAAACTTCAACCCCAACACAACTATTCAGCTCCTCCCCCATTTTCAGGAGAGTCACTGGGGCAACTAAGGCTGGACGGGGGAAGGGCTAAAGTCCAAGGCCCTGCAGCCTGGTGGGGGGGTACCAAGAGACCACCCAGAGAGTGGCACGTGATGGGGGCAGAGGCAGATGAGCTCAGCATCAGCACCTGGGCTGACAAAGGTAAGCCAAGCCTGTAAAGGAGACTGGACCCAGCTAGGCTGGCCTCTCACTGGATTTTCCACAGATCCCCGGAATTACCGCACACAGCTCACAATTTGGAGGTTTAAGCCCAATTTATTTATTAGGAAAGAGGCAAGCAAACAGGATTAGCATCTAAAACTATGAATATATGCAGATATATATTGAACCCCAAAACCAGCAAACTAAAAACTAAAATGCAATATCATACGTCACCCAGCCATGGAGTCAGCCAGCTCAGGACAAAAAACCCATTCCAAAAGTATCCCTTTATAGAAAAACTATTTTCACTCCTTCCCCCCTCCCTTCGGTTCTCCCTGCGATGATCTTTTCACACCTCTCCAGAGATGTTAATTCAGGGTGACCAAACGTCCGGATCTGCCCGGACACGCCAGGAAAACGGGGGGCAAATCTGGGTCCGGCTGGAAATGCCCATTTCCCCCCTTTTGCCTGGGAAAAAAATGCACTTTAAAGGCCCTCCAGGCTTCCATCGGGGCTTCTCCTAGGTCATCGTCACTACAGCGACCAAGGAGAGGCCCCAATGGAAGCCTGGAGGGCCTTAAACGGCACGTTTCCAAAACGGGGAAACGCCCGGCATAAGCCACGCCCACCTCGTCCATCTGGGCCTCGATTGGAGAAGGCGGCAGCACAGCAGAAGGCTGCAATCGGCTCTGGGGGGAGCAGTTGGAGGACACCATCCCGGGACTTCTGGGACGCCGTCTCCCAGCTCCTTCCTGCCCCCAGGGCCGCTCTACCCCTTCTGCTGCGCTGGTGCGATGGCGGAAGCGCAGCAGAACGCTGCAATCGGCCCTGGGGAGAGGAGTTGGAGGACACGATCCTGGGACTTCCAGGACGCCATCTCCCAGCCCCCGCCTCCCCCCAGGGCTCCTCTACCCGTTCTGCTGCGATGGCGGCAGCGCAGCAGAAGGTTGCAATCGGCCCTGGGGGGCGGAGTTGGAGGACACGATCCTGGGACTTCTGGGGTGCCGTCTCTCAGCCCCCGCCTCCCCCCAGGGCTCCTCTACCCCTTCTGCTGCGCTGGCGCGATGGCAGCATGACCAAGGCAGCGAAGGGGGACACCAGCAGCGACGGACCAAACAAGGCAGCAAACAAACAAACAAACAAACGAGGACTGCAGAGGGACCGCTTCCAGGAATGTGTCCCTCACCCCCTCCACAGCGCAGCCTGGGTCTGGATGCAAACAGACCGGGAGGAAGACTCGGCCAGCGGCAGCCCAACCCCCTCTCGAGAGTTTCTCAATTCCTGGAGCTGGCTTAGAAATGTAGCAACAGCTCCGGCCGGTTGGCTGGGAGAACAAGAGCAGCCCTTTCCTGCTCCCTCGTGGCTGCAGACGCGGAGCCTGGCGGAGGTAAGTGACGCCCCGTGACGGAGGATGCTCTCCCTCTCTCTTTATTTCTCCCCCTCCCCTTTTCCTCCGAGTATTTTGCCTTTTTCGCTGCAAAAGTCAGTTGGGGCGATTGCTGCCGCCGCTGCCTCTCTCTCTCTCTCCCCTACACACACACCTTCCTTTTCACTCCAAGGCAGGAACAGATCTCTCTTTCCCTTTCCTCCCTTCTCTCTTTCTCTCCATCCATCCAGCCCCCACCCAACCTGATGCTGCCCAGATGAGTTGGACTTTTCTTTCTTTCTTTTTTTAAAGCTATTTTCTGATTTTATAATATATATATATTAGGGGACACACAGACACAGAATTTAGGAGGGGGAGAGAAAATTAGGGGAAGAGACAGAGAGAGAGATGAGTGTGTAGGGGAGAAAAAATGTGTTTACTGCCTTCCTAAAAGGTTAAATAATCTGGGCAGGGGGTCCAGTTACCCCAACTGTGTATTACGTGTTCCCAAACCCAGTGCCTTCAACATGTGTTGGACTACAACTCCCATCATTGCCAGCCAAGATGGGCTGGGGAAGACTGGTGCATTAAGTCATATGGTATGTGTGTGTTTGTGTTACAAGTCAAACACAGTTCCTCATTTCTCTCATGGAGACTTAATGCTAAGTGTCCAACTTCCTAGACACCTCTGATTGTGTGTTCTTCTCTGTATCTCTGTGTTGGGGTGGGAGCAGTCAGTGGGCAGTTTACCTCTTATTCCCCTTCAAGAAATTCAAGGTCCACCAGAAAGACTCTAAGTATTTTTGAATGTATAAGTCTTGTTAGAATCCACAGGGTTTTATTTTTGTTTTTTGCATAGGATTTAAATATTCAAGAAAAACGTGGTAGATTTGTTTACAACTAATTTTAAAAGCATTAGAAAAAAGCATTTCTGAAGCCTTAAACTAAATGAAACAAGAAATGGATGCAAGCTTTGAAATTGAAGATTTGTGTTTAAGAGCCTTAAATCTCAATGAATTATGTGGGACTTAATTCTGAGTAAATATGTATGGCCTCGGCTTTACAACTACCTTGCCACAGTATCTCACTGGAAAGTCTCCCATTAAGGTATTTCCATTGGAGTTCTACTGAGGAAAATTCTGACCAGCAAAATATCACAATCTATGCCGATATGAGCAAGATTTCCTAAAACCTTTGCTGGGTCATCAAACTTGGTATCAGAAATTTTGAATCATGAAGGAAATTATTTCTCAACAGCGATAGTAGTTTTTAGCCATCCTCTGTGGCATGTGGTTTGGCTCACTTGCTTGAGTTAGTTGTGCCTACTTGCTCTGTAGTACAAAGGAAAAAGTGGGTCTCTAGTGCTAAAAGATAGTAATTTGTTTTTTAATAATCTATTTGACCCATATTTCCAATTTGTTTGAAATACTTGGCATGACGTAGATTTTGTAACAATTGCTGATAATTGTTCATCCTTCTTAAAAATAAAAATCTTTAAAAAAATTAACAGGGTTGCCATAATTATTATCTCTCTTTTCTTGCTCATGTTTTTTTTTCTTCTAGATGAACATGATGGGCTTTGCCAAATCATGCTGTCTTTTACTGATTCAGAAATTCCCTGACTATTGAACATATTTTAAGTATGACTGCTTTCTGGATGTTGGTGTGGATGTATTTTGGTAGGCCCAGTTTCTGCAGGTGTTCTGTAAGATATTTTTTTTAAAAAAAATGATGTGAGGCTGGCTACTGATGTGACTAACAAAATAATTGTAACTTTTTCTTTACTGCCACAGTTCTTTAATTTCCATATGTAGTGGTGTATACCTCTCTCTCTTTTCCTCTTCCTTTTCTGCAACATTTTTGCCATTAGTTATTGCTATGTCAATGAGGTAGGTGTGTTTTTCTTTTTTGTTTATGACGTTAGGTCTGGTAATTTTCAAAGTATTGTCTTGTCCCAGAATTGTTCTGTCCCAGCATAGTGTAGCTTGGCTTGACTTGTCTGAGTGTGTCAGGATCTCCTAGGCTCTGAAACCATCTTTCTTCAGAGCACCTGCTGGATGCATGATCCAGGAGGCCAGGTTCTGTGAGTGCATAGCTGTCCTTGACAGGAGGGGCTTGCACTTGCTAGAGTAAGGTGAACAGATGTGAAGAGGCTACAATCCTATATTCATTTATCTGGGAGTAAGCTTTATTGAAATCAATGGGTTTTCTTTGGGTCCCTCATTAGGATTTCTGTTCTCTGCACACTGAGACAGTGAAAATTCAGGATATATTTGGATAAAGGGAGGGAAAGATCTTTGTCTAGCATTGTGATAATGGGCATCCATTGTGATAAAGGGCACCCAGGGGACCTTTTCTTCTGCTGCCCCCAGACTGTGGAATAGCCTGCTGGAGGAGATTCATCAGCTTAATACTCTATCTGAGTTTAAGACAGCCATAAGGACTAATCTTCTGGCAGCCTTATTCAGATGAATTTTAAACCTAAGAGATTTAAGATGTTGTGATTGTTAAATGTTAAGAAAGGTGAGACTATGGTCTTTGCAGTCAGAAAACATATTTGAGGGAAGGGGAGACCATATCACACAGAGTATAGCAGAAGCATCAAAGTACAGCAAAAGCTACAAAAGTAGGACTGAGTGAAGTTAATTTTGGATACTTTGAATGTCTCACTTGTGCTTTATTTCAGTGTTTTTAACATTAAGATGTTATGTGGAACAGATTTGTCTTAATTGTGTACTGTAAAATCAGACATGTGACCAAGGCCATGTTTGGGTGGCAAGCCCCTTTGGGGGCTGGACATGTTGGTGGGCACGTCCCTTTGGGGGCTGGACATGTTGGTGGGCACACCCCTTTGGGGGCAGCCATTTTGTCCTCCTTTTTGGTTTCCAAAATATGGTCACCCTAGTTAATTTCTCTCAAGGTCGTCCGGCCTGGCCCCAAGCGGTTCCAGGAAGTACCCATATGCCCACCTGCAGCTGGCTGGTTATCTATTCCGCTCCTAAAAACCATAACAATGGAACACTTTAACATTTTTACAGTTTTAAGAACAGCCATTCCTTGTATGAATTTACCCCTTCCTTACAAAGCCCACCATGGTTGATGCTGCTCACTGCAGCATCCCTGTTTTTACACTTTATATTTATTTATTTATTTATTTATTTATTTATTACATTTTTATACCGCCCAATAGCCGAAGCTCTCTGGGCGGTTCACAAAAATTAAAACCACAAAAAACATCCAACAGGTTAAAAACACAATTACGAAATACAGTATAAAAAGTGCAACCAGGATAAAACCACACAGCAAAGTTGATTATAAGATTAAAATACAGAGTTAAAACAGTAAAATTTAAATTTAAGTTAAAATTAAGTGTTAAAATACTGAGTGAATAAAAAGGTCTTCAGCTGGCGACGAAAGCAGTACAGTGTAGGCGCCAGGCGGACCTCTCTGGGGAGCTCGTTCCACAACCAGGGTGCCACAGCGGAGAAAGCCCTCCTCCTAGTAGCCACCTGCCTCACTTCGTTTGGCAGGGGCTCACGGAGAAGGGCCCCTGTAGATGATCTTAAGGTCCGGGTAGGTACATATGGGAGGAGGCGTTCCTTCAGATAACCTGGCCCCAAACCGTTTAGGGCTTTAAATGTCAATACCAGCACTTTGAATTGGGCCCGGACCTGGACTGGCAGCCAATGAAGCTGGAAAAGGACTGGCGTAATATGATCTCGCCGGCCAGTCCCTGTTAGTAAACGGGCTGCCCTATTTTGTTACAGCTGAAGCTTCCGGACCGTTTTCAAAGGCAGCCCCACGTATAACGCATTGCAGTAATCCAAGCGAGAGGTTATCAGAGCATGGATAACTGCAGCTAGGCTATCTCTGTCCAGATAAGGGCGTAGTTGGTATATCAACCTAAGCTGATAAAAGGTGCTCTTTGCCACTGAGTTCACCTGTGCCTCAAGTGACAGTTCTGGATCCAAGAGCACCCCCAAACTACAGACCCGATCCTTTAGGGAGAGTGCAACCCCGTCCAGGACAGGGCAAACATCACCTCGCCGGACAAATGAACCACCCGCTAACAGTACCTCCGTCTTGTCTGGATTGAGTCTCAGTTTGTTAGCCCTCATCCAGTCCATTACCATGCCCAGGCACTGGTTCAGAACAGTCACTGCCTCACCTGGGTTTGATGAAAAGGAAAGGTAGAGCTGGGTATCATCCGCATATTGATGACACCTCAGTCCACATCTCCGGATAACCTCCCCCAGCAGCTTCATGTATATGTTAAACAGCATAGGGGATAAAATAGAGCCCTGCGGAACCCCATGGCTTAGGAGCCACGGCACAGAGCAATAATCCCCCAGCACCACCTTCTGGAATCGGCCATCCAAGTAGGAGCGGAACCACTGCAACGCAGTACCTCCAACTCCCAGATCAGACAACCTATCCAGAAGGATACCATGGTCGATGGTATCGAAGGCCGCTGAGAGGTCCAGGAGAATCAACAGGGTCGCACTCCCCCTGTCTCTCTCCCGGCAGAGGTCATCCCACAGGGCGACCAAGGCAGTTTCCGTTCCAAAACCAGGCCTGAAGCCCGATTGAAATGGATCTAGATAATCCGTTTCATTCAAGAGTGCCTGGAGTTGTCCTGCAACCACCCACTCAAGCACCTTGCCCAGGAAAGGGATATTAGCCACCGGCCTGTAGTTGTTAACATCCTCCGGGTCCAGGTTAGGCTTCTTCAGGAGTGGTCTAATTACTGCCTCTTTTAAAGAGGCTGGCACCACTCCCTCTCTCAAGGAGGCATTTACAACCTCCTGGACCCAGCCAGCGATCCCCTCCTTATTTGATGTAATGAGCCACGAGAGGCACACAGGTGGTCAACCGGACTTGGCCAAGCACCTTGTCCACATCCTCGGGCCTCAATAACTGAAACTCATCCAATAAAACTGAACCGGACGGCGCTCTGAACGCCTCTACTAGTGGAGCTGCATTAAGTGTGGTGTCCAATTCATGACGAATCTGAGCGACTTTATCTTCAAAGTGCCGTGCAAACTCGTCACAGCATGCTACCGAGGGTTCCACCATCTCTCGCCCTGGCCCAGAGTGTAACAGGCCGCGAACTACCCGGAAAAGCTCCGCCGGACGACACTGAGAAGACGCAATGCTGGTGGAAAAGAACTGCCTCTTTGCCACCCTTACTGCCACAGAGTAGGCTCGATAGTGAGCTCTAACCCGTGTTCGATCAGACCCAGCACGAGTTTTCCTCCACCTGCGTTCTAGCCGTCTCCCCTCTTGCTTCATTGCCCTCAGCTCAGGTGTATACCAAGGAGCTGACCGGGCTCTGCTCAGAGGGAGAGGACGCTTGGGCGCGATCGTGTCAACCACCCGAGTCATCTCTGCATTCCACAGAGCGACCTGGGCTTCGACAGGAGCACCGGCCATATCAGCAGGAAAATCCCCCAGAGCCCTCTGGAATCCATCGGAGTCCATTAGCCTCCGGGGGCGGACCATTTTAATAGGCCCCCCACCCTTGCAGAGGGGAAAGGCCGCCGAGAGTCTAAACCTCAGTAGGAAGTGATCCGACCATGACAAGGGGGTAGATGTTAGTTCCCCCACTTCCAGATCACCATCCTCCTGCCCAGTTGAGAAAACCAGATCAAGCGTGTGTCCCTTTGCGTGTGTTGGGCCGATGACATGTTGAGACAGCCCCATGGTTGTCATGGCAGCCATGAAGTCCTGAGCCGCTCCGGATACAGCAGCCTCGGCATGGAAGTTGAGATCCCCCAGAACCACCATCCTGGGGGTCCTCAACACCAGGTCCGAGACAACCTCCGTCAGCTCAGGCAGGGAGACTGTGGGGCAGCGGGGTGGACGGTACCATGACCACAGTTATGTAGGCATCCCCATATCCCCCAGAGCTCTCCAGGCACATATTAAAAGTTAATTAAAAGTTTTTTGAAAAATTGCTGGAAAATTGCTGTTGGTTGCTGGTCGGCTGGTGTTCTCCAAAACAGGGTGGCTCCTTGGCTCCTCTTTGTGACGCAAAGTGCAGCGCCAAGTGCGCACTCGGCGCCGCACTCTGCGCGTCGCCAAGGCGCGCGCCGAGGCACTGCCTCTGGCCAGCTGGAGCTTTTACCTGCAAGTAAAGTGGGGCATTGGTCAGATGTTCCATTTTATAGGCAGGGAGCGGCCATGTCCTTTTCTAGAATGCAATGAGATGAATACGTATGTATTGCCAAGTAAATGTGTTTGGCATCAGGGCTTCAGAAGCACACTCCATTTTATTCCTGTAGTCATGCTGGAGGTCATATGTTTTGGTAATGTCCAGAAGTTGCTTCTTTTGAGGAGTTTATCACACAGATAAATTTTGTACTGGAACAGTCTGTATATGCACTGATGTGTATGCTCTTTTAAATTATTTACCTGCTTCATCAAAAGTATTAAATGCTCAACGTAAATGGATTCTCTGTGCCCTTTTGACTGCTAAAAGACTGATATTACAACATTGCAAGGATAAATTCTCCCTTCCTACAATGCAAGGGATTGAGGACCTTACATCACTTTCAATATTTTAATCAGCAGCACTTTCAAATGGATACTTTTTGGGATATTTGGTCTACTTTTGTTAAAGTGTATGTATAGTTGCTAGAAAGTTGTATGTGTTTCATATGTATTCAGTAAACAGAAGTAAGACCTCAGAAATAAGCATGAGGTTGCAGAGCACTTCTTTACAGTTTGCTGTTTGAGACCTTAAAAAAAAAAGCTTCTTAGTTACCACATTATTAAAAGTCAGTTCTATATACTCAGAAGTAAGTTTCTCTCTGTTCAGTGGGGTTTACTCAAACATAAGCCTGCATCTGATTTTAGTATGACTGGGATATAAGTGCAGTTGAACTCAATGGGATTTACTTTTTGTAAGAGAACCAGCAGATCTGTAGTTTATGAACTTGGAGATCGACAGCTTTGCATGATCAAAGCAATGGAATTTGTACACTACCAGGGAAAGGATTTGGGTTTTTTTAAAAAAAAAAAATCATAAAAACCAATCTGATTCAAATACAGCATTTCATTTTGAATATAAAAAGACTTTATAAGGCAGTCTTATCGTGTTCTTACGTGCTGCTCTGCCCTCACAATTGCGTGTGCTTGTGTACACAGGCTGTTTCAGTAACACAGGCAGCCCACCAACACACACACACACACAGGAAAATGAAATGCAGCGACAGCAGATCCATTCAGGCTGTGCGTGGCAGGGGGTGAGATGGGAGTGGTGGGACCAGCACTCCTAGTAGGCAGGCAGGCTGTCTCGCTCGCAGTGAAACTTATCAGGCGTCCTTCTTGACTGGGACAGCAGCAGCAGGCAGAGGCAGGCCCGGTGCTGCCACTACTGTACGTGCAGGTCACTTTTTGATGCCAGGTAAAGTGACCCGTTGGCAAAGGCAGATGGAAGCAGCAGCATCAGTGCCCTGGAAGTAGGAGGCGGAGTATCACTATCTCCTTCTCTAGTGGTTGGGGGGAGCCCGCTGAGTGCCAGCCTTGTGATGTAGCCGGGTCTAGTGGGTCTTACTCATGGACCTATTGTTAGACAAGTTCTTTGCCCTTAGGGACGAGATCCAATTCAGCCCCCAAGAACGACACCACACTTCCAGTGACAGAGGGTCCAAAGCGCTTTATTGATTATAATCAAGATCTGAGAGTCTTGAAAGCAACAGTCAGACAAAGAATTGGAAATTCAGCAGGGCTTTTCAAGCCTGAAAGGGGCAGTGCCCCACAGCAATATTATCCAATCAGAATGTAACACCAGAGAGCCCCCTTATCTTCTGCAAAACATTTCCTCTGTAACAGTACATTCCGCCTGGGAACATAAAGCTATTGTTATGGATAGATAAGATAGTTACACAGGAAACATCCTTGGAGACATTCTTGGTACATGACATCTCGCCTGGTGTATAATGGATACTATATAGCTTCCTTTAAAAAATGGAGGACATTTGCTAACATTCCCTCCTTTAAAGCAATTTAAAAACTAAGCTTGCTAACTTCTTTTAGATCATCCATGGCTAAGGCTTCATAATGCAAATACATTTGCTGATGGATTACAGATTTTGCAAGATTTTTCAAAAGAGACAAAATACAGGGGAGACAAAAAGCAAGGATTAGCAAAATCATTAGAATGAGACAAAATGCAAGAAATCCTTCTTTCAACCACCCCAGATTAGGTAACCAACTAGTGAGCCATCCAAATAGATCATAAGTGGGTGGTTGTCCTGTTTTATGGAAGACTTGTACTGCTTCTTTTATCTTCTTCACATCAGTCTCAATTTTACTTTGTTCATTTACATAAAAACAACAAGATTGGTTAAGCACAGCGCATACACCATTTTGTTGAGCTAACAACAAATCCAAAGCCATTCTATTTTGCACAACAACATTGCTGAGAGAGGAAACTTCAGTTTGCAAGCTTTCTATTGCATCCAGTGTACTATTAAAAGCTTTTTCTAACTCTAGTGAGATGTTCTTGACAGTTTTCTCTATCTCAGATACTCCCAACCAAGGAAATAGCCATCGTATAGTAGCATGGAATCCAGTGTTCCTTCTAGCTAAAGGGTTATCAGATCTCTGTACAATTCTGTGTGCAAAACTACCAAAATTAGTCATCTGATCAGAGGTAAGGTTCTTAACAATTTGTAAATGCGGCACAGCAAATGACACAGTGCATCTTCCTCTCCATTTAGGAGGGAGGGTTTTATAAAGATTTTCTCCACATAAGAAGTACATTCCTTGCTCAACAAGAGTGAGAGAAAGGATATTACCCTTTGCAGTAGTTATTTTGCTATCTTTTCTAAACTTCATTACCATAGTTACACCATCAATGTAGTGGTATGTGCATCTGTTATAGTGGTTAGTACTCTTGTGCCATTGTTTAATTCGTTCTTCCCATCCTGTGGTATGTTTAAATCCACAAAAGATGAAAGTAGCCAGGACTTCTAAAAGGCTGATTGGAACAACATCAGGTGAAACTCCATTTGCTTCTGGACTGGAGTTATTAAGTAAAACTTTGACAACTCCTCCATTTTCACTGAAAAAGAATACAGAGTTATTTAATAGGGCCTTTGATTCATTTTTCCAAACGACATCTGTGAAATTCAAGCTATGGAGCGTAGGATTGGTAAGACTATAATTGGGCATGTCAGTGAAATTGTAAACACCACTGCAGGTAGACTTTTCTTTGTTAACTTTCATTTCATCATTTACATAGGGCTCTAAAAGCCCTTGAATAGAATCAAACCATAATATATGTGCACAATTTTGACTCTTTAACCATCCTACATCTTGACCAGTTGAATTCTCTGATTCTATACATATTGAATGCTTTATCTCATTTGGTATTACTTGGTAGGCTATGAGTCCTCTGGAGCGTGAATTTCGCACCCATAAGCCTTTGGTAGAATGTGTGTAATTTAAGATCCAGTCAGCTAACCACCCAGTTTTAATTTTTGAGGTCCAATAGGTTAGGGGTACGGGGACTGGAAGTAATTTATTACCTGCATCTTTCTTCCCTAGTTGCTCACAAACCAAACAATTCTTAGCTTGTGTGGTGGTCACAAGTTTTTGTAGGGCAGGAAGATGAGGGTGATTATGAGGGTTTGCCAGAAACGTTTCGCAATTGCAGTATAGAGTTAAGTAACTTATAAGTAATGTAAGGCACAGATATAAGCAAAAGACTTTTGCCATGACGTCTAGGATAGAACCTGGAACCACCAAAGTAAGAAACCTGTGAGCAAGACAAGAATTATCAGAATTAAAGCTACACAATCTTCACACGAATGTAAGCTCATGGGCTCTGCTTGTAAAATCTAACTTTTGTGCCCCCTAAGTGTTGAGCTGAGTACTCCGGCTGCTCCGTGCTGGTTTCTTCGCCTGTGTTGCTGGTGGCTTCCGGTGCACCAGAAAGCAGATGATCGTTGCCTGTGTCCTCTGAGCTCCGGCTGCTCAGGGGAGGCAGAGGTTGATGAAAACGTTTTATTCTAGAACAATGTGTCCATTTATGTGTCCCCAACAGCTTCACAGCTGAATGACTTACAAGTACAACACAGTAAGGTCCTTCCCACTTTTCTCCCAATTTTTCAGGATTCCACTTCTTCAGCAGGACTTTATCACCAGGCTGGAACGGATGGACAGGTCCTTCAAGTGGCAATCTCTGGAAAGGTGCAGCGTAGCGATGTAGCTGTAAAAGAGCAGACTTGAGGGCAGTTACGTATTCCCTGAGAAAATCATTCCCCAGTTCCCATTTAATCTCTTCTCGCTCCCCCACCAAAACCCGAGGAGGAAAACCAAACATTAGTTCAAAAGGAGACAATTTAAGACCCTTTCTGGGGGTCTTTATGACTTTGGACAATGCGATTGGAAGTGCATCCACCCATTTCAAGGAAGTTTCTAATTGAATTTTCGCTAGGGTTTCTTTCAGAGTTCTATTCATTCTCTCTACCTGTCCACTAGATTGGGGCCTCCATGGGGTATGAAGGTGCCAATCTATTTGTAGGGCTTTTGCCAAGTTCTGCACTACCTGAGAAGTAAAATGGCCTCCCTGATCAGATTCTATAGTCTCAGGCAGAGAGAAACGGGGCACCACCTCCTGTAAGAGCTTTTGCACCACAGTTTTAGCTTGACAGTTACGACAGGGGAAAGCCTCCACCCAACCAGTCAATTGGTCAACAAGAACAAGCAAGTATTTAAAGCCTTTGTATGGGGGCATTTCAGCAAAGTCAATCTGGATTCTTTGAAAAGGATAACAAGCCCATGGTCTCCCTCTCATGGCTGCAGGTGCTTTTCTTGATGCATTCACTTTCTGGCAAATGAGGCAAGTAGAGGCAATTCGCTGAGCATCCATCCATATTCCTTGACTGATCATAGTTCCTAAAAGTCCTTCAACCATTGAAGAGGCTGATGAATGTCCATCTTGGGAGTGCAGATCTTTGAGAAGAGTGGTCATGATGGTTCTTGGCACAACAAATCGACCGTCAGGGGTGATAAACCATCCTTCTGGGTTCTTTGAAGCTTTAAGTTCTTGAGCTAACTTCAAATCTTCTTTTTCATAATGTGGGTTCAGATGCTGAGAAATGGGTTGCACTAGGTAGATTCGGCTGGCTCCACTCATGGCAGCCTGTTTAGCCAATTTGTCTACGTAGGCGTTCCCTTGCCGAAGGCGAAGGTCTGATTCTCCTCCATGTGCTCTAACATGGACAACTGCAACTTCTTTTGGCAACATCAAGGCTTCCAATAAATCAACTATTAATTTCCCATGGGCTACTGGTTGCCCACTGGCAGTCACAAATCCTCTTTCTTTCCAAATCTGTCCATGCGCATGAATTACAGAATACGCATATTTTGAGTCGGTAAATAAATTTAGTCTTTTGCCTGAGGCCAATTTCAGAGCCTCTGTGCATGCTACAAGTTCAGCTGCTTGTGCAGAAAAGTTGTTAGGAAGCTTCAATTGTAGTTGGACTCCATTTCATGTCCATCAGTTACTGCCATCCCTGTATATCTTTCCCATTTCTGTGTTGTACTTGTAAGTCATTCAGCTGTGAAGCTGTTGGGGACACATAAATGGACACATTGTTCTAGAATAAACATTTTCATCAACTCTGCCTCCCTGAGCAGCCGGAGCTCAGAGGACACAGGCAACGATCATCTGCCTTCTGGTGCACCGGAAGCCACCACTATTGCATACTCATGCATGGCAATCGCATGAGCCAGCGAGCCCACCAAACCTCCTGATGACTTCCCACAGCAATTCCATGTAGATATTAAAAAGCCCTGGGGGGCAAGATAGACCCTTGTGGCACCTCACAGGCTAATGGTTATGGGATGGAATGAAAGTTCCCAAGCACCACCTACTGAGATTGGAGGGCTTGCTAGATGAGGAGTTAGATGACGCACAGGGGATCCTGGGCTCAGGCAGGGCTCAAACCTCCCTGGCCCCGGGTTAACTGGCACCACTTTTGGCCTGGTTTTTCCGCACCAGGGCTGCGGAAGCTCTAGCCCGTTCGCTGCACACTGGGCACAGCGCTCCACAGCGTTGTGCGCATCGGGCCGGGGAGGGGGAAATCACCGGGGGAGGGGAGAGATCGGGGCCAGGGGGAGAAAGAGCGGAGCTGGTGGGAAAGATGGGTGGGAAAGAGCGGAGCCAGGGTGGGGAGATCGCGGTGGGGGGGGAAGGGAATCGTGGCGGGGGGAGGGAGATTGGGGGCAGGGGGGAGCGGGGAAATCTTTTTTAAAAAAAACAACTTACCTGAGCGCTCCTTCGCTCCAGTCCCTTTAAACATTAAAAAAAAAAAAAATGGCAGCTGCAATGGGGCTTCCTTAACCCCGTAGCCTCTGAGGTCTAGCTAGGAGCAACAGCGCGCACTAGCTGCAGCGCAGCCTGGCCCCTCCACATGCCCAGATTAACTGGTACGTCTAGCAAACTCCTGAGACTGCTTCTCCAAAAGGACTGGAACCACACCAGGAAATTGCTGAGTTGCTTTGCTAACAACTTTCTTTTTGGGGGGGTGGGGACAAGGGGATATGCCATCCCTAACTTGATTCTGACCAATAGGGAAGAGTTAGTTGATGAGGTGAAAGTAGCCGGAACTTTGGGGGAAAGTGATGCTCGAAAGTAAAGCTGAGTGTAATCAAACGTGTATCTCATACTTCAGCAACGCTGCTTTTAGTAAACTCAAAGCAATGATAAGTAGGATTCCAAATCAGGAAAACCTAAACGGGAGATACTAGAGCAGATAATAAAGTGCTCTGTCTATAGACACCTCAGGGAGTTCAGAGGTTGTTTAAATAACCCACAATTTACCTCTGTGATGTGCAAACCGGGTCAAAGGACTCCATCACACCTCTCCCCCCGCCCTGGTTTGTCTCCACCTTTTTTTACCTCCATTTCATAAGCGCTGCAAGGCTCACACATGGTCCCTTTCACATGGCTTTTCGCTTGTTTGCGCTTCCACTCCACCCCGCCCCTTCGCCTTCCTCCTTCAGTTATTGGTTGTGGTACTCTGATGGGCATGGGCTCCTCCCCCACCCCCCTCACTCTGGCTTTGTTATATAGCAATTACTTTTAAGGTTTCATCTGAGCCCCATTTCTGCAGGCAACAGGGTGGTGGTGGGCAGTTGGAGCACTAAAAAGTCCATTCAACTGACTAACAAAATCCTAAGACAACCATGCTGGAGGAGAACCGCCCCGCCCTCTTCTTTTGTTGGCAAGGCTACATTGGCACATGCCCCCAGCAAAGGAAAAAACAAGAGGGGGAAATAAGCTAGACTTTCCCCGCACTGAAATAAAATGCAACAAGGGGGGTGAGATGAGTGCTGGACAGGGATGCCGTCATATTTGTACCGTGCTGCAAATCCACATACCAGGAATGGTGAGTGTACGATAAATCACTGGAGTGCTGGAGCTTAAAAGATTTGCAAATAAAAAAAAATATTAAGTAAAATATACAAATGTAGTGTCCTCCATAAATTCATGCCCATTCTTTTAAAAATCAGTTTTCTTTGGGATCCTCCAGGAAACGCCATATTTTTACATGCTGATGTTTTCCTGGTGAGTCATGTGGTGGAACCCGAAACCACAGGTCACTGTGGTTCACTGAGTGGTGGTCACAGACTCTCAAGACACAATTTCTCCCTCTTTAGAAGGTTTATTACAAGCAGCGCTGCAGGGTGACAGTCTCAGCAGACCTGATGAACTGCCCAATAATTTCAGGAAAGGCTAACATATTTATAGAGTCAGTTCCCCTTAGATACAATGGTAGAACTTTCTCACCAATCATAATACAGCTCTGCAATACAACAACCAATGAGAAGCAAAGAGTTTAAGTACTTCTCTGACTAGAAGACACTACATGGGTATTGCAACAGTTTCAGCAAAAACAACTCCATCTGTTTCTTGCCTTGCAGACATCGCCCTCCACCCTACAACTGCCGGAGTGGACACCGCCTGTCTTGTGACATCAGCTTAATCATGAAAGCAATTGCAGCCTTAAAAATGTTTTAAAGAAGCAGGAAGCCATGAACTTTATGGTTTATATAGCTAATGATTTCTAGAGCCATTTTCCTATACCTGGGGCATGGTAAAAGAGCCACCCAGCTTGATTTCTTCGACAGTCATTTACAAAGAAGTAAATGCCCACTTCCTGAAAGCCAAGAAAGTGATACTAATTCTGCCTGCAGTGTACGAAAGCCATGGCTGCTGCTGGGAGTCCCGTCCAGGAGCTCTGTGAGGAAGCCTCTTGTCCCATCTGCCTGGATTATTTCAGGGATCCAGTGACGGTTACAGAGTGTGGCCACAATTTCTGCCGAGCCTGCCTGATCCAGTGCTGGGGGGAGGAGGAGACAGAGGCCTCCTGCCCCAAATGTAGAGGAGCCTTCCAGAAAGGGAATCTCAGGCCAAATCAGCAGCTGGCTAAGATTGTTGAAATTGCCAAGAAACTCAGAGATGAGGGGGAAGAAGAGAAGGGGCAATTCTGTGACAAGGGGGTTCCTTTGGAGGAGGCTTCCCAGAAGCACAAGGTAGGAAATCAATGCAGATCTCGATAGAGAGCGGGAAGAGCTGTAGGTTCTTTTGGGGAAGTTTTCTGTAAAATCACTGCAATAAGAATTTATTGGGATTAAACTATTTCTTCATTACATTTCTATACAGTCCAATAATGCATGTGGTTCAAAGCATGAATGTAAAGAACGTGCATGTTCTTTGTTTTGCAAATAGCAGCCACAAGAAGCCTGAGATGACTCAGAATGGTGGAGGGTGGAGGTTTTTCCTATTCTGCTGCACTCTGTAACAAACATGGGCTAAGTTATGTATATATAAATAACAAGGGCAACTGAAATGACCAAGGGGCTGAAGCAACTCCCCTATGAGGAAAGGGTACAATGCTTGGGACTGTTTAGATTTGGGGAGGGGGAAATGGCAAGGAAGGGGAGACATGATAGAGGTGTATAAAACTCTGCATGGCGTAGGGAGGTATTTCTGTTCAGTCGTTCCATGTGTGCTCACCTAATTTTAGCTGCAAAATCAATGGGATATAAGCATTTAAAGCTCTTTGATTGCAAATGTTCAACTGGGACTTTGTATTTTGGCTTTATTTTTAATGAGGGGAGGGAGACTCTGAACCTTCCAAGATCTCAGATCTTGAGGAGGGAGGAGCTGTAGCTTCTCTGCTTATTATTAGCTTCATCCCACCAGCCTTATATTGAGCTGTTGCAGCCAAATCTACGCAAAAGACTAAAATGACGGCGACATTATAGTCTGCGTTAAGTGTGAAGGACTCAGATGACGTTTAACCACGATATATTCCCCTCTTTTAGTCTCTCCTTTATTTCTTCCTTTGTTTTCATCCTTTCTAACCAATCTTTTAACTTCATTACCTTTCCTTCTTTTAAACTTTTTCCCAACTCTTTTTTAAAGTTTTCCGGAAAGTTCCTCATCATTATCACTGGTGATATTGGGGAAATACTCACCAGTGATAATGATGAGGAACTTTCCGGAAAACTTAAAAAAAGAGTTGGGGAAAAGTTTTTTTTATAAGTCTTTTTTATATCATCACCACATTTCCCAGTGATTTTTTAAAAGGGGTTTCTCTATTTCTTCCCCCCATTTCTTTGCATAATCTCTAAAAAAGATATTTTCTAATTTCCATTCTATATCCTCTCCCTTTCTAACCTCCAACCAACTTAAATCTCCTCTTCCTATCATACTTTCTACTACATGTCTCAATCAGCTACGTGATATATAGCTTTAGGTTTGGGAGCCCTAGCCCTCCTTTTTTCTGCATTACATACCAACTTTTTTTAAATTAAGTCTCGCCTTTCTATCTGAAGCTAGTCTAAACTGATCCGCGCCACCAAGTCCACCTGTGCCTTGAGTATTATTTATTTATTATTTATTATTATTTATTACATTTATATACTGCCCCATAGCCGAAGCTCTCTGGGTGGTTTACAAAAGTTAAAACAGTAAACATTAAAAAAGTATACAAAATTTAAGAATCATCAGAAACATAAAAACAACAATATAAAAACAACAGTATTCATTTAAAAACAACAGTTCTGGGGTCCATTAGAAAACAAACTTAGTGTTGTTAAATGCTGTTAAACGCCTGGGAGAAGAGAAAAGTCTTAACCTGGCACCTGAAAGATAACAGTGTTGGCATCAGGAAGATCATTCCACAGTCGGGGGGCCACCACTGAAAAGCCGTCTCCCTTGTTGCCATCCTCCGAGCTCCCCTCGGAGTAGGCACTCGGAGGAGGACCTTAGATGTTGAGCGCAGTGTACGGGGTAGGTTCATGTCGGGAGAGGCGTTCCGTCAGGTATTGCAGTCCCAAGCCATGTAGGACTTTATAGGTTAAAACCAGCACCTTGAATTGGGCTCAGAAACGTATAGGCAGCCAATGCAAGCGGGCCAGAATCAGTTGTGGATTCAAGAACGCCCCCAAACTATTACTATAGAGTGGAACCCCCTCCAGAACAGGTTGAACATCACTTAGCTGGGCAGGCAAACTTCCTACTAACAGTACCTCCATGTTCTTGATTAAGTCTCTCAGTTCATTAGGCCCTCATCCAGTCCATTACCGTACCCAAACAGAATGACAGAATAAAAAAAAGTATTTTCCTTTTCAAATGTAAAGAACTCTCTGAAAGTAGTTTATGGAAACAGAGTTTTGACAGGTTGTGGTGGTGACCCCCATCCCATCTCAGTGCAACTTAGACTCAGGGCATGACTAGATGGAGCAATATCCCGGGGATCACCCCAGGATCATCCCTGTGCGTCCACATGATGCACAGGGGATCCCAGGAGCAGGGAGGGATGATCCCTACCTTTCCCAGGGATAAGGCCCTACCGAAGACCGCAGGAGGTGTGCCCGGGCATCCCGTTTTTATCGTAAGGATCCAGGGCACGGAGCTCTTCAGGAGCTCCGTACCCATCATGGGTGGGGTGGGGAGAATGGGAGTATTTAAAAAAAAAAAAAAAAACTTACCTCTTCATTTGAGCGCTCAAGCACTCACCTTGAGTAAAAAAAATAAAATCCAAAATGGCGGGTGTGACATCCTCCATCCTCCTGGGATGTCCTGTGCCACATGTAGACTGAGGGGGAGGATCTTGTGATCAGCATATTGCGAGATCCTCCCCTTCAAGTCCCCTGTTGTAGACATGCTCTCAGACTCCAAATGTGGGACTGTCTTCACAGTTCTTTGTTGCCGCCACATTCAGGAGGATAATCCGATGCAGGAGGCAGCATAGGCTTTCCAGGAGCCATTTGGCTCCCCAGGACCACCTCCTGCCCTCTGCCCACCTTCCGGTTACCAATCAGGAGTTGCCAACTGCTGGGGAATGCCAGAGCGATCTCCACGCCAGAGCGAGATCAGACAACGGAAGGACCATGGTGACTTAACACCAGTGTAAAAAGTTGGGATGAGTCACAGGAAAGCCCTGCAATGGCTGTGAGTTGGCTGATGCGTCGTATATCCAATGTAGTACCACCATGCAGCCACCACAGGGCTTTTAAAATGTATAGACGACCCCCTGTTGTAATAAAGTCTATGGGATGAAACAGTCATCTGATGGCCTCCCCAGTACAAAAATGGATGGCAGGGAATGAGCATCTTGTTCAACTCCTCTTTCTCTCTCTCTAAACCAAAACATGACTATTGTTTTTGCTTCAGGAGGTGATTCGTCATCGTCTGGACAGTCTGAGAAAAGAGAGAGAAAGAATTCTGGCATATCAAGCAGACACAGAAAAGGAAAATGAAGATCTGCTTGTAAGTATCAATATTACAATGAAGGCAACAAGGACTTTAACCAATGGCCCTTTCTACACTGTGATTTTTCCCCAGGTCATCCCTGTGCATTCAAATGACTCACAGAGGATCCTGGGAGCAGGCAGGGATGACCCCTCCATTTTCCCGGGATAACTGCTTCCACAGTTATCTTGATTTTACCTGCAGTCCCGGGACGATCCAAAGGACCGTGGGCAGTGTGGGCGCCTGTCCCGGCTTTTTCCCTCCTCCCCACTAGTAGCGGGGGATAGCAGAGGGAAGGAGCCGGGCCAGGGGGAGTCCAGGGACATCAAGGGGGGAGCAGGGTTGGGGCTTTTTTTGTTTTTGGTTTTTTTGCATTTTGCTGGAGTGCAATTGCACTCTGGCTCCAGCATCTTTTTTAAAAAAATAATGGCGGGCGCGCTGGGTGTGATGTCCCTCTTCCCTTCTGGGACGTCGTGCTTCCTTTTGGACGCCCACGGAAGATCACAGAAGCAGGTAAGTCTGCGATCCTCCCCCCCTCCCTCCCTCGACACCCTTAGGTGTAGAAATGTTCACAGTGTGTAAAAATATGTCATAAAATATGAAGAAATTAAAAGCCAAAGGCAGCCCGGCTGTACAGAAGAGCTCTTGTTTGGAATGGCTGAACCTACAATAACAGCTGTTAATGAAGAGCTGAGAGTGGGCCCTGGTACATCTTTAGGAATCTTTTTCTCTATTGAATGTGGATTTAGTATTTGTGAAAGTACCTTTTCTGTAAAATTCTTTTAAGCTACTTGATACCGCGAAGAGTGGCCCTATTCAATCTATTTCTTGCAGGCACAAACCAAAGCAGAGAGGGAAAAGGCAGTGGCTGAGTTCAGAGGACTACATCAGTTTCTGGAAGGACTAGAGAGGCTTCTGTTGGCCCAGTTGGAAGCGGTGGAGAAGGAGATTGCCAGGAAAAGGGAGGAGCACCTGGGCAGACTCTCTGAAGAACTCTCCTCTCTGGAAAGTCTCATCCGGGAGATGGAGGAGAAATGTCAGCAGCCAGCGAGTGAATTCATGCAGGTAAGATGGAGGCAGAAAATCTTCATGCCTCCTTCGTCTACAGAAGGAAGGGGCCCAAGGCAGGCATTGCAGACCCCCTAGGCAGTTTAGCAACCATGAAGTGTTTCCTTCAAGAGAATTTTTGCCAATGCAAAGGTGGGAAAATTTACACCCCAATATCCCGCTGTCTTTGACATGGAATGGAAGGCTTCGAGCTTTATCACACCAGCGTTATACTGTGCAACCACTGCGAATTGCATGCAAAGGACTCCTAATATCATCCGAGCGGCCACTGGGGCGCAGGAGCAGGTTTTGAAGAAAAATTAAACAAATATTTACATCCGCGTAAGCTTTAAAGATAAAGACATCAAAATTGGCACAGTAATAGATATTAAGGAGAGCTTTAAGCCAGTTTATTCCTGAATTAGCACACCTGGTAATTTCGATGAGCCAGCTGCTTTTGCTGAAGAGGCACCGCACTGCCTCCAACTCCATTGCACCCGAAAAACTTGTGCACAAATTTGTACACATCTGTTACATAGAGGAGCATCCAAGGTGAACAGGACTGTCCCTTTATCTTTGTATGGAATTGGAATTTTCTGTGTAATGTTGATAAGATCTCTTGCTTCTTTCACTGCTCTGCAATTGCATTTTGTCCTAATGGCTCCCAGTTAGAAACTGTTCCTGCCCTGCTTATGGGCTTTCCTGAAATATCTGGTTAGCCAGTGTTGGGGACAGGTTGGTGGATTAGCCAGACTCTTGCTCTGACCCTGGGCTGCTCCTGTGTACTGCCCCAGGGCTTGAAGCATTGTCACTGCTGGCATCTCTCTTATTTGTAAAGGGAAATGCGACCTTCTCGGAGTATTTTCTTGCCACAAAAGAGAGACCCAAAATTGTCAGAGTGACTGTGCACAGGGAAATGGGTCACAATCCAAAAGTGCATTGCAAGATCAATCCAGATAGGTTGCGGCAAAGCTGTTGCCACCATGTTGGGCAATTGTGAAATTGTGAAAGTGGGTCCCATGTTGCAGGTTGGGAGTATGAGGTGGGTCTTGGATGTAGACCAGTGGAAGAACACTATCTTAAAATGCACATCAACGTCTCTCTCTTGTGAAAACCTGACAGTCTGATCAAGGCCTCTTTAACCCCCATTGGAGGATGTTTTATCCATTTCTCATAGACCTTGAGTGGGGGGTCCTATGTGGAAGCATCACCAGGTGAGCATGAGAGGGACCAGGGCACCATAGATGGGTGACTGGCAGGCCCTGACTTCCCTCTTCTCTCTCCTTTCCTTGCAGGACGTGAGAAGCACCTTGCGGAGGTAAGTGGATCCCACTCATTTCCATGATGTTGGGTGGAGGACATGGGAAGAATGTGGCTCTCTCCGTGCTCCTGGACAAACGATATAGGTCTCCAACATCTCACAGATTAAAACTGGGACAAGCACTGCTTTTCTTCCTCCCCTCCATCACACATGGTTGAAGGCTCCTCTCTGCTTTCAAAACGCACATCTCACCCCAAAACACACATACAAAAACTCCACAGACCAAACATCAAAACTCACCTGCCCGACAGACTCCAAAACACAGGCAAGACACAGACCATTAACACTAACTACACACAAAAGTACCCCATGTGCCCTACTCACCCCAAGTCACGCTGACTTGTGTGGCTGCTGAAGGGTTCTGTATGGGCCCGTGTGGCTCACCACCACCCCAACAAAAGTTGCCCATCCCTGCTCTAGGCTTTCTGCACTTTCTTTTTTATCCATTTGGGAATCCTGGATTGGATGGGTGGTGGATTACTCTTGTTTTTTTCTCCACCAGGAGTCAGAAGGAGACATTTGAGAATCCAGTGGCTTTCCCTCCAGAGCTGAAGTGGAGGATCTGGGACTTCCATGAAATTAATCCTTCTCTGGAGAAAGCCATGAAGCAATTCAAAGGTAATGAAGCATGGCTGCAAGGGTTCAGTGCTTGGCATTATTTTATTTTATTTTGTTGGTGCTACTAATGGTGGCAACAGCAGTAAACAGCAGGCTTCCATTTTGGCAGCCCAGCCACCATTTTGTTTTCCTCTAGGAATACCTCAAGTGCATTTTGTTGCCCAGCCAGCCAGCCTGGAGAGGTTTTTTTGTGTGTTTTCAACAGCCAGAATAATTTCTATCATCCACAACCTCCTTGCTTACTGTTGCTTGCTCACTCATGAATCTAAACTGCAGGAAAGAGATAAGGAATGAGTTCCCTTTGGGGACCCCACTGCTTATCTTGACTGGGAGTTCTGTCCATTTATTCCTTTCTTTCCACGCTCCTCACCCTAGATACCATCTCACTCATTCATGGATTAAATAGCTATGGCCCTCATTCATCCTTTGGGGTCTACACCACATGTCCATTGTGAGAACTGTCCATTTCCGTTTCTTTAAATCAGTCTGCCCACCACCCCATCACATCATTCCTTTGTCCCTCTCTTGGTAGAAGATGGTATGCAACTGTGTCTCCCCCCATGAGGGAAAATGGGGGGAGCTCTGCATCCATATCTCTGATCTAATGTGGCGGGGTTGGGTGTTGGGTATCATCTGCACAGGGAAGATCAGTCCTGCCACTCATTCCCCTCACCCCCACTATCTCTGATCTCAGATCAGAGATAGCTGTGGGGATGGTGCTTGGCAGGCATTGGGACTTGCCACCACCATTGAGAGTGGCCACACTTCCAAGCTTGGGGATAGTTGTGGGCGTGAGAAGTGGCAGGCATTGGGACTGCTCCAATGAGGGGTCACTCTCAACCTAGCGCAGGTGAATCCTAATGCTCAGGCCACCACACATCCCTGCTACTTATCTCCAATCAGAGCCAGCTCTGTGGAGGCCCCCTGAGGGGATTTTTCCAGAGTGTGGGGTTTGGAGACTATGCTCAATCCCCTGAGGAATGCCAAGAGGCTGCGCAGGCTGGATTGGGTTGCCCCATGGGTTGGATTAGGCCTACAGGTGGGAAGTTCTCCACCCTTGCTTTAGATAGCTATGAATTCATGAGGACCTATCCTCATATTGAATGACAACTAAGTAGACACAGAAACAGATGAAGGAATTTTTTAAAAGCTTTTTGGAGCTGCAGGTACATAAAATTTACAAAGGGTGACCATATTCTGGAAACCAAAAAGGAGGACAACATGGCCGGCCCCACTGGCTACAGATGAAATGAAAAGCCGCACTTTGGGGCTTGAATCAGCAACCTGGCATGAAGCAGGTTGCTGAGGAACATGTATAGGATTAAGCTGTTATTTGGAAACAGTTTAAACTTACAAAGAGGTTTTCCCTTCTGCCAGATTGGTTTCTACTGGATTCATAGATGGTATGTCTGTTAAAGTTTCTATAATTTCCCTTCCCCAGATGCACTGCTACCTGGACTACATCTGAAGAAAGGTAAATTTCCAATGAGAACCAAGTACATGGGAGGGATGTGGACTGGTCAGGCATTTTGCTGGATGTTTTCAATGGGGGTTAAACATTCTGTGGCTAGAGACTGTTTAACCCCATTGAGTCAGGAGATCCGAGTTGTAGTCCCCACTCAGCCATGGAAACCCACTGGGTGACTTTGGGCCAGTCACAGACTCTCAGCCCAACCCACCTCACAGGGTTGTTGTTGTGAGGATAAAGTGGAAAGGAGGAGGAGGAGGATTATGTACGCTGCCTTGGGTTCCTTGCAGGAAAAAAAGGTGGGATATAAATGCAATAATAAATAAATGCATGTTAGGACTCTCCATATGTACAATGAAGGCCCAGATGGCAATAGGCTCCTCCCCTCCACATTTCCCATGCATTGAAATGCACTTTTGCAAGACGTGTCCATTTATAGAGGTGACTGCGCCTAGGGAGGGCTCCATACAATCAGGACATGTGAGAAAGCAAAGTTCCCAATGATGTGGAGCTCTGGCCATCCATGCACACCTGAGCAGGCAGAAGTACATCACAGAGGAACATTTAAAAAGACAGAATAGTCTGACCAACATTGAGCCTGGTCATTTTATATTAATTGGTATTTTATAATATTAGAATTTATTTATAGTCATATGGGTTGAGCCTAGGTAGAGGTACAGCTTGGACACTCCAGTAGACAGTTCTAAAGTTGACAGATCACCAGAAAGACTCATCCAGACCCCTCCAAATATTTACTTTTCATGGCAACATATCACTGCGGCTGTTTGTAAGTTAAATGTGCTAGCAAGTTATCTGCATATAAAAGGGATTCCAGGACAAACCTGTCCAAGGGGGTGTTTATACGTACATGGGAAAGGCCCTGGGGGGTGGCTCTGCAGTGGTACTGTGTCATTTATATTTATTTATTTAAGCATTTTTATCCAGAAAACGCTCTTACGGCGGCTTACAAAAATATTTCTTGACAGTCCCTCCCCACATGCTTACAATCTAAAAAACATGACACAAAAGGAAAGGGGATTGGGAGGGAGGAGGAACAACTTGATTCTGCTTTGAGCATTTGAGTTTTTCATGCTGAGTTGTTTCCATGATCTCTGATTTTAGAGGGAATCAGTGATTCCTGTGAGGTGTTAAGACTGAAGACCTCCATCATTGCCCTAGAGGATTCTGCTGATCTTCTCTTTTCCTCCCCTCTTTCCATCCCCAACAGCAAATGCAACTCTGGATCCAGACACGGCTCATCCCAGGCTCATCCTGTCGGAGGGTCATAAAAGCATGAAATGGGGATACAATAGTCAAGATCTGCCCAACAGTCCTGAGAGATTTGACCATCATGATTTTGTGCTGGGATGTGAGGGATTCACGGCAGGCAGACATTTCTGGGAAATCAGTGTGGGAAGTGAGGGAGACTGGGCTGTGGGGGTCGCCAGAAAGTCTGTGAGGAGAAAAGGCCTGCTTGACTTTAGTCCTAAGGAAGGGTTCTGGGTTCTGAGGTATGGTGGAGGTGTATATAGGGCTTGCGACCCCCCTCTTTTCCCTCCTGTGTCCCTGAATGGGGAGCTGAAGGGGATCCGAGTATTCTTGAACTGTGATGAAGGGCAAGTGTCCTTTTACGATGCTGACAGAGGGACCCTCCTCTATGCCTTCTCTGGAGCCTCCTTTGCAGGAGAAACTATTCTGCCTTTCTTTCATGTATGGGGAAAAGCTCACCTCAGCATCTCTCCGTAAGGCAGCTCAGAGCCTTCCTCACTTTCCCTCCTCTGCAGACCAGACTGGTTAGTCTCTAAGCATCAAACCTCCCTTTGTCGAGGGCCCCTTTTCCCCTTTTGCAAAGGCCCCCTGAGAGGCCTCCAGTTGCAGCCACCAGAACTACATGGACTAAAATGGTGCCTGATTTCCTCCCTCCCTTTTCCCAGACTTCCCTAATCCCTTATTTATTAAAGAGACAGAAGCACATCAATAATCCAGGGGTTGCCCATACGTAGGCAAACCCCTGTGATAATTGCAAATCTTTCTCAGTTATATGTTGCAGCCGTAGATTCACAGCCAACATGGGGCTTTCCCGCAAAGCTGCACTGTGAAAAAATCATGGACCTACCCTGACTTTTAGTCTGCTATCAAATGTACAAAAACAGGCTCCCGTGGGCTCCTTGATGATGCAAGTGTGGGAGTGGTCTCAATCTCTTTGTTTGACCATGGAGAAATGTAATTTCAATGGTGTCACTCTTGAAAATGGTGCGTTTGAGTGCTGCATGCAAAAAACAAAATGGCCACCATCGCAAACACTTTCCCCCATTTATCTAAGTAACCGTCCGTTTAATTAAATAATTTTTTATACAGAAAATGTTTCTCCTTCAATTCTACACAAAAAGGTCATTACGTATTTTTAGGACCTACCATTTTATCAAAAATTGACTTTTAAGGTTAACAAATGAAAATAGCGGTATCAAAAGTTAAAAGTTGTTCTGTGAACAATGTCACCAGTCATCTCTTAACAGTGGAAACAATAAAGATTATGTAACCATCCGTTTAGTTAAATATTTTTTTATACAGAAAATGTTTCTCCTTCAATTCTACACAAAAAGTTCATTACGTATTTTTAGGACCTACCATTTTATCAAAAATTGACTTTTAAGGTTAACAAATGAAAATAGCAGTATCAAAAATTAAAAGTTGTTCTGTGAACATTAATGTCACCAGTCATCTCTTAACAGTGGAAACAATAAAGATTATGTGTAATTAAACAACAATTACACATAATTGTTACACATAAATGCACAGGGGTTTAGCCAGTGCATATTGATATGTATGATACTGTTTCTAGTGCCACTGGATATCAATTATTAGACAGAGGTGCTTGCTGTCAAAGGCCGCAACCTGGGTTTGGAAGTGTGTCAACCAGTTCTGGATGGGGTTACACTCCCCCTGAAAGACTGTGTTCGCAGTTGGGGTTGCTCCTGGATCCGTCACTCCAAATGACAGCCCAGATAGATATGATGGACAGGAGTGCCTACTATCAGCTTCAGCTGATATGCCAGCTGCACTCCTTCCTAAAGTCGGAAGACCTAAAGATGGTAGTGCACGCACTGGTAACTTCAAGGCTCGACTTCTGCAATGCGCTCTATTACTTGTCCAGAAACTTCAACTAGTTCAAAATATGGCAGGCAGGCTAGTCACCAGTACACCTAGGGTTGACCAAATTATGCCAGTTTTAAAATCTCTTCACTGGCTGCCAATTAGTTTCCCGGTGAAGTATAAAGTGTTGGTTATCACCTTTAAAGCCCTACATGGTCTGGGTCCAGGCTACCTGTGGGATCACCTTCTCACGTACAATTCACCCCTCACACGCGGGTCCTCTGGGAGGAATTTCCTTCAGTCAGCCAAAACTAGGCTGACAGGTATTACCCAGAGGATCTTCTCTTCTGCTGCTCCCAGACTGTGGAACGGCCTGCCGTAGGAGATTCGTCAACTTAACAGTTTTTAGCATTTAAGAAAACTATAAAGACTGAGCTCTTCCAACAGGCCTATCCAGTGGAATTTTAGGGTGTTTTTTAAGGATGTTTTAACAGTGTATACTATGTTTTTAATCAGTATTTTATGTATTTTATTTTTACTGCTGTTCCTGCCTCGATCAAAATGGAGAGGCAGGTAAGATTATTGTTGTTAGTATTATTATTATTATTGGCTTCTCAAAACAGAGTTGTTATCAGGAGGCACTGGAAGCAGCCTAGTGTAGGCACCTGCCTGACCTCCAGGGGCAAAGAATTTCACAGAGAAGGGGCTACTACACTAAAGGTTCTTCTCCTGGTGGATTCCAATTGGGCCATAGGTCCACGTGGAATGACCAGGAGCATGCCCTCCAATGACCTCAGTGATCGGGTAGGGTGGTAAGGGAGAAGGCACTCTCTCAGGTTCACAGGGGTTATCCTATCACAGTGGTCCATTCAGCAGAAAGAAAAGCAGCATTGGTACCATGGGCATCCCTAATATCACATCGGGTTGCTCCTTCTGTCAATACATTAACATGTTCATTCACTTATTCTCGATTGGTGTATCCCATTATTAACATTATTTAAAGACATTGGCACATTGTCAAGGAACTTCCAGGATGCAGTGATTTTCCTTACTTTGGTTTGAAACGCTCCAGGAATCTAAAGGATTTACTGGTACATACTGATGTTGACCGGAAGTGCGGGAACGCAGCCTCCAGCCCCGCCCACTCGCGTCGCACGTACGGTGACCATATGAAAAGGAGGACAGGGCTCCTGTATCTTTAACGGTAATGTAGAAGAGGGAATTTCAGCAGGTGTCAATTGAAGAGGATGAGATTTCCTCTTCATCACAACAGTTAAAGCTACACTAGCTATAGTAAAGTGACCAGATACAAAAGAGGGCCGGGCTTCTGCAGCTTTAACTGTTCTGATGAAGAGGGAATTTCACCCTCTTCAATTGACACCTGCTGAAATTCCCTTATCTACATTACTGTTAAAGATACAGCAGCCCTGTCCTCCGCTTCATATGGTCAACCTAGTTCAACGTGAAGGGAGTGGCTGGGGGCTGCGTGTGGGAAGTGAAGGAAACACCTCTAAACTCTCTCTCCTGCAGAGATCTCTTGCTGCTGTTCTGTTCCCATGGAAAATGTCTCAGGTCAAGGTCAGGCCTATGTAAGATAGGCCTTATCAGTGTCCTATCTCTCACACCCCTCTCATCTCATAAACCAGTGGGAGGCCTGATAAAACGCAATTGCCTTGTTTACCATGGCTGGGCCTCACTCTACAGCATCCTCATTCAACTCAGAGTTGGTTTCAATTGGGGCCAGGTCTTCCAGAGGGGAATTTTCCCAGTAGTGGTCTCCACTTAAAAAAAAAAAAAAACTCTCCACAGATTTTCCACAGTCTAAGTATAAATGTATTAAGTTATGGTAATAAAGAATGGGGAAATTGGGGGAGAATAGGGTATTTGGTGGAAAGTCATTTTGTACTCCTCGGGCTGTGTGTGTTTACTTTAATTATCTTCTCTGAGCCTTCAGAGTGGAGTTCGCTAACAACTCAAAAGAATAGATTTTAAGAGAAGCTCAGCTATCTAGCATTTAAAGCAAATACCCTTGGTATAAGTTGACTTCTTTCTTTTTGCACTTGTAACTTAGCACATGGTTGGTTAGTATAGGTGGGTATATATTAGCTAGGGTGACCATATGAAAAGGAGGACAGGTGCTCCTGCATCTTTAGCAGTTGTATAGAAAAGGGAATTTCAGCAGGTGTCATTGGTATGCATGTAGCACCTGGTGAAAATCCCTCTTCATCACAACAGTTAAAACTGAATCTCCCATGGGTAAGAGTAAATCCCTAAAAGCTGGATGAAGTAAAAGCTTCCTCTGAGCATGTGAAAAGTTTTACCCGGATTTCCGAGCAACCACCACCAGCACCCATACATTTGGGCTCATGTTCTAGCAGCCTTCTTGGCACAAAGGTAACGGGTACAATGCCACATAGCTTCTGATAAGCAATTATCAGAATTGCTGCTTCATCTCTTTATTTTGCTCATATTATAAAAAACTAGTGAAAAGGCCCATCATATGACAGGTATATTTATTTTGTTAGCACTTCTTTGAATACAACACTTTTGGTATACGCTTTTCTAAAATTTTGAACCAACTTCCCCTGTTCTTTCCCATCAATAATTTTTAACTTTATGTCCTTAGAGTGGGTTTTGGCCCCTCTGCTAGGCCATGTAACCACTTCTGTTTTTTTAACTTTATTTTTATTCACAAAGATAAAATATTTACCCAGACCCATCTGTTATGAATCTTGTTAACATTTTTTTTATAACTGCTGAGGAGCTTAGCCTTGTTTAGCCTTGCTAACATTTTTATAAACACTGAGGAAGTTAGCCTTCTATCAAATTTACCCTCATGAGACAAATTAGTGACTGAGAATGGGTTTTGGCCGTCTGCTAGGCCGGAAGCTCCTGGCAGTTATTTTTCTGGAACTTCCCTAGAAGGCCGCAGTTCCGAGAAACGTCGCTAGATGGCACCAGAGGGCAAAAACTATAACTGGTGAGGAGGAGCACTCTGGCATTTTATATATAGGACTAGCAAGAAAGCCCATCATACGACAGGTGTAGAAGAGCGGTCTGGTGAGGAGGTTAGTGGGTTTTGGTCCCTCTGCCAGGCTGGAAGCTCCTAGCAGTTATCTTTCCTCGGAACTTGGAACTTCCATAGAAGGCCGCAGTTCCGAGAAACGTCACTAGATGGCGCCAGAGGGTAAAACCTAGAAGCGGAACTTCTTGGAACTTCCCTAGATGGCAGTTATTTTTCTTGGTAGATGGCAGTTATTTTTCTTGGAACTTCCATAGAAGGCCCTGTGAGCTCAGAATTTTTAAACATGCAAATAGGAGAGAAGGCAGAGGCAGTGGATTGGCCTACTGGTTGGCGATGTCATTGTGACATCACCAACCAGTAGGCCAATCCACTGCCTCTGCCTTCTCTCCTATTTGCATAGGTGGCTTGGAGGAGGCCTCTGGGCTTTTATATATATAGAGATTAGCACAGGGCTTTATAGCTTAACAATGTTCACTCTCTATAAACTATAAACATAACTCCCATTATTTTGCATCAGTATAATCACAGAAAAGTTACTCTTAACTGGACATTTTTTCCAATCTCTACTCTGATGCAAATAAAATAAAAACCAAATAATTAATTTCGTGTGTGTATGTATATATATATATATATATATATATATATATATATATATATAGTATATACACATCATCATCATCATGATAAGAATAATAATAGCAAAATATAACTTCCCTCCTTAGAGTTGTCTTTCAGTTAAGATTATGAAAATATATGGAGGGGTTCTTTTTGCTTCCCCTAATCACAGTTGCCAAAGTGTAAAGGAAAAAATGAAATTAGGAAGGTCCAAAAAAAAACCCTTTCTCTTCTCCCTGCCCCACCAGGGTCTTTTGTGCTGGGTGGGTCAGGTGAAGTCTGGGTGGGTGCAAGACTGAGCAGCTGACTAAGACCACACACATCGGATAAAAAAAAGGAGGGACCACCTGGAGGCCCAGGTGAGGTGGGCCGGCTGAATAAAGCCACGTAAATGCAACCACTGGCCATGCTGGAGGTCCGGGCAGAAGCAGGCACGACCAGCCAAATCAAGCCATGTACGTGCCACAGCTGAACAAGGAGGGTTGCACTGGCCCAGGCAGAAGCAAGCCATTACTCGTGAGGCACCGCTTTACCTTACTTACCACACAGTGAAGGAGAAGGCAGCAGCAGCCAGCTGACATGAGGCTGGAAGTGGTGAGCTGCAGCTGGGCCTGCACAGGAGGGGCTTGGAGGCTGAGTACCCGGAAGTGCCAGAATGCAGTCCCCAGTCCCTCGGAGCACCTCGATCTGGCGCTTTTCTCGATCAGCGCTATTGCACCAGCCAAGAAAAGTCACGGATGTGTGAGGAGAGGGGAGGGGCTGGAGGCCGCTTTCCCAGAAGTGTGAGAACGCGGTCCCTAGTCCCTCACAGTGCCTCGATCTGGGGCTTTTCTTGGTCGGCGCTGTCCTGGATGTGCGACGGGAGGGGCTGGAGGCCGTGTTCCCAGAAGTGCAGGAACGCGTCCTTCCCAGGCCTTTCCCCGGTAAATTGGGGGCCATTCCAAGTTGCCCCAGATATCCCTGTTTTCCCGGAGGTCTCCGGGCCATCTGGTCACCCTACCACAAGCCCACTTCCAGCTCCAATTGAAGCAGTGGGGAGGTGGGAAAATGCAGTTTCTGGGGCCTCCAGAAGTGTGTCATTCTCATAGAATCATAGAATCATATAATAGCAGAGTTGGAAGGGGCCTACAAGGCCATCGAGTCCAACCCCCTGCTCAATGCAGGAATCCACCCTAAAGCATCCCTGACAGATGCTTGTCCAGCTGCCTCTTGAAGGCCTCTAGTGTGGGAGAGGCCACAACCTCAGCAGGCAACTGATTCCATTGTCGTACTGCTCTAACAGTCAGGAAGTTTTTCCTGATATCCAGCTGGAATCTGGCTTCCTTTAACTTGAGCCTGTTCTTCCGTGTCCTGCACTCTGGGAGGATTGAGAAGAGATCCTGGCCCTCCTCTGTGTGACAACCTTTTAAGGATTTGAAGAGTGCTATCATGTCTCCCCTGCCCAATGCTTTCCCTTCCTCTGCCTGTCTTTCCTGCCCACCCCACCCCCACTGCTCCTATCGGGGCCTCTTCTAAAATTTTCTCTATTATCTTTGAGAAATACTGGAGAACAGATAAAGGACTGGAGGAGGGCAAATAGTGTCCCTATTTTCTAAAAAGTGCATAAAGGAAGATCTGGGGAATTCTAGACCAGGCATCAGTACCTGGGGAGATACCAGAGCAGATAATAAAGTGCTGGATTTGTCCTCAGGAATAGTGGAGCTTGTTTAAATAACCCATAATTTACCATTGGGATGTGCAAACCAGTGCAAAATATATAAATGTAACATCCTGAAATTCATGCCCATTATCTTTTTTTTAAAAAAATTCTATATTGAGAGACAGATCCTCCAGGAAATTCCATAATTTTACATACTAATGATTTCAAGGTGTGTCATTTACAAACAGATAAACGCCTACTCACTGTAAGCAAAGAAAGTGAAACTAATTCTGTCTCCAGTTTACGAAAGCCATGGCTGCTGCTGAGAGTCCCGTCCAGGATCTCTGTGAAGAAGTCAGTTGTTCCATCTGCCTGGATTATTTCAGGGATCCAGTGACTGTTGTAGAATGTGGCCACAATTTCTGCCAAGGCTGCCTGACCCAGTACTGTGGGGAGTTGGGCAGAAAGGCCTCCTGCCCCCAGTGTAGAGGAACCTTCCAGAAGGGGAATCTCAGGCCAAATAGGGCGCTGGCTAATGTTGCCAAAATTGCCAAGAAATTCAGAGATCAGGGGGTTAAAGAGAGAGAAGATAAGGGGAGAGTCTGTGAGAAACACCAGGAGCCCCTGAAGCTCTTCTGCAAAGACCATGAAACCCCCATCTGTGTGGTGTGTGACAGATCCAAGGAACACGAAGGTCACAAAGTGGTTCCTCTGGAGGAGGCTTCCCAGGAATACAAGGTAGGAAATCAATGGTGATTTGGATTAGAGGGCAAAGAACTGTGAATCCTTCTTGGGAAATTCTCTGCAACGCTTCTCCAATAATAAATTATTGAGCACTCTAAAGTATTTCTTTATTACATTTCTGTGATATGAATGCTATTAACATGCATGTTCTTTGTTTGTGAAGAGCAGCCAAGGGAAGCCTGAGAAGATTCAGGATGGCGGAGGGGTGGTGGTGGAAGTTTTCCCCTTCCTGGCCGCTCTCTATGCTTATATGGGTGAAGTTATGTATATTTTAGCAACAAAGGCAACCAAAATGACCAAGGGGCTGGAGCAACTTCCCTGTGAGGAAAGGTTACAATGCTTTGGACTGCTAAGATTAAACAGAAATGGGGGCAAGTAAGGGGCAACATGATCGACGTGTATAAGTGTATAACGTTATGCATGGCGTGGGGTAGAAAAAGTGGACTCACACCCTCCCATTAGGCAAACTACCTGCCCACCCCCTGCTGAATCACAGCAACCCTGCTGATCTTGTTCCACACCAGAGCTGTGATAGAGGTGCAGGGGGCAAGAGGGCATAAATCATCTCTCTCCACTGTAGATGCTTATCGTTCCCATATCTTGCTCTGTCTCTGCTGCCGTTTCCAAGGCTCCAACAGCAAGCTGGGTGTATTTGTGCATAATGCAATATTTGTTGTATAGGGCCAAACAATATTACAGTGAGGTATAATTGTATGTGGCCGATAGAGAAAGATTCAAACTAAAACAAGAGAGGGTATTGTTAAATACAGTACAGGATTGCCTTCAGCCATTGCGCCATACTACCACAGTCCAAGTTTGTGCGCATCTGTGTTCATTGGTTCCTTCTGTGCTCTGCTTATTCCAGCTGCAAAACCAATGGGACAAAAGCACTTAAAGCTCTTTGACAGCAAATGTTCAGTAGGACTTTGTACTTTGGGTTTGTCTATAATGAGGCGAGGGAGACTCTGAACTTTCCAAGATTTCAGATCTTGAGTGGGAGGAGCTGCAGGCTCTCTTCTTATTATATCTCCCCTCATAAGACCTTCCCAGATATCCTTCGAATTCCCATTTCTGAGGAATGTTAAAATCTCAGGACAAGGGGAAGCTCTGCCCTTGGGAAGCATCATGTGGGAGGGGCTGCAGGAAGTTTAAAAGTTTAAAACTACAATATGAAAATAAAATAATCAAACAGAAGGTAGCAGCAGTACTGGATAAAAACAAATTGAAAAACTCAAAAGGCCGGGAGAATAAAAGGTGTTCACCCGGTGCCAAAATGAACACAACATAGGTGCGAGGTGAACCTCTCTGGGAAATTCATTCCACAATTTATTTATTATTTATTTATTATTTATTTATTAAATTTATACACCGCCCCATAGCCGAAGCTGTCTGGGCAGTTTACAAAAGTTAAAAAGAGTGAACATTAAAAAAGTATACAAAATTTAAAGCCATCAAAAAAATACAAAAACAACAGTATCCATTTTAAACACAACAGTGTTTAAATACTGTATTTCTTCGATTGTAAGATGCCATCGATTGTAAGACGCACACTAATTTCAGTACCACCAACAGAAGAAAAACCCCTAAGACACACCTGCAATTCTAAGACGCACCCCATTTTTAGAGATGTTTATATGGGAAAAAAGTGTGTCTTAGAATCAAAGAAATAGGGTAATAATATTATTATTTATTATTTATTGCATTTTTATACTGCCCCATAGCTGAAACTCTCTGGGTGGTTCACATAAGATAAAAACACTTAAAAACAATACACAAAGATTAAAAAACCACAAAAACAAGCAAAATACACATACATTTTAAACCACTATAACTACTGTAAAAATGATGAGCCAAAAAACAGACCCAGGCTCATTACATATTGCTAAATGCCTGGGAGAATAGTGTTGATCTGGCACGAAAAAGATGACCATGTTGGCGCCACACAGGCCTCGTCAGGGAGATTGTTCCACAGTTGGGGGGGGGGCACACAGAGAAGGGCCTCTCTCTCTTGTCACCCCCCTCTGAGCTTCCCTTGGAGTAGGCAACCGGAGGAGGACCTTAGATGTTGAACGTAGTGTTCGGGTAGGTTCATGTCGGGAGAGGCGTTCCATCAGGTATTGCAGTCCCAAGCCATGTAAGGCTTTATAGGTAAAAACCAGCACCTTGAATTGTGCTCGGAAACATACAGGCAGTCAATGCAAGTGGGCCAGAGTGAGTCTTATATGCTCGAACCTTCTGGTCCCAGTTATCAATCTGGTCACTGAATTTTGCACAAGCTGCAGCTTCTGAACTGTCTTCAAAGGCAGCCCCACATAGAGTGCATTACAGTAATCTAATTTGGAGGTTACCAGAGCGTAAACAACTGCAACCAGGTTAGCCCTGTCCAGATAGGGATGTTGCTGGGCCACCAACCAAAGCTGATAAAAGGCACTCCGTGCCACCGAGGCCACCTGGGCCTCAAGTGACAGAGATGGTTCTAGGAGAACCCCCAAACTACAAACCTGCTCCTTCAGGGGGTGTGCAACCCCATCCAGAACGGTTTCGTCCTTGTCTTCTCCTTGATTTGGTGGTCGGTAGTAGACTCCGATTATCATGTTCTTTTTATTCCTTGCCCCATTTATTTTAATCCAGATGCACTCGCCTGTATTCCTGTGCAGGGATAGGTATTTTTAACATATACATATATATATATATATATTAATTATATTTATATATAGTGCAACTCCACCTCCTTTTCTATTTCTTCTGTTCTTTTTGAACAAGTTATATCCTTCAATTGCTATATTCCACTCATGGGAGTCATCCCACCAAGTTTCAGTTATACCTATCAAGTCGTATTTGCCTTCATGTAATAATTCAAGGGGGAGTCTACACACAGTCTTTGGGGCGCCCTGAAGGCGCTTCAGGGCGCCCCGAAAACGCTCATGTAGTATGTACCTTAATCGTCCCCAGAAGAGGAGGAGGAGGAGGCGTGCTTGGGCGGGCTGCTCCAGGCTCCGTTTCCCTTTAGCCAGCAGGCCCTGCGAGAGCTCCCAGCAGCGGGGCTGGGCCGTGGGAGGGAAGAGAGCGGATGGGCGAGGAAAGGGGCGGTGGCCTGGAGCAGCCCGCCCGCAGTCTGTGCCGCCGAAGCACACCTCCTCCTCCGCCTCTTCTGGGGACGATTAAGGTACATACTACACGAGCGTTTTCGGGGCGCCCTGAAGCGCCTCCAGGGCACCCCGAAGACTGTGTGTAGACTCCCCCCCAAGTTCGTTCTGTTTATATACCAACATAGTTGGTATATAAAAGGTGCTTCGAGCCACCAATCCTACCTGTGCCTCTAGTGACAGTTCTGTGCGCCCAAACTACTAACCTGGTCCTTTGGGGGAAGTGGAACCCCCTACAGAACAGGTTGAACATCACTTAGCTGGGCAGACAAATGCCTCACTAAGAGTATCTCCATCTTGTCTGGATTCAGCCTCAGTTTATTGGCCCTCTTCCAGACCATTTACACTCCCAAATAGAATGACAGAATGAAAAAAAGCAGTTTCCTTTTCAAATGTAAAGAACTTTCTGAAAGTATTTATTGAACCAGAGTTTTGATAAATCATGGTATTGTGGTCTCCATCCTATCTCATTACATTTTCGACTCAGACTCCAGGTGGGGGTGCTGCCCTCACAGTTCCAGGTTCCCGCTGCTTTGGGGGAAACCCTGCACTTTCTCTGCTGAGGGGTGGCAGCGGGTAATCCCAACACAGGAGGCAATGTGGCTTTCTGGCAGCCATTTGGCTCACCAGACCCACCCCCTGCCCAGCTTCTGGTGACCAATCAGGGGCCGCCATCCACCCTCGAGCACCTCTGTCTCCACACTAGAGCGAGGTCAGATGACAGAAGGGCCATGTTGATTTCACTCCAGCGTAAAAAGTTGGGGTAGGTCTCCAATGTTTTAAATGCAGAATTTCACAGGAAAGTGGCTGTGAATTGGCTGGTGCATTGTATAACCAATGCAGTGCCACCATGAAGCCAATTGCTGTTGTTGTTGTTTATTCGTTCAGTCGTTTCCGACTCTTCGTGACTTCATGGACCAGCCCACGCCAGAGCTTTCTGTCGGCTGTCGCCTCCCCTAGCTTCCCCAAGGTCAAGTCTGTCACCTCCAGAATATCATCCATCCATCTTGCCTTTGGTCGGCCCCTCTTCCTTTTGCCTTCCACTTTCCCTAGCATCAGCCTCTTCTCCAGGGTATCCTGTCTTCTCATTATGTGGCCAAAGTACTTCACTTTTGCCTTTAATACCATTCCCTCAAGTGAGCAGTCTGGCTTTCTTTCCTGGAGTATGGACTGGTTTGATCTTCTTGCAGTCCAAGGCACTCTCAGGATTTTCCTCCAACACCACAGTTCAAAAGCATCTATCTTCCTTCGCTCAGCTTTCCTTATGGTCCAGCTCTCGCAGCCATAGGTTACTACGGGGAATACCATTGCTTTAACTATGCGGACCTTTGTTGTCAGTGTGGTGTCTCTGCTCTTAACTATTTTATCAAGATTTGTCATTGCTCTCCTCCCAAGAAGTAAACGTCTTCTGATTTCTTGGCTGCAGTCAGCGTCTGCAGTAATCTTTGCGCCCAGAAATACAAAGTTTGTCACTGCCTCCACGTTTTCTCCCTCTATTTGCCAGTTATCAATCAAGCTGGTTGCCATAATCTTGGTTTTTTTGAGGTTTAACTGCAACCCAGCTTTTGCACTTTCTTCTTTCTTCTTTGTCATAAGGCTTATGAAGCCAATACGGAGCTTTTAAAACATAAAGACCACCCCCTGATGTAGTAACTTCTTTGGCTATAATGGGATTAAAAAGTCACCTGAGAGCCCCCCATGCAGTACAAAAAAATGATGGCAGGGAACAAGCATCTTGTTCAACTCCTCTCTCTCTAAACCTAATGTGAGTATTGTTTTTGATTCAGGAACTGATCCATCGTCGCCTGGAGAGTTTGAGGAAAGAGAGAGGAAGAATTCTGTCATATAAGGCAGATACAGAAAAGGAAAATGAAGATCTACTTGTAAGTATCAATATTACAAAGGAGGGGGAAAAGATTTTGACCAATATGTGTAAAAATGTAATATAAAATACAAAGTGTTGTGGATTTCCAAGGCACTGATAAAGAGGCTAGTGAGACACTAGAAACAGCTTTATTTTCATCAGCAAAATAAGTGACATTTTCAGATAAAAGGTTTCTGGACATGCCTCTCAGTTCTTTTAGTATAAATTGTTTCTACAGAGAGCTCCATCATGATTTCATTTACATAGTTCAACATAACAAACTCCATTTTAGGCACAGCAAACTCCATTTTTAAGTCCGTTCAGATACAACATAACCTCCATTTTGAATTTCATATGCAATACAGACTCCATTTTGGATTTTCTTCTACACGAGGAATTAAAAGCCCTAGGCCAAAACTATCATAACAATCCTATACATAAAATGCCAGGGTGCTGCTCCTCACCAGTTATAGTTTTTGCCCTCTGGCGCCATCTAGCGACATTTCTCAGAACTGCAGTCTTCTAGGGAAGTTCCAGAAAAGTAACTACCAGGAGCTTCCGGCCTAGCAGGGGGGCCAAACCCCACTCTCAGTAAGTAATTTGTCTCATGAGGGTAAATTAGGGTGACCATATTTGGGAAACCAAAAAAAGAGGACACTTAGTGTGTGTGGGGGGAAGCAGCTTTCTGAGTCCTGCAGAAAGTACGTTATTCCCCCGCCACCTTAAAGAACCCGATTGGAGTGGAGGAGGGGAAAGGATTTCCTTCTGCACCACCACCATCCACTCCAATTGGGGCCTTTTCTATAATGTCCACGAATGACCCACTTTCCCCTTTAAGACCTCAATTGGAGCTCAGGGTGGGGGAATGATGTGCCTCAAGAAAGCATGTCATTCCCTCCTGCCATGCTAATGGCAGCCTTAAAGAGGAAGGTGTGTCATTCCAGGACATTATTGAAAATTATAGAAAATCCCCCCTGACACCATGGAAAGAACAAAAACCAGGACAAATCCGGGGAAATCCTGACAGTTGGTCACCCTAGGTAAATTTGATATAAGGCTAACCTCACCAGTTAAACAAAATAAATACACCTGTCGTATGATGGGCTTTTTCACTAGTAGTTAATAAAACACCTTTCTGTGACTGGGCATGGTACATCCTTAGAATTCTTTTTCTCTATTGAATGTGGATTTAATATTTGTGAAAACCTACAAGTACCTTTTCTATAAAAAATTATTTTATGCCTATTGATGCCCTATTTCTGACTTTGGCTACTGTTTCTTCACTTTTCATCTACTTCTTGGAGAATCAAACCAAAGCAGAGAGAGAAACGACAGTGGCTCATTTCAGGCGATTACGTCAGTTTCTGGAAGAACAAGAGCAGCTTCTGCTAGCCCAGATGGATGAAGTGGAGAAGGAGATTGCCAGGAAAAGGGAGGAGCACATGGCCATACTCTCCAAGGAACTCTCCTCTCTTGAACGTCTCATCCGGGAGATGGAGGAGAAGCGTCAGCAGCCAGCGAGTGAACTCCTGCAGGTAAGATGGAGGCAGAAACAGCCCAGGATCCTCTCCAAGGGGAAAGCTGACTTGAAAACCTTCCTGCATTGCTCATCTACAGAATAAAGGGGCTGAAGGCAGGCACTGCAGATCCCCTAGATATTTGGCAACCATGAGATGATACCTCTAAAAGAATTCTTGCCAAAGCAAGGGGAGGGGGAATTGTCACCCCGATATCCTGCTGTTTTGACATGGAAAAGAAGGCTTCATTCCTGACTGGGAAACCTCAGGAGACGTCTGCCATTCTTAAAGCAGGCCTGATACTCAAATCAGACCAGTGTACCTGATACAAATCCATCACCCCTTCTGGCATGATTGATCTACTCAACAGCCTGTTAATTTCTATCTGTCTGTTTAAGCTGGGAGGAAAGATCGTCAGTCAGTTTACTCTTGAACAAGCACTTCTGGTAGTTTTGATGAGCTAGATGTTTTTTTGCGGAAGAGGCACCACACTGCCTTCAACTCTATTCACCACCTTCTTATTAACTTCTTCCCTCCTTTCATTACCCTTACTTTTCTAATGAACCCACTCAACTTTTACCTGCTCCTTGCAAAACAGCAAAACTCGAGCTCCACAAATTTCTCCAAATTCCATTTCTGACTCGAGTCCCTAGCGGATTATGAGCTTTGTTTTTTTAAAATTTCTTCATGACAACCTATGTGAATTTTCATGGGCATTATTTTCCAAATGAATGCAACAATTGTGTACATCTTTGAAGAGTACACATTCTTCTCCCATTGATTAAAGCATATTTGTGTTCATTTTTCGAAAGCACACGTTTTCAAATGTATGCATGTTGTCGGACACATTTTGTATGATCCACACATTTTGTTTGAATCACATCGCAATTTCAGAAAATGATTTTATTTATTTCCGCATGAAAATCAGTGCGTATTTTCCCAAACGTACACAGCAATTGTGCATGTCTTTGAAGTATACTCATTCTTCTCCTATTGATCAAAGCGTACTATTTATCCGCATTCTTCAAAAGTACACATGTTTTCAAATATATGAATGCTGTCGAATACATTTTGTTTGTTCCATGAATCATGCTGCAATCTCAGATATAGATGGACTTGACTGCAAATTGCGCCTGGCTCTGGGTTCAATGCAGCAGCTGCAAACGGGATAAATCCTGATCAAACCTACTGAAATGATTTCCCCATACCTCCCGATGCTCAGTCCAAACTGCCCCATAGTGTAGTAATTCCCCGTTCTAGCCAAGGTGTGGCTTCACCATGTCGTCCACCGCCAGGAACGGCTAGTGTGTCCATCAGAGAAGCCTTCACAAGGCTCTTTTCAGCTCTGATATATGAGGCGTGGCCACTCTTTGATTCCTCTGAAACTTTTGTTCAAACCATGTAAGCTTGCTCTGAGCACTCACCAGCTCAGCCCCATTCATACCTGTTGGACCAGAACCATCCTGGGACCACGCTACTGAAACCACTGTGATGCATTCTGCAATTGGCAGGAGCTCCATGCAATTCTCAGAGGACAACGTCCGATGGAGTCCTATGGGCAAACCCAGAGAGAACTACTAAGAGGGCACGAGACCCCACTGTTATGTCCCTGTTTCACTGCTTTTTGCCCAGCCTCATCCGTTCTTGGCTGCTCAGATCCTCACCTTGCAAGCTCCCTTTTAAACAGACACATTTTCCTTCCCCTGCTGAGACTGAAGAATTTCAATGCACCCCCAAATTCTGCTTCAGGAATGGGTCTCAGAGACCCAGGGAGAGGCATCCTGAAATCCTACCCTGTTTCAGGAGGTTCCTCTACAAATAGCTGTGTCTTTCCCTATACCCTCTTTCTCTATTATGTGTGTGCATGTATTGTGACCATGGGTTTTGTTAGATTACAGGAAAATCACATTACCAGTGTTTTGCTTCCTGCTTCTCTTGCACAAATTTTAATGTGCTCTGCATTACATGGGAGCAGAGGGGCTGCCATGTGGTCTGTAAATGAAAATTTCTCCCTCCTCACAGTGTTCAGAGCAATAAAGGGTACATTGCCCTCTAGTGGGTGGTTTTTTGTCGTGCAACTTTGGCTGCACATGGTGGGAAATCTTAGCATTGAAATCCCTCAACTAATCCCTCACCTGAAATTCTTGTGTGAGTTTGTGAAAATTCCCATTTGAAGAAACCAGTGTGTGTTTGTGTGAGTCATTAGGTTCCCTTTTGCTAGATGCTCTATTGCCAATATTAAAAGGTGCTTTAAAAAGGAATTCTTGTCCTGATACCATGCACACAATTGTACACATTTTGAGAGGGACAAACTCAGTACAGTATTGACAACCAGAGGTGTTACATGCAGGAGCACCCAAAGGACAGGGGGCAATTTCCTTGTATAGAAATGGAGGTTTCTGTGAAATGTTGGAAATCTCTTGCTGTTTTCACATCTCTGTTAATGTGTAGGAACTGTTCTTATTTATTTATTTTTATTTAAAGCATTTTTATAGCGCGCCTCACCATTTCTGGCATCAAGGCGCTTTACAATAACTAACGCATAAAACAATTCCATTAAAACCCTCAACCCACATTACAACAATTCCATTAAAACCCTCACCCTCAAACTATTAAAAGCCCTCAACCCCAATTTAAACCACCCTCCTCCTTATGGGCTTTCCATAAGCTCCTTATGGGCTTTCCAGAAACATCTGATTAGCCACTGTTGTGGACAGGGTCTGAGACTCGCCAGGCCCCTTTCCTGATCCAGGCCCGCTCTTCTGCACTGATTCAGGACTTCAAGCACTGTCACTGATGGCATTCATCTTTTAGATGTTGAAATGGGTTAACAGGGTGAGTTTGCAGCAAAGCTGTTGCTGCCATGTTGGGCAATTGTGAAAGTGGGACCCTGATGCAGGATGGGAGTTCAAGGTGGGTCTTGGATCTAGACCAGTGGAAGACCACTTTCTTAAAATGCACATGAATGCTTCTCTCTTGAGAAAGCCTGAGAGTCTGACTAAGGCCTCTTCAACCCCCATTGTAGGAGGTTTCATCCATTTCTCATAGTCCTTGAGTGGAGGGTGCTATGTGGAAGCATCAGCATTTGGGCATGAGAGGGAAGAGGGTACCACAGAGGGGTGATTGGCAGGCACTGAGTTCCCTCATCTTTCTCTCCTTTCCTTGCAGGATGTGAAAAGCGCCTTGCAGAGGTAAGTGGATCCCACTCATTTCCATGATGCTGGGAAGGGTCTGGAGGGCACGGAAAGGACGTAGCTCTCTCCATGCTCCTGGGCACAGGGCATAGTTCTCCAGCACTCACAGATTTAAACAAGGACAAGCATTCCTTTCCTTCCTCCCTTCCATCTCTGCCTGCCTGCATCCCACCCCCAAAACATACCTACAAAAACCCCACAGACCAAATATTGTCCAAAAACACTAATATTAGGGTGACCATATGGCAGGAAAACCTGGATTTGTCTGGATTTCTGGCAACAAATCCAGGAGGGGAGGGGAAATCCGTATTTTTTTCAATCTTCCCAGCCAAAGGGCAGCTCTACTTTAATGGGAATTAACAAAAATGCTTATATCTCTGTCATTTTTAAAGATAAAGACATGAAACTTGGCATGATGGTAGCTCTTAGATAGGGCTTTAGTTGTACCAAATCTGAAGCAGATCCATTCACTCATTGATTTTTTAGGATTTTTTTTTAAATTGATGTTTTAAAATTATTATTTTTAAAACTATCATTTTTAAAGATAAAGAGCTGAAAGTTGGCACTATGATAGCTCTTAAGGAGAGATTTAGCCATGCCAAATTTGAATCACATCCGTTCATCCACTATTTTTTAAGATTTTTTTAAAAAGTTCAAAGTTTTAAAATTGTTTTTAAAAACTGCTGGAGCCATATCCTTCAAACCCAAGTTGTCAAACCTCCTCTCTGGGGTCTTACACATTGAGAAGTTTCAGCCCATGGCATTAAGTCTTTAGGTAAGAAGTGCTGGGCAAGCAGGGTACCTTTCCTATTGCAGATTTGGTGGGTAGTCGGGCACCTGGAGCTCAGCAGAGGCAGGGCATCCGCAAATCAAAATGTGGGAAAGGAGAGGTCAGTCAAAGCAGCCCACGGGGCAGAACAAAATGGACCAGAGGCCTTTTTCTCAAAGTTCCACATCATGGGCAATGAAGGGTCATCCTTAGAGAAAAACTCTCATGACCAACAGTGAAGTGCCAGTCGAGAGAGAGGCTCTCTTCTTTGTGGATGCTCTGTTGCTGCAAATGTTGGAACCTGGCATATCATTGCTTTGCTTCACTACCACTTCCCTTCCATTTCACTTTGTGCACTTGTGAGCTAGGCTCTGCAGGGATGCAATGCAGAACCTTTGAAGTGCATGTCAGACAAAAATAGATAGATTTGCAGCATTGGCTGGCTGGCATATTTCTTAGAGACAGAGTTAGACTGAAGACACAACTCAGAGATGTCTGTAGCTGAGCCCTGAGAGGCTGCTGTGCCACACAGAGCCTTTTTAAGAGTGTCTCAAAGTCCAGTTTTGGTGCAGGCAGAGATGGCTGGTGGTGGAGTTTTTGAAAAAAACAAGAGTCACCAGATGCAACCAAGCTACAAGCTGTTGCCCTACCCCCAGCCACAGGGTACAAGTGCACAGCTTGGCTAGACTGTTGGGAGACTTTGGCAGAGAGAGAGAGAGAGTGGGGTGGGGGATTATTTGAGGCTGGAGATGTTGGCTGGCTGGCATAAGGCAGAAAGAGGCTGAAAGCAACCCAGATACACGTGTAGCTTGCCCCTGAGGGTGGCTTGCCACACAGAGTGTTTTAAGAGTGCATCAAAGTTGTGCAGGAGGAGAGGAGATGGAGGCAGCTGGTGGCAGAGGTTTTTAAAGTATTGGCAAAAGGCGGGATTATTATTATTATTATTATTAATAATAATAATAATAATAATAATAATAATAATGTAAGAGTCACCAGACATGACCAAGCAATAACCTGCAATAAGCAATATCCCAAGCCACAAGTGTGCAGCCTAGCTGGACCGTTGGGAGACTCTGGGGGAGAGAGAGAGAGATTGTTTGAGGCTGGAGGCTTTGGTTTGTCTGCACTGACTTAGAGTGAGAGAAACAGAGGCTGCACAGACAACCCAGAGACATCTATTGTAACTTAGCCCCATGGTGCTGGCATGAAACGCAGGGCGTTAGGAAGAGGGTCTCAGAGTCGCATGTTTGTGCAGGAAGTAGACAGGAGTCCAAAGTCTGGATGTGCGAAGTGCTGCCAACACACAAGCCTTGAGAAGGTAATGTGTATATAAGTGAGAAGTGTGAATGGGCAAAGTAGTGTTCACTGCCACAACACCCACCCTAATGTTAGAGTAGAGAAACTTGTGACAATTATACAAAAGCTTTTTTTAAAAAAAAACGAAATAAAAGAATAAAAAAGCCAGCCATCTGGCCGGCCAGTAGCAAACCCCGTTAACAACAGCAGCAGCTTGCAGTGAGTAAGGATGCAGTCAGAAAAAATATTTGAGGGAAGGGGAGAATGTATCACATAGAGTATAGCAAAAGCTTCAAAGTACAGCACAAGCTACAAAAGTAGGACTGAGTGAAGTTAATTTCAGATACATTGAATCTCTCACTTGTTCTTTAATTCAGTAATGTTAACATTAAGATGTTATGTAGAACAGATTTGTCTTAAATCTGTGCTGTAAAATCAGACATGTGACCAAGGCTATGTAAGGGTGGGCACGCCCCCTTGATGCTGGACACGCCCCTTTGGGGGCTGACCATGTTGTCCTCCTTTTTGGTTTCCAAAGTATGGTCGCCCTAACTAATACAGGTAAAACTCACATGCCCGATACACTCCAAAACACAGGCAATACACAGTCCATTGACCCTGACTACACACAAAAGCATCCTCACCGACCCCAAGAAAAGCTGCCCACCCCTGCTCGAAGCTTTCTGTAGTTCTCATTTGCTCCATTTGGGAATACCGGATTGTATGGATAGTGGGTTACTCTTGTTTCTTCTCTACCAGGAGTGACAAGGAAACATTTGAGAATCCAGTGCCTTTTCCTCCAGATCTGAAGCAGAGGATCTGGGACTTCCATAAAATAAATCCCTTTCTGGAGGGAGTTATGGAGCAATTCAAAGGTAAGGAAGCATCGCTGCAAGGGCTCAGAGCTACTGGGCACTCAGATTGCTCGGAAGTCCCTCGCATGACGTTGTCTGCCTCCTGCGTGCCTTCCGCCCCTTCTGGCCTTCCTTGCACAAGAAAAACCAGAAAAACACTGACATATTTTTTTAACCAGAAGTTGCTACTCTCTCCTGCTGTATGTGGAAGAAGCAGTATGATTACAACACCTGATTGCCTCATGCTCCTTGTTTACTTCCTGTTTCCAAACAGGAAGTAACTGAGCGACAATGGAGAAGTGATGGTAGCCAGCATTTTTTCCTAGGTGTGATGGAGCTCACAGTGCTTGGGCATTAACTTATTTTATTTTGTTGGTGCTACAAATGGTGCTACAGCAGTAAACATCAGGCTTCCATTTTGGCAGCCTGGCTACCATTTCCTTTTCCTCCAGGAATACCTCATGGTCACTTTGTTGCCCATCCAGCCAGTCTGGAAAGGGTTTTGGGGAGGTCCTAAAGTTCTAATTTGGGTTTTCATTATCCAGAACAGGAGCGGAACGTTTGCAGGAGGCAGACGTCGTCATCTAAAAGATGCACACACACCCATAAGTGAGTTGTAGCGATGAACCTCTTAGTGACAAGTTCCATAGAAAATCAGATTTTACTGCTTTGATGTGTTGTTTTATCATTCTGTGTTTTACATTTTTGTTTATATTATTATGTCCTACATAGTTTTTTCTGATTTTCAGGGTTTTTTTTGTTAAATTGTTTTTATTTTGGTTACCCAGTTCCAGAATATCTTTACAAATTGAAAAGGAGTCTAAAATATCTTAAAATTAAAAAAGAAAAAGAATATTTTCAAATTTGAGAGAAAACTCTCTAGTATATAGGATAACTTCTGAACCCAGTGACTTGTTAGTGTTAAATTTGACCTAAATGATCTGCATTGATTCTTGCATTGAGCAGTGGGTTGGACTCAATGGCCTTATAGGCCCCTTCCAACTCTACTATTCTATGAATTCCCATCACTTCTATATCTCTTCTGACTTGACTGTCTTGACTCTCACTTTGACCTTCTTTTGGCTGCTTCCCTCTTCTTCAAGAAGTTTCCCCCTTTGTGGTGGGGAACAAACCACTCAGAATCCATGGTCTGTTGTGCAGTTGTGGGGGGTGATTTGTTAACCTTCCCCCACTGGCTTCAGATGAAATGAAAATATGCAGTTCAGGACTTGAATCAGCAATCTGGCATGAAGCAGGTTACTGAGAAACATGCATAGGATTGAACCTTTTATTTGAAACATTTTAAAGTTAAAAGGAGGATTCCTCCTCTGACAGAATTGTTTCTACTTGATTTATAGATGGTGTGCCTCTATAAGTCATTCTCTCATATATATATATATATATATATATATATATATATATATATATATATATTCATTCTATATTTTCCCTTCCTCAGATATGCTGCTACCTGGACTACATCTGAAGAAAGGTAAATTTCAAATGAGAACCAAGTTCACAGGAAGGATGTGGACTGGTTAGACATTTTGTTGACTTTATTTCATTGGGGTTAAATATTTCAGTCCTGCACACTTTAGAATTATAAATAAGTTAACTATTAGTAATTAGCAACTCTCTAGAGATGTTTGGGCTGTGGATATATATAATGAAGGCACAGACAGGGGTAATAGCAATAGGCCCTCCATACTTTCTATACATTAAAATACACTTTTGCAACCTGTGCCCGTGTATACAGGTGAGATTTAAAATACAACAGCAGACTTAAAACAACAGAGTTATAAGAGTGAAATGCTAAACTGCCTGGGAAAAGAAAACGGTCTTCACCTAGCATGGAAAGAGCACAACATAGGTGCCAGCGAAACTCTTTAGGAAGCTCATTCCACCGCTAGGGTGCCACAGCTAAAAAGGCCCTTTTCATGATCACCACCTCCCTCACTTCTTTTGGCTGTGGCTCCCTGAGAAGGACCACTGAAGATGATCTTAGGGTCGGGGCAGTCATATGGGAGGAGACAATCCTTCAGATAACCTGGCTCCAAGTCGTTTAGGGATTTGAATGTCAATACCACCACTTTGACATGAACTGTCAGCCAGGGCAGATAGAAAAATAGTGGCATGATATGATCGTATTGGCCAGTCCCCGTTAATAATCTCGCTGCTTCGTTTTGGACTGGTTGATGTTTGCAGACCATTTTCAAAGGCAGCCTCATACTTAAAAGGTTGTCACACAGAGGAGGGCCAGGATCTCTTCTCGATCCTCCCAGAGTGCAGGACATGGAATAACGGCTCAAGATGAAGCCAGATTCCAGCTGGACATCAGGAAAAACTTCTTGACTGTTAGAGCAGTGCGACAATGGAATCAGTTACCTAGGGAGGTTGTGGGCTCTCCCACACTAGAGGCCTTCAAGAGGCAGCTGGACAACCATCTGTCGGGGATGCTTTAGGGTGGATTCCTGCATTGAGCAGGGGGTTGGACTCGATGGCCTTGTAGGCCCCTTCCAACTCTGCTATTCTATGATTCTATGATTCTATCATTGCAGTAATCTAGTTGAGCGGTTACCAGAGCATGGATAACTGTAGCTAGGCTATCTCTGTCCAGATAAGGGCGCAGCTGGTATATCAGCCTAAGCTGATAAAAGGTGCTCTTTGCCACCGAGTCTACCTGTGCCTCAAGTGACAGTTCTGGATCCAAGATCACCCCCAAACTACAAAACCAATCCTTTAAGGGGAGTGGAACCCCTTCTGAAGCAGGCTGAACATCACTTAGCTGGGCAGATGAGACTCCCACTAACAGTACCTCGTCTTGTTTGGGCTGAGTCTCAGTTTATTGGCCCTCATCCACTCCAGGCATTATTGTGTTAATTATGAACAGACTGCCTCAGCTGGATTTGATGAAAAAGAGAGGTTCAGTTCTCTCAGCATATTGAGGACACCTTAGCTCACAATATGCAGATGAGTTGTATCTCTTAGGTCTCATTTGGGAATCTGGTCTGTCTCCCCAAGTTCCCAAGAATTAGCGCAAATGCAGTCATTATATCACAAGCTCCTTTGCATGTTTGTACCTTGCTCCCAAGGTGATGCCTGCAACTGTTGCAAAGGTGAATGAGATACTAGATTTCCACAGATATTTGTTGCCAACCCAGATATCTGTTGCCAATAGGGAGGGCAGAACCAGCTCTCTGCTCTCTACTGAGAAGAACGGAGACTCTTCATCCCCACTGGAAGTCTCAGCTGGCCAATTCCCAGAGGCAGCATCAATTCTCTGCTCTCCTGCCTCCCTAAAGTCCCCCAAGCCCACACACAGAGACACAAGGAGGGCTCCCAGATGGAGGGCTCCCAGCACTGCCAATGAGAAGGCATCATGCAGCTTCTCCATCTCTTACATCACAACAGATTTTCTGTGTTAAGGAAAAAGATGGGAGAAATCGGGCATGTCTACACCATGCCTATATCCCAGGATCGTCCTGGGATCATCCCTGTGCATCCAAATGTCACACAGATGATCCCTCCATTTGCCTGGGATAATCCTTAGGTGTAGAAAGGGCCAGCGTGAGAAAGCACGGGAGGGACATAAAATTCCTTGAATGAGACACCCAAGAGTAGTGTTTTGGGGGTGTTTTTTGCTTCTTGACAAATGTTTTGAACACAGGAGGGGCAGGATGTAGATATTTTGGATAAATCTCTAACATGCAGTCACCCTTATGTGGGAGGGGCCATCTGGGAGGGGTGGAACGAGAGGGGCTGTGGGGGCTTCCCAGGGAAATGGGGGAATACCGGGGAGGGGGAGTTTGGCCATTCAGGGTGGGCAGGAAGGACAGAGGGAGGGGAAGGGAAGGGAGGTCCGGGGAAACTGGTATGGAGCGCTGCCATGTTGATTCTGCTTTGAAGATTTGAGCTATTCATATTGAGTTGTTATCATATTCCCTGATTTTACAGGGAATCTGTGATTCCTGTGGGGCGTTAAGACTTAAGACCTCCATCACTGTCCCAGAGGATTCTGCTGACCTTCTCTTTCCCTCTTCTCTCTCCATCCCCAACAGCAAATGTCACTCTGGATCCAGACACAGCGAATCCCAGGCTCATCCTGTCTGAGGACCATAAAAGCATGAGAGAGGGAAAGAAAAGACAAGCTGTGCCCGACAATCCTGAGAGATTTGACACATATGCTTTCGTGCTGGGACGTGAGGGATTCACGGCAGGCAGGCATTTCTGGGAAGTCAGGGTGGGAAGTGAGGGATGCTGGGCTGTGGGGGTCGCCAGAAAGTCTGTGAGGAGAAAAGGCGGAATTCATTTTAGTCCTAAGGAAGGGATCTGGGTTATATGGTATTGTGGAGGTGTATATAGAGCTTACAACCCCCCTCTTTTCCCTCCTCTGTCCCTGAGTGGGGAGCTGAAGGGGATCCGAGTGGTTCTGAACTGCGATGAGGGGCGGGTGGCCTTTTATGATGCTGACAGAGGGACCCTCCTCTACACCGTCTCTGGAGCCTATTTCTCTGGAGAGACCCTTCTGCCCTTCTTTCATGTATGGGAAAAAGGCCACCTGAGGATCTCTCCTTAAGGCAGCTCAGAGCCTTCCTCACTTTCCCTCCTCTCCAGACCAGGTTAGTCTAAAGATCAAACCTTCCTTTGTCAAGGGTTTTCCCCTTCTGCAAAGGCCCCCTGAGAGGCCTCCAGTCACAGACACCAGAACTAAATGGACTAAAATGGTGCCTGATTTCCTTCCTGCCTTTCCCAGACTTCCCTCATATCTTACTTCTTAAAAATAAACAGCTTCCATGACCTTCAGTCCTTGTTACACTTTCCATTTTCTTCTCTTCTTTCCACAAGAACTCAATTCTATGCTAAGATGGAAACCCCACCACAAAAATAGTCTCTCTCTCTCTCTCTCTCTCTCTCTCTCTCGCACTTTCTACACCATACAGGTGTAGAGGGAGGGAGGGGGGACCTTAATCTCTTTGTATTTACCAGCATTAAATTGGAAGGGACTCCTGGAGGTAATTTAGACTGATCCCCAAAACATATTTGATGCCTTTATACTAATGCTCAGAGTATGGGAAATAAACAGGACGAGCTTCAACTTTTGATTCAAGAAGGTAAACTGAGATGCGGTGGGATGACTCCCATGAGTGGAACATAGCAATTGATGGATACAACTTGTTCAAATAGAGCAGAAGCCATAGAATGGGTGGATGAGTTGGACTATATGTTATATGCAAAGAAACTCAAGAGAATGGACATGGTGGCTTTACTGAAACATCTGGGTTAAAATCAATGGAGGAATGAATGAAAGCTAAAGTATGGCTGGAGTCTACAACTGATCAACTAACCAAGGAGAAGTAACTGGGGATTTGAATTACCCTAATATCTGTTGGGAGACATACTCCATCAAGCAAGGGGCATGTCTAGATAGTGCGATATCCTGGGGATCCCCTGGCACACAGGGGATCCTGGGAACAGGGAGGGATGATCCCTGCCTTTCCCTGGGATAACCAGGATGTTTTTCCCACAGTCTCAGGATCGTCCTGAGCGTGGGAGGTGTGAGCTGCCATCCTGGTTTAGTCCTGGCTCCTCGCAAGTAACCGTGAGGAGCCGGGCACCAGGCAGAGGGCATGGAGCTCTTCAAGAGCAATGTGCCCATCAGGGATGGGGTGGGAGAGCGGGAGTATTTATATATATATATATATATATATATATATATATATATATATATATTCCCTTTCGTTGGAGCGCTCATGCGCTTATTTTCAACAAAAAATAAAAATGGCGGGCGTGAAATCCTCCGTTCTTCTGGGACATCGCATGCCATGTGTAGACTGAGCGGGAGGATCTCGCAAACAGCATATCATGAGATCCTCCGCCTCCACCCCCCTGGTGTAGACATGCCCAAGGTCTCTCCAGGAAATTCCTGACTTGCCCTGCTGAGAACTTTCTTTTTCAGAGGGGACCAGCCATCTTCAACTTGACTCTGGCATTAGGGAAGAGTTTGTTGATGAAGGAAAAATAGCAGGAACATTGGGGGAAAGTGACCATGTAATGCTCCAGCCCTTGATTTTAAGGAAACTTTAAAGCTGAGTGTAGGCAAGTGAATACCTTAGACTTCAGGAAAGTTCATTTGAATAAAGTCAGAGCAATGATAAGTAGTATTCCATGGCAGGAAAACCTAAAAGGAAAAGATCAGTATTCATGAAGAAAGGAGATACTAGTGGCACAACCAGACAAAACTTCAATGAGGGCAAAAAAAAAAAAAATGAGAATAAACACAAGTTGTGGCTGCTCAAAAAGCTTAGTGATAATCTGAAAATCAAAAGGTACAGATATAGGAGGTGGAAGGAGGGACAGAAAACCAAAAGGAGAGCATCCAGTCAGGACAAAAAAAAATGTTCTCAGGATGCTTAAAATACTTTCTTTCAAAGCACGACACATTTGGGCCTGTGTTCTTTCAAAGGCCTTCCTCAGGGGGCTGTAGCATTAAAACGCATTGAATTACACTTTTGGGATAACACATAACATAGAACTGAAAAATTATTAAGGTAGAGTGACCATATTTTGGAAACCAAAAAGGAGGACACAATGACCTCCCCAAAGGGGCGTACCCACTAATATGTCCATCCCCCAGTGGGGCGTGCCTACCAACATGTCCAGCCCCCAAGGGGGCATGCCCACCCGGACACGGCCTTGGTCACATGTCTGATTTTACATTACACTATTAAGACAAACCTGTTCTAGATAACATCTTAATGTTAAAAGCACTGAAATAAAGAACAATGTATTCACTCACTCCTGCTTTCGTTATATTCTGTGTGATACAGTCTCCCCTTCCTTCAAACAAGCCAAACCAAGCTACGCTATGCTAGGACAGAACAATTCTGGGACAAGACAATACTTTGCAATCAACCAGACGTAACAGTCACAAACAAAAAAGAAAAACACAACTATCTCATTGACCTAGCAATAGCTAATGACAAAATTGTTGCAGAAAAGGAAGAAAAGAAAGAAAATATACACCATTGGCTATGGAAATTAAAGAACTGTGGCAGCAAGAAAAAGTTACAATTATTCCAGTAGTCACATCACATCATTATTTTTTACAGAAAACCTTCAGAAACTAGGCCTACCAAATTACATCCACACCAACATCCAGAAAGCAGTCATACTTAAAACATGTTCAAGTCAGGAAATTTCTGAATCAGTAAAAGACAGCATGACTTGGCAAAGCCCATCATGCTCATCTAGAAAATCCACCAAGAGTAATTTATTTATTCATTTCTTAATTACATTTCTATACCGCCCAATAGTTGGAGCTCTCTGGGCTGTTCAAAAAAATTAAAAACATTCAAAGTATAAAACAACAGTATAAAACCATAATATAAATTACAATATAAAAGCTCAACCAGATAAAAACAGCAGCAATGCAAAATTACCAATTTAAAACACCAAGTTAAAATTTATTTATAGACTGTTAAAATGCTGGGAGAATAAAAAGATCTTCACCTGGCGTCTAAAAGCATATAATGTAGATGCCAAGCGAACCTCCTTAGGGAGTTCATTCCACAGCCGGGGTGCCACAGCAGAGAAGGCCCTCCTCCTGGTAGCCACCTGCCTCACTTCCTTTGGCAGGGGCTCGCGGAGAAGGGCTCCTGTAGATGATCTTAAGGCCCGGGCAGGTACATATGGGAGGAGGCATTCCTTCAGATAACTTAGCCCCAAGCCGTTTTGTGCTTTAAATGTTAATACCAGCACTTTGAATCGGACCTGGACCTGGACTGGCAGCCAATGAAGCTGGAAAAGGACTGGCGTAATGTGGTCTCGTCAGCCAGTCCCTGTTAGTAAACGGGCTGCCCTGTTTTGTACTAGTTGAAGTTTCCGGACCGTTTTCAAAGGCAGCCCCACATATAATGCATTGCAGTAATCCAAACAAGAGGTTATCAGAGCATGGAACTGTAGCTAGGCTATCTCTGTCCAGATAAGGGCGCAGTTGGTATATCAGCCTAAGCTGATAAAAGGTGCTCTTTGCCACTGAGTTCACCTGTGCCTCAAGTGACAGTTCTGGATCCAAGAACACCCCCAAACTACGGACCCGATCCTTTAGGGGGAGTGCAACCCCGTCCAGGACAGGGCAAACATCACCTCGCCGGACAGATGAACCACCCGCTAACAGTACCTCCGTCTTGTCTGGATTGAGTTTCAGTTTATTAGCCCTCATCCAGTCCATTACCGTGCCCAGGCACTGGTTCAGAACAGTCACTGTCTAACCTGGGTTTGATGAAACGGAAAGGTAGAGCTGGGTATCATCCGCATATTGATGACACCTCAGTCCACATCTCCGGATAACTTCCCCCAGCGGCTTCGTGTATATGTTAAACAGCATAGGGGATAAGATAGAGCCCTGTGGAACCCCATGGCTTAGGAGCCACGGCACAGAGCAATAATCCCCCAGCACCACCTTCTGGAATCGGCCATCCAAGTAGGAGCGGAACCACTGCAACGCAGTACCTCCAACTCCCAGCTCAGACAACCTATCCAGAAGGATACCATGGTCGATGGTATCGAAGACCGCTGAAAGGTCCAGGAGAACCAACAGGGTCGCACTCCCCCTGTCTCTCTCCCGACAGAGGTCATCCCACAGGGTGACCAAGGCAGTTTCCGTTCCAAAACCAGGCCTGAAACCCGATTGAAATGGATCTAGATAATCCGTTTCATTCAAGAGTGCCTGGAGTTGTCCTGCAACCACCCGCTCAAGCACCTTGCCCAGGAAGGGGATATTAGCCACCGGCCTGTAGTTGTTAACATCCTCCAGGTCCATGCATTTCACATGATTATGTACTTAAGGTTTTATGCAGCTTTTATTGATTTTAAAACTATGTTTAACCCTTTTAAATGCACTTTGAAATTGACTCATGAGAAAGTCTTCTGCTTAAAATGTCGTCTCCTTAAACAGACTGCGTGGAATTGAGACTGCCTGAGCTCAGGCTTGGGAGGAGGCCCAAAGCGTGTCAGAGCTGCAGTGGGTTTATGTATGACTGTCGCCACCCTCTGACCACCTGAAGGAGAGAGGGTCAGGTGGGCTTTTTCGAAAACCCAAAAGAAGGGGAGAAGGGTCTCCCCAGAGAATAGGGCTGCTGGGTAGGCATAGATCAGGCCCGCAGTATCAGCGTCATAAAAAGCTACCCGTCCCCCATCATAGTTCAGACTCACACGGATCCGCTTGGGCTCCTCCCTCAAACAAAGTCTGGCAGAGGGGTCTGAGGCCCTGTATTTACCATCCCACTTCCCCATTTCCCAGATCCCCTCCTCAGGACTAGAGGTGATCACGCCCTTCCTCCTCACAGACTTTCTGGCAACCCCCACAGACCATTCTCCCTCACTCCCCACGACAACTTCCCAGAAATGTCTGCCTGCCGTGAATCCCTCGCATCCCAACACAAACACCATTGTGTCAAATCTCTCAGGGTTGTCGGGTAGATTTTGACATTTCTCTCCAAGCGTTACACTTTGATGATCCCCAGACAGGATGAGCCGAGGATTTGCCGTGTCTGGATCCAGAGATACATTTGCTGTGGTGGGGGGAGAGGAGGAAAGAAAAGATACATGAATACCATTTACCAAAATGTCAGTCACAATCTGAGCCTAGAGACATATCACAGGATTTTTAAAAAAAAGGAGTGAGGAGATAACTTCCCAACCTTTGATGGCTTTGAAGGAAAATTAAATTGAGAGGTTAGTTCTATCACGAGCTCTGATAGTGATTTTCTCTCTATCTGGAAACTCCAATATTAATCTCAGCAGATTTGCAGGCAACTAAGACCATGAATGTTCCTAGCCCAGAAGCATCCCAAAAGCCAACAAAGGCCTGATGATGATGGTTGTATGACTAATAGAAAGGGAAGGAGGTCCACCTGCCTGGTCACCTGGAGGAGTTCCTTCCCCCGCCCCTCAGACAGCCAGGTAAGTGGCTGTTGTCTTCGTGTCCAGCATGTGGCCTGGGGCCACGGATGGAAGCAGAATGCAGAACCTGACAGACCCTTTTCCCCAGTCGAGAGTCCTTATGTCAAATGATGAAGGATGTGTGTTTGTATGTGTGCAAAATATATGGAGATAAGCATAAAACTGCTCGATTGTCTTTTCTGATTTGTGTCATTAAGAGTTTGAATGAATGGAGAAATCAAATGAAATACAAGCAGACAGCTTCCAAACATGGCCCCAATTCCTCTGTCCTCCTTTAATTCTGGGCCTCTGTCATATCCCTCAGTTTACCTTTCTTCAGCTGAACTCCAGATTTCAGAGCATCTGGGAAAGAAAGGGAATAGAGGCAAAACATCACAGCATTCTACTTACAGAAAATCTTAGAACACCCCCTACCCTCCCATCCCCAAAATCATTTAATGTCATTATTTTGTCCATTTCCGTCCTGATTTGAAGTAAAGCTTTAAGAGAATCCTGACATAAATCTCAGAGTGGTGGTAGTGACTGAGTTTGGACATCATGATAACTGACGATGGCTTACATAAACCACAATGGCTTATTTAACCCATGGTGGGTTGTCAGATGAGGATTTTTTAACCCATGATGGTTTATTTGGTCTAAATGACCCACACAGATAACCCACAGTCTGCAGTAGGGTTTATTTAAACCATAGTGGGTTATTGTGTCATCTGGTGGTCACCGTGGTTGTTTTTCGTTGCATATGGAGGTGTGCAGTAAGAGCAAACGCAACAGGTGCTGCTTTGCTATCCCTGGCTGTAGCACTTAGGAATCTCTTAAAGGGATCAAGCCACTAGTATCAATCAGGGGAAATGAGGAATTTCTTCATTGGGAACCAAGTTAAAGCAAGTAAACTCACAGTATCAGTGAAGGAAATGCATATTTACATTTCTGCCAAAGTAGAAATGAGAGCCAGTTAAAGAGGCTAGGCCCGCAGTTTTGATGGTGGAGGGGAGTGCAGGGTTTTGATGGTGCATTGGGTACTTCCTCTTAAATCTGGAACCAGATTTAAAAGAGGGCAGGGCACCTGCAGCTTTAACTGTTGTGATGAAGAGGGAGTTTCCCCAGGTTCCCCATATATACAAATGACACCTGCTGAAATTTCCTTTTCAATACAACTGTTAAAGATACAGGAGCCCAGTCCTCCTTTTCATATGGTCACCCTATTACTAGAGGGGGCATGGTTTGAGGTTTGGTCCCGATCCTGCAATTCTTCAAGGCATCACTTTTTTTTTTTTTGGTGCACCTGGGATTTTTGCTCCTATTACAGTTAGCATTTCTGTTAATGGGTGAAACAGTAGGGTGACCATATGAAAAGGAGGACAGGGCTCCTGTATCTTTAACAGTTGCATAGAAAAGGGAATTTCAGCAGGTGTCATTTGTATATATGGAGAACCCGGTGAAATTTCCTCTTCATCACAACAGTTAAAGCTGCAGGTGCCCTGCCCTCTTTTAAATCTGGTCACTCTAGCATAGCTCCTGCACCTTTGACTGTTGTGATGAAGATGAAATTTCCATATATACAAATGACACCTGCTGAAATACCCTTTTCTATGCAACTGTTAAAGATACAGGAGCCCTGTCCTCCTTTTCATATGGTCACCCTAGTTAAAGAGATCCTGTCGTCATCGCCTTCTCCCAGAGGAGAAAGAGTTACACAGAATGTCTCCTGTTGCCCACAGATGTAGCCAGCCCTAGTTTTCCTCAGGTCTTTAAACCATCTGGGGAGGAAAGAAAAATGGAACTCCATGTGCTCCAGTGATGCACAGTGGCTTAGCCTGCGTGTGTGCAAATGTGGGTTATTTACAAAATAAGCTACTTTGAGTAGGTTATAAAGCCACCATGACTTAAAATAACATCCAAACACGGCCAGTGAGGGGAATCCTCTCCCCCACAAATATTCATATCTTCTCCTAAGGAGAATTTCCTCAATTAGACATGTGAGTGGAGTTTGATTACATAAGAATACATGAGCTAAGCTTGTTGGAGTAATTTGAACCAGAGCCCTTTCTAAAGCAAACTCATTGGGCCTCTTTGCACATCACAACAACCCACCATGACTTAATTTACCCACAGGAGCTGTTCCATTATGCCAGTGGCCTGATGGCACCAGTTTTTCAGTTTTTCTTGCTGTTGATTTGTTGTGTCATGAAACTTAGGAGGCAGGGATTATTAGAGGGTTGTCTAACCCTCAAACAACCCCTGACATCTGAGTTTGCATGACACGATAAGCCATGGCAAGCTGGGAACCCTGGGATTCTATGCAAAATGGCGTTTGCAGGCACCCAGCAAGGCATGACAACTCCACAGTTGGTTGCTGTATCAGGCAAACAAGGTCATTTTGTCTTCTGAACAGGAACACAAAGGTCCCCTATTTTTCCAACTCTGCCACCATTACAAGTACCCTTTGTCACCCACATCTGGGCCAGTTCAATACGCAGTGTGAAACTCTTTGCAGACACTCATTGGTACCTTTAAATTGCTTTATGGAACCTTCCAGAATGGGATTCATATCACAGATGTCCCAGATCTTCCACTTTAGTGCAGCTGAGAAAACCACAGAGTTCTCAAACGTATTCTCCTCACTCCTGCAAGAGAGAAACAAATATTGATGCCGCTTCTGCAGAATCCAGAATTCCCCAAAGAAAAGAAGAAAGGATGAAGGGAGTGGCAGAACACCAAGGGACGCGAGCAGCTGCAGAGAGGCAGAGGGGGATGGAGGTGCTTTGTGGAGGAGCCTTTCCCTTACTCTAGCTCCGAAAGCCCAACCAAACGTCATGAAGAAGAATCAATGGCTGGGGCCACACAGTGGTGCAGCTATGCCTGGACCTTGGGGGAGATGCCTAGGTCCTCACAGCCCTGGAGGTTCCTAAATGTCAGCCACGGTCCCCAAAGACCCCCACCCCCAAGGAGCAGCAAATGATCAGGGCAGTGACAAACATGCCTGGGCAGAAAAAGTCCAGACTGTTCTTGTAATCACGATGGTGCTTTGATTTAGGAAAGGAAAGGAACCTCTCGTGCAAGCACTGAGTCATTACTGACTCTTGGAGGGACGCCAGCTTTCACTGACGTTTTCTTGGCAGGCCTTATAGCGGGGTGGTTTGCCGTTGCCTTCCCCAGCCGTTATTACCTTTCCCCCAGCTAACTGAGTACTCATTTTACCGACCTCGGGAGGATGGAAGGCTGATTCGACCCGAGCCGGCTGCCTGAAACCAGCTTCCACTGGGATCGAATTCAGGCCGTGGGGAGAGTTTCAGCTGCAGAAACTGCTGCTTTACCGCTCTGCGCCACACGAGGCTCTTGCTTTGATTTAAATGAGTTTAAAATGTGAGTCTGCACAAGTTCAGAGCAATCAGGATTGGCCCATATTTGTGTAGTGCAATGATCTGTTGTGTGAGAATGGGGTATTACAAGTCCAAAAGGATTTTGTTGCTTCCATCTATGGGACTCTGTGAGTGGGTCTTGTGATCAAGTCACATCAAAAGCTCCTTGGCCCGTTGACTCCATCAGAGACACAGCAGCTAGAGGGAGACTTTAACAAAAGTTTAATAAGAGAGACTCTCCTAGTTACAAGACTGGTAGTCTTCAAACAGAACATCAACAATTGGGGAATAGCTCATTCACTAGGAGGATTTTCTCCCCTTTCATCTTTTGGCATGGACTGACGCCGGGCATGTAAGTAATCCCCCCACAGTCTGTCTCTGCCAGAGGCCTCAGAAGAAACAATGCCCACCGCTGCCAAATATTTTGCTGCTGTTTCCTCCCAGTACCTTTCCAAGAGACCCTGACTCCTCCCATCTTCTGCAGTAAAGTTAGTTGAGGCCTATTTGGAGCGTGTCCTTAAAGGGGTGGTGTAGGAAGAGCAGCAGGCCCCTTCTTTCCCCAACAAGTTGACTGGCTGTTCCTCTAAACCTGGAAGAAGTTCAGAGGAACAGGGGTTGGCGTTTCCCCTGTAGAAAACCATTCGCCTCTCTTGTCTTGCCTCCCTCATTCCTGCAGACTAGCTCTCAAATTGTCTCTTGCCCACTTCTCCACCTCTTTTATCCTGTACTGTCTGGCCTTTCCTCCTGCAGGTGCCCTGCCCTCTTTTAAATATGGTCACTCTAGTATAGCTCCTGCACCTTTAACCGTTGTGATGAAGAGGGAATTTCACCAGGTTCCCCATAAATACAAATGACACCTGCTGAAATACCCTTTTCTATGCAACTGTTAAAGATACAGGAGCCCTGTCCTCCTTTTCATATGGTCACTGTAGCATGAGGCCCATTCAGTCCAGCATGAGACAGCAGTAACCTGACTTTTTCTGGTTTTTCTTGCGGCGCAAGGAGGGGCAGAAGGGGCGAGAGAGGCAGACGACGTCATGTGAGGGACCTCCAAGCAATCCGTGAGTGCCCGGTAGCGAGTGTGCAATAAAATGTTTGTCAGATGGCGCTCTCACACAATCCTTTAGCCTGTGCTGACCAGAACTGCCATTCAATTGTGCTCCCGCCGCTCAGAGCTGTCCTGGCTCAGCCAAACTCAATGAGCCTCTTGTCTGGAAGGGTGTAGGCTCCCCTGGCAATGCAGGGACGGACCCGATGGGTGCTGTGTAAGAGACAGAGAGCCATGCCAATGCTTTACAGACTCCAACCCACAACCCCCCACACCCCAAGCAGCCTGGAGGGCCAAACACCACTCATGCTGTCCTGAGCCTTCTCAGTATCATGAAGTATGACCATATGAAAAGGAGGACAGGGCTCCTGTAGCTTTAACAGTTGTAGAGAAAAAGGATTTTCAGCAGGTGTCATTTGCATGCAGACAGCATCTGGTGAAATTCCCTTTTCATAGCAATAGTTAAAGGTGCAGGTGCCCTCCTCTCTTTTGTATCTGGTCAAGAGGGCAGGACTCCTGCAGCTTTAACTCTTATGATGAAGACAAAATTTCACCAGCTGCTACATGCATTCAAATGACACTTGCTGAAATTCCCTTTTCTATGCAACTTTAAAGATACAGGAGCCCTGTCCTCCTTTTCATATGGTCACCCTAAAAGGGAACTGAGTGGGATCTACTTACTTCTTCAAGGTGCCTTTTATATCCTAGAGGGAAAGGAGAGAAATAAAGAAGAACTCAGTAAATAACACAGTCAGTAGGAAATTGTTGACAAAATGAATTCCATGAAGAAAAGGGGACATTTCAGTGCAATGCAAAGCAATCAATTAAAAACTCTTAGAAACTGAAGCAGATAGTTCAGAAAAGGTGAATAAACCATCGTGTTCGTCTTTGATATGGTCTTGGGCATAACAACCCCATAACCCGTAACACTAATCTCAGTGCCAACTTTTCCGTAGTCCCAGGAAGAGAAGCCTTGGTCGTTCTTGCCATCTTAACTGAAAGAGTTCACTTACAGGCCGTTGATGCTTCTCCTCCATTTCCTGCATTGTTCCTTCCATGGAAGAGAGCTTCTCTGAAATTTTGGCCATGTGCTCCTTCCTTCTACTTTCAATCTCCTTCTCCACCTCATCCATCTGGGCCAGGAGAAGCTTCTCTTGTTCTTCCAGAAACCGGCGCAGTTGTTGGAACTGAACCACCGTCTTTTCCCTCTCGGCTTTCATTTGCTTCTGTAACAAGCAGGTGAAAGGAAGTCCGGCACTGAATGCGTTCCTCCAGGGTTAAAGGAAAGATTAAGAGAATCACATGGGAAGGGCACTTCCAGACTATACAAAGAGATTCTGTCAGCATTATTTATTTGTAACATTTGTATGCTGCCCTATCTGCTAAAAAGCCATCGAGGCAGTGAACAGCAGTGAAGAAAAAATAAAATCTTTCTACGTTAAAAACAAAAGCAGTAAAAATGTTTAGAACTACACATTTTAAACTACTAAATTGAAAAGTGGTTCTTTATACACTTTCAAAGGGCCAAGGGAGTGGCAGCGAATCGTAGTTCTTGAGGGAGGGCATTCCATAATTTGGGGGCAATTTGGGAGGGAGAAAAGCCCTTTCACACGTCCCCGACAAAAAGGCTTCCGTGGGTGTTGGTGTTCCCAAAGGGGATTCTCCAGGGAAAAAGTTTTCCAGGGAAAGAGTTGTCAGGGAAAGAGTTTTCAATAGTCTTCCAAGGGCCCAGCCTAAGCACGGCTTTTCATGGACATTTTATGACCGATCAGAGGAGGGCAAACAATGCAGGTTCCAAGGAGCAAGGCAGCCATGTGACTTCATTCCCTGATGCAAATTTCATGGTTCCCAGATATTTTTTTCTCGTACATCTTCACTTTCCAGCAACAGTGACACTTACAAGGAGGTCTTGGCTTTCTCTTTCCATGTCTATTTTATGTGCCAGAATTTTCTCTTTCTTTTCCCTCAGAGTCTCCAGGCAGCCACAGATCTGATCCTGAAGAGAAGACATAACTGCCAATTTGGTAACTGTGCGGAGATTCACTCACTTTAAATATATTGAAAAGGCAACTGTGAAACAGAGGCCTTAGCTAGACTGGGCAAAATCCCGGAGCGAACCCCGGAATCATCCCTGTGCATCCACATGGGGATCCCGGGATCCCGCTTTTTCCATGGTCCCGGGCTGAGCCCAAGATTGTGGAACGTGCGGCCCATTGCCGTAGTTTGACCCAGCTCCACACGATTCCACATGTGGAGCCTTGCACAGGGCGCAGCGCTCTTCGGGAGCACTGCGTCCATCACGGGTAGGGTGGGGGGAGTGGGAAAAGTACTTAATTAAAAAAAAAAACTTACCTTTAGCGCACGAGCATTCGTGCGCTCCTTTCTCTTTCAAAAATAAAAAATGGCGGGTGTGACACTTCTCTTCCTGAGGTCATCACACCTCACATGTAAACAGAGGAGGGATCTCACATTAATCACAACGCGAGATCTTCCCTCCTCCGTCCTGGATTAAAAGGTAGGTCTAGTCCACTTGATTTAATAGTTTTGTATAAACTATCATCAGAGATCCCACCTATCTGATAGTGCCAGATATTGACTGCTAGTATTTTAGGTTATAATGTAATCACTGAAATTATTCTTGTGTCTTTGGCATGTATGTCACCATTGTGATAGCAAAGGGTGGGTGCTACAGATAAATGGAGCACCCCTAGAGTGACCCACTGACTGACTCCTTGGTTGAGAAAGGATTGTACCTCGAATATTTTGTATACTTCAAATAATGTGTGTTGCTATCTGTGAGCAATTCTGTATTTTGCAATGGTCTTTGTGCTACAAACAAATAAACTTTCATTCATTCATTCAAAAGATAGGTCTAGCTAAGGCCAAAGTGACACAAGCGTAAAAATAATTTCCCCTCTGCCTTCCAGAGCTGACTGTGTGTGCAGGGATCTCCCAGCTACCTCCATCTTTATCCCAGTAGAGTGTATTAGATCGAATAGGTTATGCCATCCCATTTGAGTCTGGGTTTATCACTTGCTGGGATGGTGAAGGAAGGGACATTGCAGTGTATGAGCTGTGGAGTCCTGTGGAGTCCTAAAAGTTATATGAAATCAACAGGATTTGAGTTTTGATTTGTGGATCCAACTTTTATCCAGTCCCATCTCTCCTGCTTTGGGGTTAGAGCCAGCTCAGTTCCCCAGCACATGGTGGTTGTGTTTTTTTACATATTCCACCCACATTAGGAGGACTCCATGATGCATTCCTACCTTGTATTCCTGGGTAGCCTCTTCCTTGAGAAGCACAGTGTGTGATCTATGTTTTGTGGAGGACTTACACTTCCAGCAAATCAATTCTTTATCTTCTCTGCAGAACAGGTGAAGTTTTTCCTTGTGTATCACACACAGGCTCTCTCTTTCTATGTTTAGTTGCTGGAGTTTTTCTACTAGATTTGCCAGCTGCCAGTTGGGCCGGAAGTTCCCTCTCTGGATTGGGGTTCTACAGACTGGACACGTCAAGTCCAGTTCAAGTTCTTCACATGTCTTACAGTGGGTGGTGATACAGCCTTGGCAGTAGTTGTGGCCACAGTCCACGGTCACTAGGTCTCTCAGATACTCCTGGCAGATGGAGCACTTGGCTTCCTGTTCCATGTCAGTGGGAGGGGGGGCTGTGGCCATGGCAGATGGAGGCGTCTCTGTTGTTAGAAGAGGCTGCTGTAGGAAGACAGCAATGAAGGGGGGGGGGGACATGCCTGTTACATAATAACTGTGTGGGTAATATTTATTTCAAATGCCAGCCGGTGGGAACGAGTCTCTAATGGAATGTATCCTGCACCATAGGCAGGGCTGGCGCTACCATTAGGCCAACTAAGCAGCCACCTAGGGTGCAGTACTGCCCTTTAAGGGTCACAGTTAATACAAATTAGCTGTATTAAGAAAAATAATAATAAAAGGAAAATATAATAGTTCAGAAACTCTTCTTGAACAGCTGAATCGAAGTTGGCAAATTTGGGGTATGTGTGTGTGTGTGTGTGTGCAAGTAGCTCGCCTTGCCTAGGGCGCAAAATAGTCTGGCACCGGCCCTCCCAGTGTCCCAAACATGATGAAAAACAACAACTAAAATCCCAATATTTAGTATCTATAGGGCCAGCCCTAAGCAGCAGGAAGCGGGCATAACAGGTGGTGCGGGCTGGGAAGAGCAGCACAAAATTTTCCTCCCTCCCCACCCAATGTCATGTTCCTGCTGCTTCGTCTCGATCTGCTTCGTCTCGATCTGCAGCTCCCCTGACCCAATCCATCTCCGCCTTTGTTGGAGGCGAATAAGGCCGCTCCAATGTCGCTTCTATGCTCTGAAGCGAAGCAGAGCACAGCCCTACTCAACAAACAGTTTTCAAAACGTTTTCAAAGTGCTTTAAAGTGCTTTAAAGCAGTAGTGTAGATCCCCCCATGGCCAAAGCCTAAAACAAAATCCCATGGAGGGGGAAGCACTTATGCTCTGAGTCACCAGAGGCGGGCAAAGAGAAAAATCATGCAACAGTCAATCTCAAGGCTTCATCCCACGTACCTGTTTCCCTCGAATTATCCCCTATAGTTGTTGTTGTTGTTGATGATGATGATGGTAGCTAAATCACACCCCAGGCAGCAATGCTCCTAAGATCCTTTGCATACCAGTAAAAGGGTTTAAGGGGGGAAATGTAAAAAATCATTAAAAAATCAATGGATGACGCAATCCTATTCAAATTTTGGTATGCTTAAAGCTCTCCTTAATATCTATTACTGTGCCAATTTTGATGTTTTTATCTTTAAAACTTACACAGATGTAAGCATTTGTTTAATTTGCTTACATTGAACCGCATCTGCCATTTGGGCGCCCACTCTGCCAGCCTGGAGAAATCTTTGGAGCTCTTCACAATCCCTTTGTGTTTTAACAACTTTAAAGAATTTGGTGTCGTCAGCAAACTTGGCCACTTCACTGCTCACTCCTAATTCCAGATAATTTATGAACATGTTGAAAAGAATTGGTCCCAATACCGATCCCTGTGGGACCCCCACAGAGATCGGTATTGGGACCAAGTCCAGGGTCTAAACTTACCCAGCTGCACCAATGTGTGTTGGGATGTAGAACTTCATCACACCAGCGTTATACTGTGCATTCACTGCGAATTACATGCGAAGGACTCCAATGTTTTCTTCTTTATAATCTGCTTTGATTGTGAAGTACTCCGTTGCATCCTGCTGTGATTGCGCTGCTTCCCTAAAAGAAGCGCTGAAAATAGAATCGTGGAAAGAGCGACTCTTCTTACTCCCCCACAATCCCGAGGCTAATTTTAACATACTTCCTTGTCCTTCCCCGAGCGGCCACTGGGGGCGCAGAAGGATGATTTTTAAACTTCAAATTAAACAAATGCTTACATCTGCATAAGTTTTAAAGATAAAGATATCAAAATCGGCACAGTAATAGATATTAAGGAGAGCTTTCAGTATACCAAATTTGAATCATATTGGGTCATCTGTTAATTTTTTAATGATTTTTTAAATCCCCCCTCTTAAACCCTTTTCCTGGTATGCAAAGGATCTTAGGAGTGCCACTACCCAGGGTGTGATTTAGCTAACAACAACAACGATGACAACAGTTTTACGCTATGGGGATAGTTCGAGGGAAACGGGTACGTGGGATGAAGTCTGTAATCACAGCCAAGCCTGCTGGGTTCAGCCTTTTCTGCTCCTGGATAAGACCATTCATTCCCCGTTCCCTCTCTGAGCCTTCACCCTCTGAATCAAACACTGACAGCCTCTCCCTGTTTGCCCCTCCACCCTTTAACTTGCCTTTTAAAAGAAGAAGGAAAAGCAAACAGCCTGCGTGATTTCCTGATTAAATGTTTGCTTAACATTTTCCAAAACCCGCTCATGATTTTCTGGACAAAAGCCTCTCTTTCTCAGTGATCATAAACATGGCAGTAGCAAGTGGTCCATGAGTGGGTTTTTTACACTTTTCATCCGAATATAAAGCCCCATTCATTTTGTGCAGAAAAGATACAGGGAAGGCTTGTTACTTGTGCCCCAAAATACAATGTTGCTCGGTGCCAATCCACGCTACTTAATCCAGAGACGTACTTACCTAAGTATCAGGGCAGCAGCATGTGCTACAGACCGGCTGCGAGCAACTTCCGACTTCCTCTGCCCCACTTCCAAAACAGGTTTTGATTTTGTACGTTCATCTCTCCCCACCCACATCTTTCCGCCGCTGCTGTACTTAACCTTTGAGCTCGCTGGGCCAGGCGGGAAAGGACTTACCTTAGCTGCTTGCTGCAGGTTTCGATACGCAGCTGTACTCACGTTCATTCAAAGACAAAGAGCTTCCTTAGTCGAGCGTTTTATCGCATGCGTGTGACTGGCCACTCACGGTTCTTCGCGGGACATTTTGATGACTCGGTGATCGTGCTGCGTGTCTCCTGCCCCTTTTGCCAGTTTTCCCATTTTAAAATGATAGCTTCATTATGCTAGTATTATACTGTGTAATAAATGTGAATTATGTGCAAAGGACTCAAAAGTTTTCCATCTTATAATCTGCTTTGACTGTGAAGTACTCCCATGCATCTTGCCTTAATTGTGCAATAAAGCCAAAAGAATCAACCTACCTCATGCTACCTCTTTTAGCTTCATCTCATGTACCTGTTTCCCTAAAATTATCCCCTACAGCGTTTAGCTGTTGTTGTAGTTGTTGCTAGCTAAATCACACCCCAGGCGGCAGCACTCCTAAGATCCTTTGCACACCAGGAAAAGGGTTTAAGGGGGGAAATGTAAAATATAAAAAATCAACGGATGACCCAATCTGATTCAAATTTGGTATGCTTAAAGCTCTCCTTGATATCTATTACTAGGGTGACCAACTGTCAGGATTTCCCCGGATTTGTCCTGGTTTTTGTTCTTTCCATGGTGTCAGGGGGGATTTTCTATAATTTTCAATAATGTCCTGGAATGACACACCTTCCCCTTTAAGGCTGCCATTAGTATGGCAGGAGGGAATGACATGCTTTCTTGAGGCACATCATTCCCCCACCCTGAGCTCCAATTGAGGTCTTAAAGGGGAAAGTGGGTCATTCGTGGACATTATAGAAAAGGCCCCAATTGGAGTGGATGGTGGTGGTGCAGAATGAAATCCTTTCCCCTCCTCCACTCCAATCGGGTTCTTTAAGGTGGCGGGGGAATAACGTACTTTCTGCAGGACTCAGAAAGCTGCTTCCCCACACACACACACTAGGTGTCCTCTTTTTTGGTTTCCCAAATATGGTCACCCTAGTACTATGACTGTTGTGGTTGTTTATTATGTTATAAAAAATAAAGAAATGGTTTTATATAAGTGTAAGTTCCTTTTTTAGTATTTAGTATATTATTATAGTAGTTGTGTGCCTTTGCTACTCATTGGTTGCTATCATTTACTTTCTGTGAACCGCCCAGAGAGCTTCGGCTGTTGGGCAGTATAAAAATGTAATAAATAAATAAATGTGACCGAGGCCACGCCCCCTTGGGGACCGGACAAGTTGAATTGGCACCGCCTTGGGGGTGGGCATGTTGGGGTGGCCACGACTCCTGAGGGTGGCCATTTTGTCCTCCTTTTTGGTTTTCAAAATATGGTCACCCTAAGTGTGGGTAGGTAGGAAAGCGTGCTCTCCAGGGCCTCTGGAAAGTGTCTCACTCCCCCACCTAATGCTAATGGCGGCTGCCATTAGCGTGGCGAGGGGGAATGACGGGCTTTCCAGAGCTTTATCACACTAGCGTGCACGTACCTGCTTTTGCCGTTGTCTTGCTGCGGCTGCTGCACGGAGCTACAGCGATCCTTCGCATACCAGGAAGTGAGTTAGGCACTAAGCTTTTGCCGCTGTTGTTGTTTTGCAGTGATCCTTTGCATACCAGGAAGTGAGTTTAAGGGGGCGGGGGATATAAAAAAAATCATAAAAAGTCAACAGATAACCCTATTACTGCGCCGATTTCGGTGTCTTTATCTTTAAAGCTTATGCAGATGTAAACATTTGTTTTATATCCTGCTCCTGCACCCGCAGCAGCGGCTCGGAAGATACACTTCTTAGGTAGGGGCAAATTAGGGCAAATCTTTTGCAAATGAAGCACAATTTCCATGCCTTTGAACAAAGGAAGTGAGGCAGGTGGCTACCAGGAGGAGGGCCTTCTCTGCTGTGGCACCCCGGCTGTGGAATGAGCTCCCTAAGGAGGTTTGCTTGGCACCTACGTTATATGCCAGACGCCAGGTGTAGACCTTTTTATTCTCCCAGCATTTTAATAGTCTATAAATCTGGTTGAGCTTTTAAATTTTTGTGAACCACCCAAAGAGCTCCGGCTATTGGGCAGTATAGAAATGTAATTAATATAGGGTGACCATGTGAAAAGGAGGACAGGGCTCCTATATCTTTAACAGTTGTATTGAAAAGGAAATTTCAGTAGGTGTCATTTGTATATATGCGGAACCTGGTGAAATTCCTCTTAATTACAACAGTTAAAGCCGCAGGTGTCCTGCCCTCTTTTAAATCTGGTCACTCTAGTATAGCTCCTGCACCTTTAACTGTTGTGACGAAGAGGGAATTTCACCAGGTTTGCCATATATACGAAGGACACCTGCTGAAATTCCCTTTTCTATGCAACTGTTAAAGATACAGGAGCCCTGTCCTTTTCATATGGTCACCCTAATTAATAAATAAATAATAAATTAATTAAAGCAGGATGCTTGGGAGTACTTCACAATAAAAGCAGATTTTAAGGTGGAAAACTTCTGAGTCCTTTGCATGCAATTTGCAGTGATTGCACAGTATAGCGCTGGTGAGATAAAGGTCATATCCGAGTCCCTGGAAAGTGTGCTTTCCCCTCCTCGGCTCCAAGGGAAACCTCTGAGCATGGGCAGGTTCAAAGTTTGAACTCATTCAAATCTCAGCCCCTTCATGACTACAGGAATAAAACACAGTTTTATGGCCGAGGCGCTGAGCTGTTTGCTGCTTCCTCCATTACCTGCCATTGTGTTGGGAGGTCATTTGGTGGAGGGGGCAGGACTGTGGGGCCCTGGACTTCAACCGTAGCTGCTCCACTGCAGAGACACCCTTTGTCCCTTTGGAAAGAACGGGCAGGGAAATAAAAGCAGGAATGAGTGGTTAGAAGGAAACCCAACGTCTGACCTCCTTGCTGATCCTCCCACCCCAGCTCCCTGCCTCCAAGAGTGGTGAGAGGTTTGCATTCATCCCCCCCCCTCTCAGTTTATGCTCCCAGGCAGCTGTTCACTCCCATCTGCTTTGAGCCAATCGTCCAAATGAGATGTGAGGCAAAATATGGTACTAGCTGCTGAGTTGCAGTTTTTGAATAAACAATTAATGCAGGACATGGTAGAGCAATTTCCATTAGGAACTCTGCATGCTGGAAGGAGGCTTCTCACAATTTCCTCCCAGCCCCAACTACGAAGATCACACACACACACGCACACACGGCTGCTAGTACTCCATACAGTGACCATTGCCTGTCACTTCCTGCCATTTATCTCTTCCTGCCATCCCACATCGGCAGCGTAGATCTGTAGTTGTGAGCTTGAGTTTGAGTGGGGAGGGAAGGCCTGATCCCAAGGCTTCCTTAGGCTCAAACTACGGGGCACATGGAGTTCCATTTTTCTTTCCTCCCCAGATCGTTTAAAGACCTGAGGAAAACTAGGGCTGGCTACATCTGTGGGCAACAGGAGAGATTCTGCGTAACTCTTTCTCCTCTGGAAGAAGGCGATGAGGACAAGATCTCTTTAACCGGGTTGTGCTTATATATATTGCTGTGTGTATAAGACCAGCATTTTGGTAGGAAGTAATCTGGCAGCAATAAAGGTATATCATACAACTGTTCTTGTAATATGTTTTCTTAAATAGGTATTTAATCAGATTATCACCATGCTACTTGATGCCTGTGGCTGGCTTGGATTCCCAGCTTTCATTTAAAGAAACAAAATGAATTCTCCAGCCTTTGTAGAACCAGAGATGGAAGGCAAAGTGCACAAAGAACTGTTCTGCTCAATTCCATGTTCTTAGTCATGGTATAGCAGACGTTTCATAGTACTAGCCAGAGATTAGTATTTAAAAAAAAAACAGTAAAGTGACACACCCATCACCTGGAGAAGGAACTTCCTGATTCATTTTGAATGCTTGCAGACTCCCTCCCTCAGGGTGGACTTTGGAATGAGCGTTGCCCCGTAGTTATTCTGATCCAACCGACACTGTTTCCCCCCTTACCCTAGCCCATTCTCCTCAGAAGCTGCCCCATCTGACAACAAAAGCACCGGGACTCCATCCGCCATGGCTGCAGCCCCACAATCAACAGAGGTGGAACGGGAAGCCACGTGCCCCATCTGCATGGAGTATCTGACAGCCCCTGTGACTCTGGACTGCGGCCACAACTACTGTCTGGGCTGCATCACAAACTACTGTGAGACATGGGAAGAACAGGGTGGGGACTTGGAGTGTCCCGTCTGCAGAGTCCCAATCCAGAATGGGGACTTCCGGCACAATTGGCAGCTGGCAAATATAGTAGAACAAATTAACCTCCTTGAAAAAGAGAGCCTGTGTGCGAGACACAAGGAAAAACTCCGTCTGTTCTGCAAAGAAGATGAAGTTCTGGTGTGCTGGAAGTGCAAGGGCTCCCCAGAACATAAATCACACACTGTTCTTCTGAAGGAAGAGGTTGCCCAGGAATATGAGGTAAGAAAGCATCTGGATCTTTGGTAAGGGAGTCACAGAATCACTTAGAATTATAGAGTTGGAAGGGGCCATTGAGTCCAACCCCTTACTCAACACAGGAAACCACCTTAAAGCAGTCCTGACAGATGGCTGTCCAGCTGCCTCTTGTGTGAGAGAGCCCACAACCTCCATAGGCCATTGGGCCCATTGTAGTACTGCTCTAACAGTCCAGCCAGAAACTGGCGTCCTGTAACTTGAGCCCATTATTCTGTATCTGTAGTCCTTGGTATTCTGTATTTTTGCTGTAGTCCTTGGTATTGTTGCCTCTGCTCGACTGACCTTCTGCCTTTTGCTTACTGCTGCTCACGGTCCCATGTAATACTTCCTCTGCAGACAGTCCTCCAGTCTCATCTTCCAGTACCAATAAATTAGTATGCCAATTAACTGCCAATTAGTTTCTGGGCGAAGTATAAAGTGTTCGTTATCTCCTTTAAAGCCCTACATGGTTTGGGTCCCTGCGGGATCACCTTTTCCCATACAATCTGCCCCGCACACTCTGGTCCTCTAGGAAGAATCTACTTCAGTCAGCAAAAACTAGATTGACAGCTGTTACCCAGAGGACCCCCTCTTCTGTCCAGACTGTGGAAAGGCCTGCCAGAGGAGACTCATCAACTTAACGTTCTATTAGCATTTAAGAAAGCTATTAAGACTGATCTCTTCCAGCAGGCCTATCCAATAGGGCTGCGCTCTGCTCCGTTTCGGTTTGTAGAAGCGGTAGCGGAGCGGGGTGCTTCACCTCCGTTTAAGGTGCAGGCAAATCGGGTCGGGGGCAGCAGAGCAATGCGGAGTGGTTCTCTCATTTGCGGAGTGCTCCACGTCTTTTCAGAGCTCCGTCCGCCATTTTGGATTTTTCCATAGGATTGCATTGCACAAAAAATGCCTATAACTTATCTGTTTTTAAAGCTACATCCCTGAAACTTACTGTGCTTAGAGAGTGATGATTGGGGGTCATTTGTGTCGATTTTCAGAATTTTTGTCATGCAGTTTGCTTGCTATTAATTTTTATAGAATGGGTAAAACGAGACGGGGAAGCTCTTTTTTTCTCCCTTGATTGACAGATTCAAGTCCCTATCGTGATGATAACGTGAAGCATCCTCCAATCGCAATGTTGGAGGTGGGGACTAAGCCAGAGGGAGACAGAGACAGTTTCCTTTCTCTCTCTTTGTGGGTTTGGAGTTCGTGGAGGGTTAGTTAGTTCTTTACTGTAGCTGCATTTGTTTAGAGGAGATAGGATTTAGCTTGGTGTGTGTGTGTGTTTGTTTGTTTGTTTCTGACTTTTTGCTTAGCTTTCCTTTGTTCTGTTTTGACTTATTGCTTTATATAAATTTATAATTCTTCATTTGGAGTGTTTGTTTCCCACCCGCAACCCCTTCCCTTCCCTTCCCCCCTGTCAAATAAAGTTTGAGCATTCAAATAAAGTTTGGGCAAAGCACAATACACACTTTTCCCATTTCCCCAAATAATAAATACATCTGTACGTGGGAAAATGACGGAGATAACTGCATTTCTGAAAATGGGGTGGGGGATTTTTAAATATTCCCCAAAAATCAGTGGATGCTCGGATTTGCTTCAAACTGGGCAAGACTGTGAATACATGTATAAGCTCTCAAGGTGCCAATTTTGAGGTTTCTAACATTAAAAGTGACAGAGATCTAGAAAGGTTTGTTAATTAAGGTTAGGGGTTGAGGGTTAAAACGTAAAAAAAATGCTAAAAATCAGTGGATGCTCGGATTTGCTTCAAACTTGGCATGAATCAGGGTGTAGGTGGAAGCTGTGATGGTGCCCATTTTCAAGTTTCTATCTTGAAAAATGACAAAGATATTTGCATTTCTGAAAATGGGATGGGGGATTTTTAAATATTCCCCCAAAATCATTGGATGCTCAGAATCGCTTCAGACTGGGCATGAATGTGGACACATGTATAAGCTCTCATAGCGCCAATTTTGAGGTTTGTAATGTTAAAAGTAAAAACGTTATAGGCATTTTACATTTTCAATGCAAGTCTATTGGAGGGGAAACACGGAGCTCCGTTCCGGATCTGGAGCCCCACAGCAGAGCGGACCATAGGCGGATCAACGTGGGGTGGAGCGGACCCAATCTGGAAGTTGCGGATCGGGATCCAGAGCGGATCGGGGGGTCCGTGCACAGCCCTACTATCCAGTGTAATTTTAGGAAGTTTTTAAAATGTTTTTAGGATGTTTTAAAAATGATTTTAGGAAGTTTTAACAATGTATATTATGTTTTAATTCCGTTTTATGTGTTTTATATTTACTGTTGTTCCCCTCCTTGATCAGAATGGAGAGGCGGGAAAGATATAAATTGTTGTTGTTGTTGTTGTTGTTGTTGTTGTTGTTATTATTATTATTGGCACCTGTGAGCCCCCTTCTACCTACCCACCCTGTTCAATGCTTCTTTCTCTCTCTCTAAACCAAACATAATCTACTGTTTTCACTTCAGGTTCTGATCCATCGTCGCCTGGATATTCTGAGGAAAGAGAGAGAAAGAATTCTGGAATATCAAGCAGACACAGAAAATGAAAATGAATATCTGCTTGTAAGTATCAATATCACTAGGAAGGGAACAAGGGCTTCTGTGTAGACGTGTAATGTAAAATGTGGAAGAATCCAAAACCCCAAGTCAGATACATGACACAAGTGTACAAAATTTAACATGCACTAGTGTGGAGAAAGTGGATAGGGAGAAAAATGTCTCATGATACTAGAAATCTGGGACATCCCATGAAGCTCATTGGTGGGAGATTCAGAACAGATAAGAGGAAGGACATCTTCACACCGTGCATAGTTAAACCATGGAATTCACTACCATAAGAGGTAGCGATGGCCACCAATTTGTATGGCTTCAAAAGTAGGGTATACAAATTTGTTGGTGTAGAAGGCTACGAAGATTAGTCCTGATGGATTTGTGCTTTTTCCCATATCAGAGGCACTAAGCTAATGTACACCAGCTGCTGGGGAATATGGGTGGGAGGGTGCTGTTGCCCCTGTGTCCTGCTTGTGTGTTCCTGGTCGACAGCTGGTTGGCCACTATGTGAACAGAATGCTGGACTAGATGGACCCGTGGTCTGATCCAGTATGACTCTTCTTATGTTCTTAATCAAAAGCCCCACAAGCCCCACTGCAGAACAGCTATTGTTTGGAATGGCCAAAACTACCATAACAATGGTTAATGAAAGGCCGTTCTGAGAGTGAACCCTTCTACGTCTTTAGGAATCTTTTCCTCTAGTGGATTTGGATTTAATATCTGTGATATAAAATTCTTTTAAGCCTCTTGATGCTTTGAACAGTGGTCCTGTTTCTAACCCTGGCTACCATTTCTCCCTTTTGCATCCACCTCTTGCAGAAGCAAATCAAAGCAGAGAGGGAAAAGACAGTGGCTCAGTTCAGACAACTACATCAGTTTCTGGAGGAACAAGAGAAGCTTCTCCTGGCCCAGATGGAAGTGGTGGAGAAGGAGATTGCAAGGAAAAGGGAGGAGCACCTGGTCAAACTCTCTGAAAAACTCTCCTCTCTTGAACATCTTATTCAGGAGATGGAGGAGAAATGTCAGCAGCCAGCGAGTGAACTCCTGCAGGTAAGAGGGTGGCAGAAACAGACCAGGCTCCTCCCCAGGGGCAAAGCTGACTTCAAAACCTTCCTGCCTCCTTCATCTACAGAATAAAGGGGCCCAAGGCAGGCACTTCACGCCCCCTAAACAGGTGGCAACTATGAGGTAGTACCTTCGATGGAATTCTTGCCAATACAAAGGTGGGGAAATTGATAGCAAAGTAATCTTGCCGTATGGTGTTTCAAGGCAAGGTCAGATCTGGCATTCCTGAGCTAAACAAAATTCCAAATATGTAGCAGCCTCTAGGACAGGCAAAGGTTAATCCAGCAGGTGTAAACTGGGTAAATCCTGATCAAAAATACTGAAATGAATTTCTCATACATCCCTTTGCTCTGTTGAAACCCGCCCCTATTGTGTAAATAATAGTTCTGGCCTAGGAGTGGCTTCATCCTATTGTCCACAGCCCAGAATGGCTATTGTGACCATCAGAGAAACCTTCATGAGGTCCCTTCCATTTCGTTTTCATACCAGGTGTGAAACTCTTTTGTTCCTCTGAAATTTTTGTTCAAACCACATACGAGTTGCCTGCTCTGAGCCCTCAGTCTGCCAACTCTCTAGCTTGGTTCCATACGGAGCTATTGGAGCAGTACCATCCTGGGACCACATTAGTGAAACCACTTTGGTCTCCTGGCCACTCCACAATCAACAGGAGTTCCATCCAATTCTCCGGAGTTCTGTGGGCAAGCCCAGAGAGAACTGCCTAGAGGGCATGAGACACCCCCACTGTTAGGTCACTGTTCCACTGCTTTTTGGCCAGTCTCATCCATGCTTGGCTTCTCAGATGCTCATCTTACCCAAAGCAGAAATCCTTTGTAACCTCCCTTTTAAACAAACTGCATGTAAATGAGAGTGATGATCTTGCGATCATAACATCACAAGATATTCACCCTCCAACCGCCTCTATGGCCCTAGACTCGCTATTGTCAACATTACAAGATGCTTTTAAAAACAAATGTATCTTCTGAGAACGTGCACCACTTTGTAGATGTGTCTAGAGGAGCAACCTCAATAGTACTGATAACCAGCTCTATTGGATACAGGAGAATTGTATAGAATTTAAGGTTTCTATGTAGTGTGGATAGAATCTCTTCCTGGTTTTGCCTCTCTGCTGCTGTATTTTGTCTTAACGCCTCCCATGCTGTGCTCATGGGCTTTCCAGAAACACCTGATTAGCCATTCTTGGAGACAGGATCCGAGACAAGATAGGTCTTTGCATTGACCCAGGAAGGCTGTTCTTCTGTACTGTCTTCCAGAGCTGGAAACATTGACACTGTTGGCATTCTTCTGTGCATAGAGAACTGGATCAAGAAAAGAAAGGAACAACTAGCCTTCTTTAGCTCCGAGCACAGCTCCCAACCCCCAAATAATGCCCCATACATCAACTCCCCTCTCTTGTGAATGCCTGAGACTCTGACCAAGGCCTCCTACTGTGGGAAGTTACAGCATATCCATTTTCCTTAGATCTTGAGTGGAGGTTGCTCTGCGGAGGCATCACCAGTTGAACATGAGAGCGCCAGAGGATATTTCCATAGAGTGGTGGTCTGGTAGGTCTTGAGTTCCCTCTTCTTTCTCTGTTTTCCTCTCTGGGGTGTGAAAAGCATCTTGCAGAGGTAAGTGGATACTACTTATTTCAATTGGTGCTGGGGACTGTCTAGATGGCATGGGAAGAAGGTGGCCCTGCAGGCTCCTGGGGAGAGAACGTAGGTCTTCAAGGTTTGGGTCCAGGCTACCTGCGGGATCGCCTTCTCCCATACAATCCACCCCACACACTCAGGTCCTCTGGGAAGAATTTCCTTCAGCCAGCCAAAACTAGGCTGACAGGTATTACCCAGAGGACCTTCTCTTCTGCTGCTCCCGGACTTTGGAATAGCCTGCTGGAGATTTGTCAACAGTCTTTTAGCATTTAAGAAAGCTATAAAGACTTATCTCTTCCAGCAAGCCTCTCCAGTGGAATTTTAGGATGCTTTTAGGATGCTTTTAGGATGTTGGATGTTTTAACAATGTATACTATGTTTTTAATCAGTATTTTATGTATTTTATACTTACTGTTGTTCCCCGCCTCAATCAAAATGGAGAGGCGGGTAAGAAATAAAATTATTATTATTATTATTATTATTCAACATCTCACTGCTAAAAACACAGACCTGCTTTTGAACTTGTAGAACTCCTATTCTTCCTCCCCTCCATTTCACATGGGCAAAGGCTCTTCTCTGTCTGCAAAACACACATCTCACCTCATAACAAATATTTAAACAATCCCAATAGGTGAAACATCCCCACAAAACACCAATAGAGGCAAAAACCACATACCCTACACTTCCGAAATAAAGAGAAAATACAAAACCACATACCCTACACTTCCGAAATAAAGAGAAAATACAAAACCACATACCCTAATCTTAATTACACACAAACAAAGCATCTCATTTGCCCCACTTACTCCCAGACAGACCCACTTGTGTGGCTGCTGAAAGGTTATGGGGCAATGTGGCCTCACCACCACCTCAACAGAAGTTGCCCACCCCTGCTCCAGCCATTCCACAATTCTCATTTGCTCTCTTGGGGAATTCTGGATTAGATGGATGGTAAATTCCCTTTGTTTTTGTCCACCAGGAGTGAGAAGGAGGCATTTGAGAATCCAGTGGCTTTCCCTCCGGAGCTGAGGTGGAGGATCTGGGACTTCTGCGATATAAATTATTTTCTGGAGAGAGGCATGGAGCAATTCAGAGGTAAGGAAGCATGGCTGAAAGGATGACATGCTGGGCATTATTTTCTTTTGTTGTTCCTACAAATAGTGGCAACGTCAGCAAAGCTTCCATTTTTGCGGCATGGCACGGCAAACATTTCCTTTTCCTCCCAAAAAGCATCCCCTGCGTTTTGTTGCCCATCCATCCAGCCTGGAGAGAGTTTTTTTTTGTGTGTGGAGGCTCTCAAGTTCTGCTTTGGGTTTTCACCACCCAGAATAATTTGATACCATCATCCACAACCTTGGCAAAATCTACACTTAGCAGGATATTATTATTATTATTATTATTATTATTATTATTATTATTATTATTATTATTATTATTTGCATTTTTCTACCGCCCAATAGCCGAAGCTCCCTGTAACACTTTGAACACGTTTTGAAGACTGTATAGGGAGTGTGTCCTGTGCCTCAACAGTTGTCACTATTGTTATAAACTGTTTTAAAGCAGTAGTCTAGATCCTGCCCTTGTCAGCCTCCTTCTTACTGTTGACTCCACATCACCCATTCATGAATCTAGTTCGGAAACTTCAACTAGTTCAAAATATGGCAGCCAGGTTGGTCACCAGTACATCTAGGGGTGAGCATATTACCCCAACATTAAAATCACTCCACTGGCTGCCAATTAGTTTCCGGGCAAAGTACAAAGTGTTGGTCATTACCTTTAAAGCCCTAAATGGTTTGGGTCCAGGCTACCTGCGGGATCGCCTTCTCCCATACAGTCCGCCCCGCACACTCAGGTCCTCTGGGGAGAACTTACTTCAGTCAGCCAAGACTAGGCTGACATCAGTTTCCCAGAGGACCTTTTCTTCTGTCGCCCCCGGATTATGGAACGGCCTGCCGGAGGAGATTCGTAATATTAACTCCCTCTGTGATTTTAAGGCAGCTTTGAAGACTAGCCTTTTCTGGCAGGCCTACCCAGATTAATGTCAATCAAGAATTTTAAAGATGTGTTGATTCCTGTACTAATGTTGTTCCCTGCCTCGATCCAAAGGGAGAGGCGGGTAAGAAATAAATTATTATTATTATTATTATTATTATTATTATTATTATTATTATTATTAATAATAATAATAATAATAATAATGAGTTCCCTTTGGGGACCCCACTGCTTACATCAATTGGGAGTTTTGTCCATTGATTCCTCTCTTTCCATGCTGCTCACCCCTGACACCATTTCACTCTTTCATGAATTAAATAGTTATGGTCCTCATTCTTCTTTTGGGGGACCCCCAACACTTATCTCATTCTCAATAGTGAAACCTGTCCATTTAGTCCTCTCCTTCTTCTTCTTTTTTTAATATGGGATTTAGAGCTGTTTTGGGGTGGGTCCCACAGGCCAGATGATGTCACATCCTTACTTTTTTTCTTTGTGCTGGAAAGAGGTATGCAACTATGCTTCCTCCCATCATGGAGAAAGTGACCCAGGCTGCCTCACATCCATGATTCTTTCTCTGAACTGACGTATGGCAGCTTGGGCCTGCACATGGAAGAGCAGGCCTGCCACTCCTTGCCTTCCACTGCTATCTCCAATCGCAGATCAAAGATAGAAATGAGGATGCTGGTTAGGAGAAGTTGGGATCTGCTCCTGCCAGGAGAGCTGCAACATTTCCCATGGGGGTGAGTCTTGCTGCCTCTCATCCCTGCTGCTATCTCAAATGTCAAATACCTGATCCATAGAACATAGAATCATAGAATAGTAGAGTTGGAAGGGGCCTATAAGGCCATCAAGTCCAACCCCCTGCTCAATGCAGGAATCCACCTTAAAGCATCCCTGACAGATGGCTGTCCAGCTGCCTCTTGAATGCCTCTAGTGTGGCTGAGTCTACAACCTCCCTAGGTAATTTGTTCCATTGTCGTACTGTTCTAACAGTCAGGACGTTTTTCCTGATGTTCAGCCGGAATCTGGCTTCCTGTAACTTGAGCCCATTATTTTGTTTCCTGAACTCTGGGAGGATCTAGAAGAGATCCTAGCCCTCCTCTGTGTACTTCAAGAGTGCTATCATGTCTCCCTTCAATCTTCTCTTCTCTGGGCTAAACATGCCCAGTTCTTTCAGTCTCTCCGCATAGGGCTTTGTTTCTAGGCCCCCGATCATCCTCGTTGCCCTCCTCTGAACACACTCCAGCTTGTCTGCATCCTTCTTGAAGTGTGGTACCCAAAACTGGACTCAATACTCAAGATGATGCTTAACTAGGGCTGAATAGATGGGAACCAGTACCCCACACGATTTGGAAGCTATACTTCTATTAATGCAGGCCAAAATAGCATTGGCTTTGTTTGCAACCATATCACACTGTTTGCTACTTAATGTTTCTATAATTTCCCTTCCCCAGATGTGTTGCTACCTGGACTACACCTGAAGAAAGGTAAATTTCCAATGAGGACCAAGTTTGCAAGAGGGATGTGGACTGGTCAGACATTTCGCTGGCTGTATTTATTTATGTATTTATTTATGTATTTCATTAGGATTAAACAGACCTGGACACATTGAAACTTTCAATAAGTGAACTGAGTAATCACTAGTTTGGGCTCTCCATGAATGCACAGACAGTGGGTGATGGCTATAGGCTCCTCCCCTCCTTCCTTTCCAGGGATTCAAATGCACTTTTGCAACATGTGTCCACTTATACAAATGACTGTGCATCAGCAGGGGTCCATGCAATCAGCAAACCAGAGGGAAAAAGTGAAGTTCCCAATCATGTGGAGCACTGACCACCCCTGCATGCATGAACAGGCAGAACGACGTCACGGGAGAACATTCAAAGACACAGAAGTGCTGGACCAACTTTGTGCCTGGTCATTGGAGGCTTATTGCTGTTTTATAAGACTAGAATTTATTTATAAATGTACAGGTTGAGCCTAGGTGAAGATACAGTTTGGATAGTCTAGTAAACAATCTAAAGTTCACAGATTACCAGAGAGACTCATCCAAGCCCCCCAAAATACTCAGTTTTTATGGCAAAACATCACGGAGTCTGTTAATAACCTAAAAGCTCTGGCAAGTTATCAGCTTATAAAAGGGGTGCCAGGAACTGAGGCCTTAGCTAGACCTAAGGTTTATCCCGGGGTCGTCCCTGCCTGCTCCTGGGATATCCTGTGTGTCATTTACGTTAACAGGGATGACCCTGGGACAATCCCGGGATAAACCTTAGTTCTAGCTAAGGCCTAAATAACATTGGACAGATGTTCAACATTATACTAAATAGTTTTACCTTTTATTATCCAAAGCAAATATTGACAAAACATTTAAGAACAGTTGAAAAACTGCTAAAGGGGTTATGGAGAAGGAAATACGTTGATGACGTTATTGGCACTAGCCAAGAGGCGCCCAACTCAGCTTTTTCCTGATTCACAATCGACTTGCAGACCCATATTTTTTATTATTATTTTTTGCTTTGATTGCTTTGGGATATTAAAATGGGATATTGCTTTGGGGTATTTTGAGAATAGAAAATGTACTTTCAAATAACCTCTGCCACAGTCAAAACCTTATCTCTGTGAAAGAGCCTTCTACATGCTTCTGAATTTCAAGTATGCATGTTATGGTATGACGCTTTCAAGAAAAACATTGAAGTTAAAATATATTTACAGATTTCTACAAAGCATGATTACAGTCTTTAAAAATACTAAAAGGTTTTAACAGTAAAGGATTATCTTATCCATTTTATATATCTGTCTTACCTGATCCAGTTTCAACCTCATTGGATAGTAGCAATGGTAAAAGAGAAATTAGTTATGTAGAGGTTTAATTCAGTCAATCTTTGACATAGCTTACCAAAGGGGACCATATTGTTTTAAAAGGATCATGTCTCAGTTGCCCCGACAAGACCCTGTGGTAGTATGTTAACTTTTCAGAACAGGCTATGCCCCACACTTTCCTCTTCCAACCATTTAATATGGGTCCCTTCAAATCTTTCCAATGCTCAGCAATGTCTAGGCGCACTGACGTTAGCAAGGTAGTTACAAGTTCTTTATGGATGAGGGACAGGTTTAAAACATTTGGCAGGGACAGCAGAGCCAGAGTTGGTTCTGGCAGAATTGTCTGACCAGTGGCATCCGAAATTGTCTTGAAGACAGTCTCACATTGGGGATTTGCCTGATTTTGCATGGTGCATTTCAGGGAAACCCCCCTCCCCCAAATGACACAAAAGGAAATGGGGCGGCAACACAAAATGATTTGGAGGGAGGGGGCTTCTGGTTTTCGCTTTCTGCCAACAGCTTTGATGACACAAGTGGTAGGATGACATGAAAGCTGAAGGCACAGCTGGGGGGATTCCACACGTCGTACTCAGAGCGCTTCCAACCGCCCCCAGTGCACCCCGAAAATGATCGTGTAGCTTGCCTGTAAAAGAGACAAGGAAGAGGCGTCCTTGCTGGCGCGGCCACCGCCACCCACCTCCCTCCTCGCTGGCCGGCTCGGAGAGCTCGGCAGAAGAACGGGGGGTGGAGAGTTTCTTCCGCTCTCCACCCCGCCTTCTTCCGCCAAACTCTCCGTCCTGGCCGGCGAGGAGGGAGGTGGGTGGCGGCGGCGGCAAGGATGCCTCTTCCTCGTCTCTTTTACAGGCAAGTTACATGATCGCTTTGGGGTCGCACTGGGGCCGCATGGAAGCGGCCTCAGTACGACGTGTGGAATCCCCCCTGGAAGCTTAAAATTGCTTTTTAAGGGGGAAGGAAATAAGGAGGAAATTACCCATACAACGGATTCTGCTGAACTTCTCTTTTCCTCCTCTCTCTCCATCCGCAACAGCAAACGTCACTCTGGATCCAGACACAGCTCATCCCAGCCTCATCCTGTCTGAGGATCATAAAAGTGTGACATTGGGAGATGAAGAACAAGATCTGCCCGATAAACCTGAGAGATTCAACATCCACTCTTATGTGCTGGGACATCAGGGATTCACAGCAGACAGACATTTCTGGGAAGTCCGTGTGGGAAGTGTGGGAGAATGGGCTGTAGGAATCACCAGAAAGTCTGTGAGGAGAAAAGGCCTGATTGGCTTTAGTCCTAAGGAAGGAATCTGGGCTGTGAGTTATTCTGGAGGTGTATACTGGGCTTACAACCCCCCTGATTATCCTCGTCTGTCCCTGAGTGGGGAGCTCAAGAGGATCCGAGTGTCTCTGAACTGTGCTGGGGGCCGGGTGTCCTTTTACGATGCTGACAGGGGGACCCTCCTCTATGCCTTCTCTGGAGCCTCCTTTGCAGGAGAGACTCTACTGCCCTTCTTTCATGTGTGGGGAGATGGCCATCTCAGCATCTCTCCTTAAAGCAGCTAAAAGCCTTCCTTACTTCCTCCACACCAGGGACTTGTCTATACGGCTTCTTTACCCCAACCTAAATGTGCATATTTGCATTTTAGGTTACATGATGTAGCCGTCCATTCAACTCAGCGCTGGGTTTTAACTGCAATAATGCGCATATTTGCATTCACAATTTATCGCGACTTTTAGATCAGGTCCAACTTTGCACCGCTTATGGCTGCGTGTCTTTGGGGGAGTTAGGTCGGATTTTGACATGTGGGCGGAGTTTTGAGGGTAGGATAACGTGATTGGCCCATTTCCCAATTTTGCACCAATCTGCTGCCTCCTTCGTTTGCGCCGATTTTAGTTTGAAGTCTCTCTGCGGAGCTCCGCAGACTTCTTAAAACAAATTTATTGCATTTCTGTACCATCCAATATGCAAAGCTCTCTGGACAGTTCACAAAAAGAAAGAAAAGGAAACGGGCAGCCAGACGAGGAGACATGTTCTGCTGCCTCCTTCCTTTCCCTCTGTAGCCTCGTCCCCACCCACCCCGCTCCTGGTTTGTGGAGGCTGTTTCTTTGAATTTCTTTATAGGGAGCAATGATGGGAACAAAACGGGAAACAGCCAGCCAGCCTCCTTCCTTTCCCTCTGTAGCCTCTTCCCCTCCCGGCTCCTGCTCAGTTTGTGTATTATATTAGTCTGCGGAGCTCCACAGATAAGATTTATAGATTCCTTGGCTTCTACTCTTTATGATCGTATATAGGTATAGTGCGCTAATGTTCATGTGCGCATTAATAACTCACTATAAAATATAATAATTCAGGAAATAAATTGCTGTTGCTGCTGCAGTGTGATGCTCTTTAGCTACATTCGAATCAACAAAAAATTGGGTTTTTATTTAATGAGGAGCTATCCCACTGTCATATAGACAAGGGCCAGGATGACTAATGAGAACATCAAGCCTTTCATGGTCAAGGACTCCTTTACCCCTTCGGTAAAGGCCCCCAGAAAGGCCTCCAGTCTCAGTCACCAGAACTAAATGAACTAAAATGGTGCCTGATTTCCACCCTCCGTTTCCCAGAGTTCCCTTATGCCTTACTTCTTACAGAGACAGTAGCACAAAAGGCAAAGCTTCCATGGCCTTCAATCCTTGCTTCACTTTCCATTGTTCCTAGGATGACCATATGAAAAAGAGGACAGGGCTCCTGCATCTTTAACAGTTGTGATGAAGAGGGGATTTCTGCAGGTGTCAATTAAAGTTAAAACTTAAAGCTACAGCAGTCCTGTCAAGCATAACCATATACAAAAGAGGGCAGGGCTCCTGTAGCTTTGTTGTGATGAAGAGGGAATTTCACCACATGCAACATGCATAAAAAATGACACCTGCTGACAGGAGCCCTGTCCTCCTTTCCATATGGTCACCCTACTTTCTCAATTTCTTCTGGCTTGTGGCTCACAAAGTTGGGCAGGCAGGAGAGGCAATGATCCGGTTGCCAATGTACTCTGTTGTATTGCTACAGTTTTTGTGTGCCACTAGTGGACCAATAACATCACTTGCGGTCCCCTGACCACATCCTGGATGCCCTTAGTACCACCCTTTGCAAGCCCTGGAAGAGGCGGGGGCCTCTTTCACATGGAGGAGAGACAAAGTATGCATGTAATTTCACAATAATGTATCGCTGGTGCTATGGCGACATGCAGCTCTGTATCAGTGTAACCATTCTAGAAGCAAAGCACACTTCTGAAGACAAATGGTGGATGTGAGGGTAGAGGTATGGGGTAAACTAGAGCGGCGTAATTCATCTCTTCCATTACACTTCCTTGAGCAGGGGATCAGGGAGAGGGGTGGGGAGCATCTCTCGCTCATTCACTGAGCAACACTTACTGTTGAGGATATTCAATTCTACTCACAGAACTCCAACCACAAAGTGTGGCAGTTTCAAGTGCCGTTGGACCCATGAAAGAGAGTTTTCAGGTAACGTAGACTCTCCTTTCCTTGCTTGGTGTGCTGCTGACAGATTTCATGAAAATCTTGATATAACCGGAAAACACTTCAGAAACCATCTCTGTTCAGATGAGGCCCTGGAGAGCTATTTCCAACAAGCAAGATGGTACCCACCTGCAATGGTTGTATCTTCATACTACAGAATTTGGATTCACCCGTGATTAATAAAAAGGTACCTTAATTAGCTGTTTCACTCTGAAGAAGCCATTTGTTCCTCTTTTCATGCATACAGGCCTTTATTTCCACGTATTTTATTTGGCTCCTTTTTTTTCTAACTGTGGTTCCATTTTACTCTTCTTTATCATTATCTTTTTATTTATTTTAATTTAATAGCAAGCTCAACTTAAAATAAATAGGCCCTATATAGGTCCATCATATAAGGCACAGGAAGGCAACCTGGTACCCTCCAGATATTTTGGACTATACTTCCCATAAATCCCAGCCAGCATGGCCGATTAGTCGAGGATTATAGGATTTGTAGTCCCAAAACATCTGGAGGGCACCATGTCACTTACCCGATATACATGTTTTCCCTCTGCATACGTAGAAAGCCCCACCCTATGCAGTCCCAGAATCAAATTGCAGAGTGTTGGACTTTGTACTTCCGACTAGGCACTCATAGACTGTGCCTTAAGCGGCTCTTCCAGTCTGATGCAGAAAAGGACAGAAGCTACAGCAACGGGAGTCCTGCGCTCCCAAGCAAGACTCCTCTGATCTGTTCTTTGCTGTGAGCCTGAGACTCTCCGTGCATGAAGCGTAAGACATTTGCAGTCCACAAGCAAAGAAGAGACTTCCCCATGACTTCATAGAGCCTGTCTGAGATTTCAGCTTGACACAACTGGCTGGTAAGTCCCATATGAGGGTTGGGGAGCCTGATGGATTGCGGAGAGGAGTATTCATCCACGGACCACAAGGGCTGTGCTTGGAGCTCCGTATCTCCCTGCTGACATCACCACAACAGGAACAGGGATCAGCCAGTGGTGCATGTGAGGAAGGAGGGAAAGGATGGCCTGGGAGTCATGGGGAGGGTGGTGGCTGGAGGGGTGAAGGATGTAGAGGACTGCAAATGGGATGTGGGGAGTAGGGTGACCCTAGGAAAAGGAGGACAGGGCTCCTGTATCTTTAACAGTTGTATTGAAAAGGAAATTTCTGCAGGTGTCATTTGTATCTATGGGGAACCAGGTGTAATTCTCTCTTCATCACGCCAGTTAAAGCTGCAGGTGCCCTGCCCTCTTTTAAATCTGGTCACTCTAGTATAGCTCCTGCAGCTTTAACTGCTGTGATGAAGACGGAATTTCACCAGGTTCTCCATATATACAAATGACACCTGCTGAAATTCCCTTTTCTATGCAACTGTTAAAGATACAGAAGCCCTGTCCTCCTTTTCATATGGTCACCCTAGTGGGGAGGGGATGTTGGCTGAGGCAGCACAGGGAAGGGCCATCAGCCTTAGGAACAGGAGATTTATGAGGCTGGTACCATCCAAACTCTGAATCATTGTCAGCAGCCACTTTCCTAATAGTGAAAGAACCTGATAGCTAGCAGAGAATTTGCTCCACATGAGTCAACAGTGCGATATGGCTGCAAGAAAGGCCAATACTAATTTGGGCTGCATTAATAGAAGTATAGCTTCCAAATCACGTGAGGTACTGATTCTTCTCTATTCGGCCCTGGTTAGGCCTCATCTAGAGTATTGCGTCCAGTTCTGGGCTCCACAATTCAAGAAGGACGCAGACAAGCTGGAGCGTGTTCACAAGAGGGCAACCAGGATGATCAGGGGTCTGGAAACAAAGCCCTATGAGGAGAGACTGAAAGAACTGGGCATGTTTAGCCTGGAGAAGAGAAGATTGAGGGGAGACATGATAGCACTCTTCAAATACTTAAAAGGTTGTCACACAGAGGAGGGCCAGGATCTCCTCTCGATCCTCCCAGTGTGTAGGACACGGAATAACGGGCTCAAGTTAAAGGAAGCCAGATTCCGGCTGGACATCAGGAAAAACTTCCTGACCGTTAGAGCAGTACAACAATGGAATCAGTTACCTAGGGAGGTTGTGGGCTCTTCCACACTAGAGGCATTCAAGAGGCAGCTGGACAACCATCTGTCAGGGATGCTTTAGGGTGGATTCCTGCATTGAGCAGGGGGTTGGACTTGATGGCCTTGTAGACCCCTTCCAACTCTGCTATTCTATGATTCTATGATCCTTCTAAAAGAGGAGCTACAAAATCAACTGAAGGCTTTAGATATAAAAATGAATGTACCCATGTTTTCATCAGAGCCCTTACGAACTTCCTGTTATTTTGCTGTCCTCTGTAATTATTATGTAATTATTTCATGGCCTCTTTAGCTCAGCTTGGTGTCCTGGGCAACTGCCCATCTCACCCACTCCTAATGCTGGCGCTGTCCACGCCTGGGTTAAACACTCTGGTGCTTGTACTTTGAGCGGGGTTAATGAGGCAAGGGAGACTTTGAACCTTCCAAGCTCTCAGAATTTATGGGAAGGGCCTGAAGGTTCTCTGCATATCTTGCTACCCCTTTAAAGGTCATCCCAGATATTGTTGTGACTCTAAGCCCTCCCACTGATGCAAGACAATAAAGATGTATGCTCTGTAACCCACAAAGCTTTATTCAACAAATAAACATCTCTTCACACCTGAAGGGTGTATGAATGCTAGGAGCTATCCTCTAAGTCTAACTTGGCTAAAAACCTAGGCAGTTGACTTCAACTCAAGCTGGACTGTTCCAAACATTCCAACAGACACTTTAGCTCAGGGAGGATCTTTCGGGAGGAGCCTCTCACGAGCTGCTACCCTAAGTGAATGCCTCCCACCTTCTCTCAACTCCAACTGTTTTACCCTGAAATCTGTCAACTCTTATGCCCCCTCCCCCTCAGACAGGGGCTGAGTTCTCAGGAGTAGGGGGGGTCTCTAAGCTGTCTGTATTCTCTGAGATAAGCTCATGGGAAGATTCATCCTTGACTCCTGAAGAGTCTTGGAGAATCTCCCACACTTCCTGTGTTTGCTGGTAAATTCTTTATCCTCCTTCTCCTTCTCCTTCTCCTTCTCCTCCTCCTCCTCCTCCTCCTCCTCCTTCCCATTGACCCACCAAAACTCTTTCCCCACACTAGGGAGTACAGGCCAGATCCTGACAGCATGCACAAAATCAGGACAAAGGAAAGCTCCGCCATTTAGAAGCATGAAACGGGAGGTGGGGTCAGCTCCAGGGGTTGGTATCCTTACCAGGGCTGCTTGCCACCTCAGAAGATCCTAAACTTTCTCCCAGTCCTGCACTGTGGAGAAAACTGCCCTGTTGGCCTTCTAAAGTGGCTATTGGTATCTTGTGTTTGGTATTCTTAGCCTTTGGAACAATCTGAGCCTTTGCCCTTCTGGCGCTTGGAAAAATCTTGACGTGAATGTTTACCTGCTTTAATTGGCAATTCTCCAAAAGCAATTAAACTGGGTAGGGTTTGGATACATAGTGGTGTGCCACTCTCCCCATCCCATTTCAGAGAGTATTAAACTCAGACTTTCTAAAGTGATTTTGTAGACATGGGAGAGTTTCTGCTGAATAAGACATAACCTGAGATCCATAGATACTTCAGATACAGGAGCTAATCCCATCTTGAAGCCTATTCCAACTGTATCAGATGGCAAACTTTGTTTTTTGTTTTTGCATGTGTATATTTCTGTATGTATTTTTCCAAATCTACTCAACCATCATGTGCATGTTTGGAATGTCTGCAGTCTTGTCCCATTGATTAAAGCATGTTTGTGTGCATTTTTCAAAAGTACACTTTTTTTACAGCCAGTTTTTAAACGTACACATGCTGTCAAACACTTTTTGAGTGGTCCATTGCAAGCTAAGAAATGTAGGGATTTCAACTAAACATTGCATCCATTTTCCATCCAGAAAGTATCAACTGGGTAAATCAATATAAAAAATGAACTGAACCCAATTTCTCATACATCTCAGCTTGGGGTCTGTCCACACAGCACAGTGGCTGGGTGCAGGTGGGTGGGGCACTCCGTCCAATAGATCTGGAGGGCACCAGGTTGGAGAAGTCTGGAGTGGGGATTTTTTAAAAATGAATTCCTAAAAAATCAAAACATGAATGGATCTTATTCAAACTTGGCATGGCTAAATCCCTCCTTAAGAGCTATCATCTTACCATGTTTCATCTCTTTATCTATAAAAATTATGCAGATGTAAGCATTTTGATAAATTTCCATTTTAAAATAAATAAAAGCACGAACTATCCTGATTCAAACTTGATGGGGCTAAAGCCCTCCTTAAGAGCTATCATTGTGCCAAGTTTTATCTCTTTATCTTTAAAAATGAGGGAGCCGTAAGCATTTCTGTTAATACTAGTTACCCAAATATTGAAGGTTCTTCGAGGGGTAATTCGATGAGGCGGAGAGAGGGGGGCAGTCTGAAATCGAGGCAGAGAAGACCCACATTGCACACCCCTACTGTTCAGTCAAAAGAGAGCTACTTCGTAACGTTCACCATCCAGTTTCACTTTCAACTTTTAAAAGTAATTTTGCTAGTTTTTTTGGAGAGGGGAAAATCCAGTATTTTTGGTGACAGTGAAACAAAGTGCTAGTCTCAACTAATGTAATGTGTTGTTCTAGCCTTCAACCACGTACCCGTTTCCCTCAAATTATCCCCATAGCGTAAAGTTGTCATCATCATCATCATTTTTGTTGTTGTTGTTAGCTAAATCACACCCCAGGCGGCAGCACTCCTAAAATCCTTTGCATACCAGGAAAGGGTTTCAGGCAGAGAAATGTAAAAAATAATTAAAAAAATCAACAGATGACCCAATCTGATTCAAATTTGGTATGCTTAAAGCCCTCCTTAATATCTATTACTGTGCCAATTTTGATGTCTTTGTCTTTAAAACTTACACAGATGTAAGCATTTGTTAATTTAAACATATCAAATCATTCTCCTGCACCCCCAGTGGCTGCTCAGAGAACAACAAAAGATTTGCTCCTAAAGAGGTAGTTAAATAGGTCAGGTCTTTTATATATGAAGCACATTTAAAGCAAGATGCATGAGAGTACTTCACAGTCAAAGCAGAGTATAAGCTGGAAAACTTTGGAGTCCTTTGCATGCAATTCGCAGTGAATGCACAGTATAACCCTGGTGTGATGAAGCCATCTGTTATATAGCAGAAAGTATGAAAAGGCAGGAGAAGAAAATAATCCATCTAGAGTTCCGATCTTAAATCTTCAATGAAACCAGAAGTAGAAACAGCAGGTTAAACATCCTCCCCTAGAAAAGTTCTAACTTTGTTTTCCTGTGCGAGGTAGCCATGGCTGGTACTTGGAGTCTCTGTGAGAAACACCAGGAGCCCCTAAAACTCTTCTGCGAGGATGATGAAATCCCCATTTGTTTGGTGTGCGACAAATCCAGGGGACATGAACATCACAAGGCAATTCCAATCGAGGAAGTTTCCCAGGAGTACAAGGTAAGAAATTAGTGTTCAGACTGATAAAACAAAAGTGTGTGGGGGGGGTTAGCTGTGACAAGGAGTGGCAGGGTGTGTCCCAGAGTGCAGGACATGGAATAATGGGCTCAAGTTATAGGAAGCCAGATTCCAGCTGGACATCAGGAAAAACTTCCTGACTGTTAGAAAAGTATTACAATGGAACCAGTTACCTAGGGAGGTTGTGGGCTCTCCTACACTAGAGGCTTTCAAGAGGCAGCTGGACAGCCATCTGCCAGGGTTGCTATAAGGTGGATTCCTGCTAGAGGTGTGCACGGACCCCCCGATCCTCTTCGCAGCCGATCCGCAAATTGAGGATCAGGCCCGCTCCGCCCCGCCTGGGGGCTATTCCGCTCTGCTGCGGAGCTCCGGCTTCGAATCGGAGCTCCGCAGTGGCGGGGAGTGGTGTCAGGTAAGACCCCCCTCCCTCCTCCCCCTTACCTGTGTCCGTCGTGGCCCATCCCAGCTTCACTAGAGCCCGTGGCTCAACCAGGAACTGTAGGCCCCGATTGCAGCCTACACTTCCTGTTTGAGCCGCGGTCTCTAGTGAAGCTGGGATGGACCGTGACGGACTCAGGTAAGACCCCCCTCCCCCTTGGTCCCTTACCTGCGTCCTTCCGCGGTCCCGCGGCTGCTTCAACTGAGCCCGAGGACTCAAACAGGAAGACTAGGCCACCTATTCTTCCTGTTTGAGTCCTCGGGCTCAGTTGAAGCAGCCGTGGGACTACGGCTGGACGCAGGTAAGGGAGAGGAGGGAAGGGGGGTTACCTGGCCCTGCTGCTGTTGCCGCATGGGTGGCAGCGACAGCGGCAGGGCCAAGTAAACCCCACTTACCTTTTTGGCGGAGCTCCGGATCGAGGTGAAGGATCCGCCTTCACCTCGATCCGCTCCGCAGCGCTCTGTGAGTCCCCCAATCCTCTTCGCCTCCACCTTAAGGGTAGGTGAAGCCCCCCGCTCCGCTCCTGCTTCTCCGGTTCGAGGAGAAGCGGAGCACATCCCTAATTCCTGCATTGAGAAGGGGGTTGGACTTGATGGCCTTATAGGCCCTTTCCAACTCTACTATTCTATAATTCTATTATTCTAGGGGCTTGGATCATCAATATGCTGATTGCGGGCATCAAAACCCACCATCGCTAATAAGGGCTGTATCTCACCTCAGAAGCTCCTGTTCTTTCTGCCATTTTTGCACTGTGCCTTGGCACACTTCTAAAATGGTCGCCAGACTTTTGCGTTTAGCCTTCCTAGCAGGAAGGACTGAAGAATGATATGAGCCTCAAAATAGACCCATTTTAATCCATTTTTTTAAAAAATAGAAAGTGCCACAATCTCCTGCTGTGTGCAGGAAAAGCAGTGTGATTAAAACAGCACCTGAATGGGCCACATGGTCTTTGTTTACTTCCTCTTTCCCCTCTGGGTGGAAGAGAAAGTAATGAGGGACAGATGCGGGGACAGAGAAGACACGATAAGATTCCCCACCCCCCTCCATGTGATGATGCTCTAAGTATGTTGTTCAACTCCTATTTCTTTGAGCCACACTGGAACTTTTCTTTTCCTCATCAGGATTTGATGCTTAGTCGCCTGGAGATTCTGAGGAAGGAGAGAGAGAAAATTCTGGCATATAATGCAGATGCAGAAAAGGAAAACCATGAATTGCTTGTAAGTGACAATATTTCTAGGAAGTGAACAAGTGCTTGAATCAAGATGTGGAAAAATGTAATATATAACAGAGAAGAGTCCACAGAACATTTATTATTTGGAATGGCCTAATCTACCATAAAAAATGTAAACTGAAGGTCATTCTGAAGATCATCCAAAAGGTACATCTTTTGGAAAATCTTTCTCTATTGAATATTGGTTTAATATCTTTGTCAATTTAAAAGGGCCTTTGCTATAAAATTCTTACAGCCTCTTGATGGTGGTGGATTCCTGCATTCCTGCATCTTGATGATGGTGGATTCCTGCATTGAGCAGGGGGTTGGACTCGATGGGCTTGTATGCCCCTTCCAACTCTGCTATTCTATGATTCTATGATGTGAAGACTGACCCTATTCATGACATTAGCTTCCTTTCCCCCCCTTTCCATCCATGTCTTGCAGAAGCAAACCAAAGCAGAGAGGGAAAAGTCAGTGGCTCAGTTCAGACAACTCCGCCAGTTTCTGGAGGAACAAGAAAAACGTCTGCTGGCTCAGATTGAAGAGGTGGAGAAGGAGATTGCCAGGAAAAGGGAGGAGCACTTGGCCATACTCTCCAAGGAACTCTCCTCTCTTGAAAGTCTCATCCAGGAAATGGAGAAGAAGTGTCAGCAGCCAGCGAGTGAATTCTTGCAGGTAGCACTGTGGCAGAAACAGTTTAGGGGAGTATCTTCAGGGCACTGGGTTGGTGTTGAGTCCCATGGAAACCCCATGCTTTCCCTCCCCCGGGGTGCCAATGGGTAATCCTGATGCCGAAGAGGGAATGTGGGGTTTCTGGGCAGCTATCCAGGGGTCGGAACCACCCCTGCCCTCTTCCTGGTGGAAGACGACCAATCGCAGGTCACCTTCCATCAGGCACTGCCTGGCCACACCTCCCCTACGACTCCTGAGTGAGGCTTTGGGGCTGTCTTGACACCGTCTTGCACATCCTCGCCACACTCTGGAGAAAAATGCTGGGATAAGTCCCTGACTTTTTTTTTCTCTGCATCTTCAGGGGGAAAACCCAGGGGTTGGTGCACGATTGCAGCTGCGTCATGTAATCGATGCTGTCCCACCGCAGACCCACCCCAGGGCCTTCCGGGTATTTAGACAGCCCCATGGGCTCTCTCCAGGGGAATACTGGCCTGCTGCAGCTCCACAAGAAGTAAAGTGGCCCCAGTTTGTTTGATGAGCTGAGAATCAGCTCTGTTACATACAGGAGCATTCACGATGAGCAGGACCATTCCTTTGCCTTTGTATTAAACTAGAGGTTTCTATGTAATGATAATGGAATCTCTTGCTGTTCCCCCTCTCTATAAATGTGCAGTGTGCAACTGCCTCCCAATGAGACATTGTTTATGCTCTGCTTATGGGCTTCCCAGAATCCCCTGTTTGGCCATTATTCGGGCAGGATGCTGAAATTCGGAATGCTGGAGAAATTCACCATGTGTTTTGATTTCTATGAATCTGACCTGGAGATTCTGCGGCAGACCGGTTTTTTCCAAATCACAAGGATTCCTGCACACCTGTTTTTCACTTGGGGGAAGTTAAATGAATTCACATCAGCACACATGTGCCTGAGCACTAATGCGAATTAGTGGAAGTAGAATGAACTTCTAGTAAAAATAAAAATGGTTCCGTCATTGACCAGATGATAAGACAAAAGATGCCTGACAATGGCCCCATTCAAACGACACGCTAAACCATGCTGCTTAACCACAAAACGGTTAATGGAATGCATTAATGCATTCCATTAACAATGTTGTGGTTAAGCAGCATGGTTTAGTGTGTTGTCTGAACATGGCCAATCTGTGACACACCGAAGGAATGGGTTTCACAAAATCTGTATGCCTCTAGCTGGAATAGATGGGAAGTTGGAGGCTGCCTTCATGGTGCCTCTCTGCCGTCAAACCCTGCGGTATAGCTGCTGTGGGGTGGCGGTGAATCATTCCCACTGGACAAAGCAGCACAGGCTTTCTGTGGCCATTAGGGTTGCTGGGCCTGCCCCTGCCCCTGCCCCTTCCACGGCTCCCGGTGACTCACCTTCCACTCAGGAATGCCCCCCTGGAGCAGCACCCGAGCAAGGACAGACAGTGGAAGACCCGCACTGACCTTGCTCAGGGAGAAAACGTCCCTGACTTTTCCACTGTGCATCTTCAGCTCTTTGCCCCAGGGTGGCTCCAAATCAGCAGCTGCGTCATATAGCCAACGCAATGTGGATTGGGAACTATCCCAGGGCAAAGATGACATTTAGACAGCCCCCAGTCTCATCCTGAAGGGCTTCTCTTATACTGGAAGCATTTTCATTGTTGGCAGGCCTCTTATTTTAAAAGGAATAGGCTACCTTCTCAAAGCATTTTCTTGCAATAAACAAGAGCACTAAATTTAACAGATCGTGCACTGAGAAAGGGATCAACGCAAAAAACAAAAGAGGTAGCCCTCTCTAGCTCCGAGCACAATCCCCATTTCCGAACACACGTATATGTCAGCTCCTCCCTCTTTCAAAAGCCTGAGATTTCAGCCAAGGCTCCTTTAATATCCATTGTGGGGACTTATATCCCTTTCCCCCAGTCCTTGAGTGGAGGGTGCTGAAGAGAAGTCCCACCAGTGGAACATGGGAGCCTCTCTGTGGAGCGGTGTGTGGCAGGCACTGAGCTTCTTTCTTTTCCATTTTTCTTTTCCCCTCTAGGATGTGAAAAGCATCTTGAAGAGGTAAGTGGATCCCACTCATTGTCATGATGATGGGAAGCGTCTGGACAGCATGACTGAAACATGGCCCTTCCTGCTCCTGGTTAGAGGGCTGTTTCCATCACTGCTATTAGCAGTGGGATAACAGCAGTTTTGACCAGGATCACTGCGTGATAGGAGTCAAGGTCGGGGAGAAGGTTATATAATAGCAGTGGGGAAGCAGCAAACTTGCCTCAAGGGGACTCACTGGGGACTCACTAGGGGGTTGCCTTCAGAGTGCCGAGTTCATGCCGCTCCACCGCCAAATCCCGCAGTAACGCTGGTGTAGTGTAACGTCAAGTAGTTTTGATGCAGGGGAGCAGTGCAGGCTTTCCGGCAGCAATTAGGCTCCCTGAGCCCACCGCCCAGGCAGACGTTGACCAATCATGGGTCGCCATCTGCCCTGCCTCACATCCTGTTGTGACTCCAGAGGAGGATAGATAGTGGATGTGCCATACTAGCCACAGCCAGAGTTAAAAAGTCACAGGAAGTCTCTCCGCAGCTTCGCTGGAAAGCCCCAGAGCAGGTATGCGGTACCTACTGCACTGCATAAATGCTTTCTGTGCATTTTGACACCGCCAGAAGTCAGGATTACTGGGGAAGGGAAGAGGTTTTAAACTCCCTTCTCCCCCACGCCACAGGGATCCATGCAGTATCCCTCTGTGGGTGGGTGGGTGTGTTTTGCCTCACTGAGTTCCACCTGACTTGTGTGGCTGTCAAAGGATTTTGCCTGGCTTCACACCCAAAATAGTTCGCCCAGCCCTGCTCCAGATTTCCTGCAGTTTTCTTTTGCTCCATTCAGGAATACTGGATTGGATGTGTGATGGGTTACCCTTGTTTTCCTCCACCAGGAGTGACAAGGAGACATTTGAGAATCCAGTGGCTTTCCCACCAGAACTGAAATGGAAGACCTGGGATTTCTGTGATATAAATCCCTTTTTGGAGGGACTCATGAAGCAGTTCAAAGGTAATGAGTTATGGTTGTGAAGAGTTTATGCTGGGCAGGACCTTATTTTATTTTGTTATTGTTACAAATTGTAGTAACAGCTGGAGGACTTTCATTTGGGCAGCCTGGGCACCGTTTGCTTTTCCCCGGGATATCCCAGACACAGTGACATTTGGGGGCATTGTTAGGGCAGGAGGAATGTTGGGGACCACACAAAAGACAGATATGTGAAGTTAGGATGTCTTCCTCCGACCTGTATCAGTTCTCAAAGAATGCTTGCCACACTTGTGAATGGTATTCAATCTCACTGCTCACCCTTGACTCCATAGAATAGTAGAGTTGGAAGGGGCCTACAAGGCCATCAAGTCCAATCCCCTGCTCAGTGCAGGAATCCACCCTAAAGCACACCTGACAGATGGTTGTCCAGCTGCCTCTTGAAGGCCTCTAGTGTGGGAGAGCCCACCACCTCCCTAGCTCATTGGTTCCATGGTCGTACTGCTCTAACAGGAAGGAAGTTTTTCCAGACGTTCCGCTGGAATCTGGCTTCCTGTAACTTGAGCCCATTATTCCAAGTCCTGCACTCTGGGAGGATTGAGAAGAGGTCCTGGCCTTCCTCTGTGTGACAACCTTTCAAGTATTTGAAGAGTGCTATCATGTCTCCCCTCAATCTTCTCTTCTCCAGGCTAAACATGCCCTGCTGTTTCAGTCTCTCTTCATAGGGCTTTGTTTCCAGACCCCTGGCCATCCTGGTTGCCCTCCTCTGAACATGCTCGAGTTTGTCTGCATCCTTCTTGAATTATGGAGCCCAGAACTGGACACAATACTCTAGATGAGGCCTAACCAGGGCCGAATAGAGAAGAACCAGTACCTCATGCGATTTGGAAGCTATACTTCTATTAATGCAGCCCAAAATAGCATTTGCTTTTCTTGCAGCCATATCGCACTGTTGGCTCATATTCAGCTTGCAATCTACAACAATTCCAAGATCCTTCTTGTTTGTAGTATTGCTGAGCCAAGTATCCCCTTCAAAATTTGTTTCATTTTCTTCTTGATCCTTGACTTCATATATATGCTATTTTATGAATTGGTACTTCTGTCAACCAATGTTTTTATAAGCTTATAATGTTTTATAAACATTAAGTGTGCTACTTAATGTTTGTTTATTTATTTTTTGACCTTCTCCAGATGCCCTTCTAGCTGGACTACAGCTGCAGAAAGGTAAATTTCCAATGAGGACCAAGGTCACAGGAGGGATGGGGAAGAAGCGGTCAGAAATTTGGATGTCTTTCATTGGGGATCAACAGTGTTTTCCTGCAGACACTGAGACCCTCAATAAGTTAACAAGTGTAATCAGCAGTCCGTTATCGATAGTTGGGCCCTTCGTATGTGTAATGAATGCACAGACAGTGGGTGATGGCTATGCCATCCATGCAGTCAAATGTGCACTGGCAGCACATGCCCATGTATACATGTGCCTTCTTTTAATATATAAACTAATATACTTCTCTGTAAGTGGGAGACCCTTCAGAATGCAAAAACTACTACCTGATGTTTGGGTGATCCTGTTTAACTGGAAGTTGCTTCATACCTAGTCTGGCCACTGGTCCACCCAGCTGAGGCTGAAGGCTTCATCCCACGTACCTGTTTCCCTCGAATTATGCCCTACAGCGTAAAGCTGTCATTGTTGTTGTTGTTGTTGCTAGCTAAATCACACCCCGGGCAGCAGCGCTCCTAAGATTCTTTGCATACCAGGAAAGGGTTTAAGGGGGAGAAATGTAAAAAAAAAAAACATTAAAAAAACCAATGGATGACCCAATCCAATTCAAAATTGGTATGCTTAAGGCGCTCCTTAATATCTATTACTGTGCCAATTTTGATGACTTTATCTTTAAAACTTATGCAGATGTAAGCTGTTTCATTTGTATTTTAAACATATCAAATCCTCCTCCTGCGCCCCCAGTGGCCGCTCGGAAAACAACAAATGATTCGCTCCTAAAGAGGTAGTAAATTAGGTCGGTACTTTTGGCTAAGAAGCACAATTAAAGCAGGATGCCTGGGAGTTCTTCACTGTCAAAGCAGATTATAAGATGGAAAACTTCTGAGTCCTTTGCACACAATTCGCAGTGATTACACAATATAACCCTGGTGTGATGAAGCTAAGGATCTACACTACTGCTTTATAATGGTTTACAACAGTATTGACAACTGTTGAGGCCCAGGACACACTCCATATACCGTTTTCAAACTGCTTTCAAAGTGTTATATTCTGCTTGGTGTAGATCTGGCCCCAGTCTCCCCCAATTCCAGCCAGGAGTCTTCCCAAGCCCTACCTAGAGAGGCCACTGGTTGAAGCTGGGACATATAAAGCTTCTTAACCATGCGGCAGGCTAGTGTCTCAGATAACTCTGCTGACCTTCTCTTCCTCATCTCTCTCCATCCCCAACAGCAAATGTAACTCTGGATCCAGACACAGCGAATCCTTGCCTCATCCTGTCTGAGGATCATAAAAGCGTTACATCAGGAGAAAAATGGAACGATCTACCCGACAATCCTGAGAGATTCAACCAAAACCGTTTTGTGTTGGGACATGAAGGATTCACAACTGGCAGGCACTTCTGGGAAGTTGTGGTGGGAAGGGAGGATGACTGGGCTGTGGGGGTTGCCAGAAAGTCTATAAAGAGAAAGGTGATAGTTGAATTAAGTCCTGAGGAAGGGTTATGGGCTGTCATTTATATTAAAGGCATATATCTGGCTGTCGACTCCCCTCAATCACCTCACCTGTCCCTGAGTAGGGAGCTCAAGAGGGTCCGGGTGTCTCTGAACTGTGATGGTGGCCAGGTGGCCTTTCATGATGCCGACACAGGGACCCTCCTCTACACCTTCTCTGGAGCCTCAGTCTCTGGAGAGTCCCTTCTCCCCTTCTTTAGTGTATGTAAAAAAAGCCGGCTCACGATCTCTCCTTAAGGCAGCCAAACTGAGCAGTACAGGGCATCCCTCCCTCCCTCCCTCCCTCCCTCACACACACACACACACACACACACACACACACACTGTAAAGCGGTCTACTCAAAGTCACCCCGAGAGAGAGCAAGAATAGGGTGACCCTATGGAAAGGAGGACAGAGCTCCTGTATCTTTAACAGTTGTATAGAAAAGGAAATTTCAGCAGGTGTCATTTGTATGCATTGCAGCACTGGGTGAAATCCCCTCTTCATCACAAAAGGATCCATTTTTGCTCCTCAGAGATTCGATTGTGATATCCTAGACTTAGGGCTTTTCTACACAAGGCATTTATCCTATAAATGGACTTTCAGCTTCTGGATTCTTTGCAGAGTTAAGATTGGCTCCTTTAAGTGTACTTTTTACTTAGAAACCATCTTAGAATACTGACCAGTGGAATGGTAGATTGACACACATTTCTCTTATAGCTGGAAATTTAGGGTCCTAACTATAGTTGGTTTGGAGAGACTGGGGTAGCCTATACAACGCCAGGTTGCTGCCCCCTGAAGCAAAACCCTGCACTTTCTCTGCTGCAGGGTGGCAGCTAACCCCGATGCAGAGGGAGGGCCTGGGGTTTCTGGTGACCATTGGCAGGCCCCCTGCCTGGGCAGACGGTGACCAATGAGGGATTACCATCTGCCCAGGAACGCCTCCGCCGCGACTCCAGAGTGAGGATAGATGACGGATGTGCAGTACACACCTCGTTCTGGGGAAAACGGTTAGGGTAAGTAAGACCCCGACTTTTTAAAGTCACAGCTTCGCAGGAAAGCCCCACGATGGCTGTGAGGCAGCTGCTGCGTCATATAACTGATGCAGCACCACTGTGCACCCACCATGGGGCTTTCAGAGCATCTAGACAGCCCCTGTATTGGACCAAGTTAGGGTTTAATAGGCTTTCTCTCATATTTTGTTAGCCAGCTATCCTACCTTAATTAGTTAATACAAGTAAAATATCATTGCTTCTATGGAAGTCAGGCATTTAGCAATATGTAATTAGCCTGGGTTTGTTGTTGTATGTCTTTATTGTATGTTTTTGTGATTTTAAATGTTTGGATATTGATTTTAAGTGTTTTTACCCTGTGTAAACCACCCAGAGAGCCTCGGCTATGGGGCGGTATACAAATGTAAATAATAACAACAACAACAACAACAATAATATGATTTAATCATTTTATGCAGCATATTGTTTGTATTACACCATGTTACCACGTCTTCACTCTTTTTTCTTTCTTCCTTTCTTTTTGGGGAGAGGGGATATCTATGACGTTTCACCATTTTGTTTGTAGTTTCAATAAATTTTAAATTGATCTTGCTTCTGGTATGGTTTTAACTTAATGTGCTCAGAGGAGCATATTACAATGAAGGGGTTAAACACAACAACCCACCACTGTTCACCTGCCTGCCATGTCGCTGTTGAAGATGAGCTTTCCAGCTTTTAAAGATGAAAAGATGAATTAAGGGATAAGCACCATGGCTGAATACACTGGGGTTTAAACCCAGATGTCTAAGAGCTAAGCCAGAAGTCCCCAAACCTTTTGGGTCAGTGGGCACATTTGGAATGTCGAGAGTGTCGTGGGCACTCACACAAAATGGCAGCCATGAGAGGGCTTGCCCGTTCACAAATCCATCCCTGACAGATGGACAGCCATCTGTCAGGGATGCTTTAGGGTGGATTCCTGCATTGAGCAGGGGGTTGGACTCGATGGCCTTGTAGGCCCCTTCCAACTCTGCTATTCTATGATTCTATGAACTGCAGCCATGGCAGGTGTGGCCACTCATAAAAGACACATTTGGTGAATCTAAAAGAGAAATAATTCATGCAAGAATCTAAATACAAGGCAGAGATGGGTCGTCAGCTCACACCCCCCAAAACAAAACATGCACCACCACCCGTCAATTTAGAAAAACACCACATGGACAACAACAAACACACACGTGTGCACAAACCCTTGCAAAACACACACCACACCAGGGGTGAGCAATAGGGGTGTGCACGGACCCCCCGCTCCGCTTCACTTGCAGATCCGCCATTTTCCGGAGCGGGTCGCTCCGCTCCGCCCCCGCTCCGCCCACTTCCGCTCCGCTCCGCTCGGAGCTCCGGATCCGGATCCGGAGCTCCGTTTTTGCCCCCCCATAGGCTTGCATTGAAAGCTAAAAAAGTAAACAACTTTTTTTCCGTTGAAGTTAGAAACCTCACGTTTGGCACCATGACACCTCATGGGCGTATACACACACACGCCAAGTTTCAAGGCAATCCCATCATCCCCTGATTTTTGGCGAATTTTTGAAAATCAGGCACCCCATTCACACCCCTTGGGATAGCTCCGTCAATTTGCATGTTAGAAACCTCAAACTCGGCACCAGGGCAGCTTATCCATGTGTCCACATGCACGCCAAGTTGCAAGCAAATCCCATCATCCCCTGATTTTTGGCGCGGCTCTACCCTCTAACGCACCACCCATAACCCTAATTCACACCCCTTTAGATAGCTCCGTCAATTTGCACGTTAGAAACCTCAAACTCAGCACCATGATAGCTTATCCATGTGTCCACATGCACGCCAAGTTTCAAGGCAATCCCATCATCCCCTGATTTTTGGCGAATTTATGAAAATCGGGCACCCCATTCACACCCCTTGGGATAGCTCCGTCAATTTGCATGTTAGAAACCTCAAACTCGGCACCATGAGAGCTTATCCATGTGTCCACATGCACGCCAAGTTGCAAGCAAATCCCATCATCCCCTGATTTTTGGCATGGCTTAACTCACCCCAAATTGTCCCATTCTACAACTATGTCAATTTGCATGTTTGAAACCCCAAAGTCGGCACCATGATAGCTTATCCACGTGTCCATATGGACGCCAAGTTTCAAGGCAATCCCATCATCCCCTGATTTTTGGGGAATTTATGAAAATCGGGCACCCCATTCACACCCCTTGGGATAGCTCCGTCAATTTGCATGTTAGAAACCTCAAACTCGGCACCATGAGAGCTTATCCATGTGTCCACATGCACGCTAAGTTGCAAGCAAATCCCATCATCCCCTGATTTTTGGCGCGGCTTAAACTTTTTAACTCACCCCAAATCAAGTCCCATTCTACAACTACGTCAATTTGCACGTTAGAAACCTATCCTTTGGTCCCATGACAGCTTACCCATGTGTCCCCATGGACACCAAGTTTCAAGGCAATCCCATCATCCCCTGATGTTAGGGGAACTTTTGAAATTTGAACACTCCAGTATGTCAGGGATTTAAAGTTGCAATTGCAGACAGCTCAATGGGGCCAGTTCCAAGGCAATCCCAACATGCCACGAGATAACCCTAAATCTTCTTGCACATTTGAAAAAGGGATTATTGAATTTGATAAAGTCTAAGTGAGCGCAGGAAGGACTTCTCCCCTTAGTCAAAGCAAGACACATACACCATCGCTGCAAGGCGGGAAGGGGAGAAGGGAGGGAAAGCAGGCAGGCAGCATGCATTGTAGTGCCGCAAGGATGGCTTGAGCACTAACGCATAGCAAACCAACCCATAAGTGGGCGCAAAGTGAGGCAAAGATGGCTGGTTCTTTCTTTCTAAGCCAGCAGTTACGCCTTGAGGGGCACAGAGGAGGACGATTGGAGCAAACCAGGCACCAGGCGGGCAGAGAGGCAGGCAGAGTAGGCGAGGAGTCAGTCCTGGCAGATGCCCCACCACAGCAGCACCCCGGGGGAGGCGGGCAGGCGGGCAGGCAGGCAGGCAGGCTGCGGGCATTTCTGGGGGCACAAGGAAGTGATGGCTGGTTTCTAAGCCAGCATTGCAGTTAGTCACGCATTGCAAACGCAAACCATCCCAGCGAGTCGGTCACCGAGGAGGACAGGCTAGCAGAGGGGCAGGCAGAGTGACATGTCATAGATCTAGTATTGGGGAGGAGTCAGTCCCGGCAGATGCCCCAACACAGTAGCACCCTGGGTGGGCATTGGAAAACGCCATCTTGTGGGTCAATACTTCCCCCACCCCATGTCCTGCAGGGTTGCCTGCCTAACCCTTGTGGGGATGGGAGATGGAGAGCTTAGAGTGGCAGTGCCAGCAGCAGCCTTCGGCTTTCCCCTGGAACCAGTCGCCTTGCCCGCCTCTTTCCCCAGCAAGATCGCCTGGTGCTGCCTATGAAGATGCATCTTCATGCTGCTGGTTCCATAATGCCCTGTCGATGAACCCCTGCTTAGGCTGAGTTTGCAGTGGCGACAGACAGCAAAGCGGGGATCCGCTCCCAACTCAAAGTGGTCCCACACGATGCTTGTCTTTCGTTTCCGTGGTGACACCACCAATTGCCCGCCTGAGCTCTCTGGTGTTGCCACAGAAACAGGGGTGTGGGATGAGACTGGGGAGAGAGCCTCGGCCTGCTGCTGCTCCTCCTCAGCCCCCACATCCTGGAGGCCCACCGCCTCCTCCTCCTCCCCCCCCTCCACTGTGCTGAGGACCTCGTCTAGGTCCATCAGCGGGCTCGTGGGCTGAAAGGAGAATGAAGGAGTTGGGGATACTCCTCCTCCTCTAATGGCACTGCTGCCACGTGCCTCTTGCAAACGGGCACTTTTCCCATTCCCACCCTCAAAAAGAGAACGCCGGGCACAAGTTGCAGAAGAGAGTGGCTCTGCCTGCTGCTTGTCCTGCTTCTGTTTTGGAGCAGTCAGCCAAGGAGTTGCCCGTTTGAGTTTCACAGGAGGAGAGGAAGCCTGCTTACTGCTGGCAGACTGAGCCTTGCTGCTTTCAGCACGCCTGCTTCCTCTTTTCATGATGACTAACAAAATATTAATACTACTAATACTATGTATAAGGTACTACTAAGAATATGTATAAGAAGAATATAATATGTTTAAATGTAGGGAAATGGGACAAGAACAATAAAATATACTACTACTAATATGTATGAGAATATAATATATATATATATATATATATATATATATACTACTAAGAATATCTACAAGAATATAATAATATGTTTAAGAATATTACTAATAAATGTAGGGAAATGGGACAAGAAATGGGACAACCACTACTATAACAAGAACAAAATATGAATACTACTACTAATATGTATGAGAATGTATACTAATAGACTACTAAGACTATGTCAAAGAATATAATATAATATGTTTAAGAATAGGGAAATGGTGTGCGTATGCTTTCCCCAAAATGCTCAATCTGTGGCTGCCTGTTGAACTTGACAAAAGCAGCCCACTCTGTCCAATTTACACAGAGAAGAAAAAGAGAATCCAATTTTTTTGGTATATTTGGTATATAGAAGATAGAAGGAAACACAATCAGGATTTAAGAGAGGGGAGGGGGAAAAAGAACCAACCACTACTATAAGAAGAACAAAATATGAATACTAATATAATATGTATGAGAATATATACTAATGGACTATGTGAAAGAATATAATAAAATATGTTTAAGAATATAAATGTAGGGAAATGGGACAAAAAGTGTGTGTATGCTTTCAAAAGAAAGCTTTCACAAAAGCAGAACAGTCAGGCTTTAATACAGGGAAGGGGGGGGCAACCAACCCAACCACACACTCCAAAATTCAAAAATAAAGTTTATATTAAATCAAAGTAAGGGGAAAACACAGGGCAAACTAAGCTACAAGTCAGAAAGAAGCAAACAAACACACACACGCGCCAAACTAAACCTATCCTAATCTATCTCCAAAGTCCAAAGCAGGAGCACTAACTAACTAAGTGTTCCCTCCACGAACGCCAACCCACAAAGAGACACAAAACAGAAAGTTCTCAGGGTGGGTCTGCCTTAGTCCCCCCTCCAACGCTGGGATTGGAGGAGGATGCTTTCTGAGGAGATCAATTCTCATCAGGATTGGGAGTTGAATGTGCCTGTCATCGCTTCCAAAAAAATAAAAAAATAAATAAAAAAAACCCAAACCCCGATTTTTAACAAAATATTGCACGTGAACCACAGCACGCAGAAAGTTGAGAGTGGTCTCAAAATGACCCCCATCCACGACTCTCTGTGCACAAGAATTTTCAGAACGATAGCTTAAACCCCCCCCCAGTTATCCCCGATTCTTTCCCTCAATGCAATCCTATGGGCGAAAAGCCGAAACGCAGTTTGAGCCGCGCGGTTGACCCGATTTTTAAAAAAATATTGCACGTGAACCACAGCACGCAGAAAGTTGAGAGTGGTCTCAAAATGACCCCCATCCACGACTCTCTGTGCACAGGAATTTTCAGAATGATAGCTTAAACCCCCCCCCCAGTTATCCCCGATTCTTTCCCTCAATGCAATCCTATGGGCGAAAAGCCGAAACGCAGTTTGAGCCGCGCGGTTGACCCGATTTTTAAAAAAATATTGCACGTGAACCACAGCACGCAGAGAGGTGAGAGTGGTCTCAAAATGACCCCCATCCACGACTCTCTGTGCACAAGAATTTCCAGAATGATAGCTTCAAAAACAACGTAGTTAGGCGCGATTATTTGCCACAATGCAATCCTATGGCGAAATGTTTTCAAGATGGCGACCGGAGCGCTCCGACTGAACTCGGAGCTCCGAAAAATGGTCGCTTCTCTTCGCCTTGCTTCTAGGGGGTCCGCGGTCCGCTCCTACTCCGCCTCTGGGTAAGGCGGAGCAGGCCAATCCGCTACTGCTTCTACGCTCCTAATCGGAGCGGAGCACATCCCTAGTGAGCAATACCTGGTGGCCTATCCCCCTTGAACCCACTTGGAGCCGCAACTCTAGGGTAACCATATTTATTTATTTATTACATTTCTATACAGCCCAATAGCTGGAGCTCTCTGGGTGCTTCACAAAAATTAAAACCATTCAAAGTATAAAACAACAGTATAAAGCCATAATATAAAATACAATATAAAAGCTCAACCAGATAAAAACAGCAGCAATGCAAAATTACAAATTTAAAACAAGTTAAAATTTATTTATAGACTGTTAAAATGGTGGGAGAATAAAAAGGTGGCATCTAAAAGCATATAATGTAGGTGCCAAGCGAACCTCCTTAGGGAGCTCTTTTTACAGTCTGGGTGCCACAGCAGAGAAGGCCCTCCTCCTGGTAGCCACCTGCCTTACTTCCTTTGGCAGGGGCTCATGGAGAAGGACCCCTGAGGATGACCTTAGGGTCCGGACCTTTGGTACCGCCATATGAAAAGGAGGACAGGGCTCCTGTATCTTTAACAGTTGTATTAAAAAGGGAAATTCAGCAGGTGTCATTTGTATATATGGAGAACCTGGTGAAATTCCCTCTTCGTCACAACAGTTAAAGGTGCAGGAGCTATACTAGAGTGACCAGATTTAAAAGAGGGCAGGGCAACTGCAGCTTTAACTGCTGTGAGGAAGAGGAAATTTCACCAGGTTTCCCATATGTACAAATGACACCTGCTGAAATTCCCTTTTTAGAGATGGAAAGGTTCTCCATGGGGGGGGATCCTGCATCTCCCCACCTTTTTCTTTTCTTTTTTAACAATGGAGGGTCCCGTTTTTATTGAGAGCCACCACATGGGAAAGGAGAAGATCAAACCAGTCCATACTTCAGGAAATAAAGCCAGACTGCTCACTTGAGGGAATGGTATTAAAGGCAAAGCTGAAGGACTTTGGCCACATAATGAGAAGACAGGATACCCTGGAGAAGAGGCTGATGCTAGGAAAAGTGGAAGGCAAAAGGAAGCGGGGCCGACCAAGGGCAAGATCGATGGATGATATTCTGGAGGGGACAGACTTGACCTTGGGGGAGCTGGGGGTGGCGACAGCCGACAGAAAGCTCTGGCGTGGGCTGGTCCATGAAGTCACGAAGAGTCGGAAGCGACTGAACGAATAAACAACAACTGTGATTTCCCTCTCAATTTCTCTGCCATTGGAGGTCCTGGCGCTGCATTTGAAGTCTCCTCCTCTTTACACTGGGAATTGAAATGGCCACTTCCTACCTCGCTTTGCACCCCCACCCCAGCCAGCCACCCCGTGGGTTTTTTTCCCCTTTTTAAAGCTGCAAAAATTAAGACTGTTGCCTTGTTTGGACCAGCTCCCTTGGGATGGTTTGTTAAGCCTTTTAAGAATTTCCCATTGTGATTGCCTGAAGGATCATATCGGCAATCTTTCCCATCCCTTGGTCGGGTTTGGAACCCATATTTGGAACTTTTCAGATTGCAACTGGGAGACCAGGTTGTCATTGTAGTAAGTAGCTTTTTGACTGTATTCTATCTTGGAGACTAAAGCTTTCTGACCATTAATCAGGAGGGGATCTACCCAGCGTTGTGAAGGCGCTTGCGTGCACCTGCAGTGCGCCCCGAAACTCATTGTGTAGATCCTGCCCTACTATCCAGGCCAGAAGAGGAGGAGGAGGAGGAGAAGGAGGAGGCCCCGCATCGCCCCTCGCGGGGACGGGGCGAAAAGTTTCCGGGCTCAGCAGCTTTGCCGCTGCCGCCACCCACCTCCCCACTGGCCTCCTGCTGCCGGCAAAAGAGCCACCCGGGTCGGAGAGCTCGGCGGAAGAAGCCGCCGCCCCGCCTTCTTCCGACGAGCTCTCCGACCCGGGTGGCTCTTTCGCCGGCAGCAGGAGGCCGGCGGGGAGGTGGACGGCGGCGCCGCAGAGCCCGGAAACTTTTCGCCCCGTCCCCACGAGGGGCGATGCGGGGCCTCCTCCTCCTCCTCCTCCTCTTCTGGCCTGGATAGTAGGGCAGGATCTACACAATGAGTTTCGGGACGCACTGCAGGTGCACGCAAGCGCCTTCACGACGATGTGTAGATCCCCTCCAAGTTACCCCATTGATATGGAAGGTCTTGGCAGGAGCATCCTCTATGACCAACTCCTTCGCATCTGATAGGGTGACCATATGAAAAGGAGGACAGAGCTCCTATATCTTTAAAAATTGACCAGATACAAAAGAGGTGAGGGCTCCTGCAACATTAACTGTTGTGATGAAGAGGTGATTTCACTAGGTGCATGCATACAAAAGACTAGGCATGCGCTCCGCTCCAATTAGAATCGGAGAATCAGAAGCGAATTGGCCTGCTCCGCCTTGCCCAGAGGTGGAGTAGAAGCGGACCCGTAGAAGCACGGCGAAGAGAAGTGCCCATAGACGGAGCGATTCTCTTTTCGCAGCGCGATCCGATCGCCATTTTGAAAAATTTCGCCCATAGGATTGCATTGCGGAAAAGAATAGGGGATAACTGTGTTGTTTTTTAAGCTATCTTTCTGAAACTTCTTGTGCTTAGTGAGTCGTGGCTGGGGGTCATTTTGAGCCTACTCTCAGCTCTCTGCGTGCTCCAGTTCACTTGCTATAATTTTTTGAAAAATTGGGTAAAAACAGCGGGGAAAGGTACCTTTTCGAAGTGCTGAGGGCAGAGTCAACTCCCCGTCATGATCACATGATCCCAAAGTTGGAGGAGGGGATAGGCAAAACGGGTAACTTGGGATCCTGGGAAACTTCTTTCTACTCTGAACGGACTTTTCCCAGTGTTTTTTAAAACAGTAGCCCCACCAAATGCACAAACACAACCTGAAATCATATACTAAGCAAATAAATAACAGATAGGAAACACAGCACTGCTACCCACCATAACCTTGGGGAGCAACTGAATAGATGTGATGCAAGGGGATGAGATCCCCTAGGGCATGTGGACGTGCCCAGTGCACACATACTGTGTCCTGCCCTGGAGGGTCATCAGAGCCCTCCAAAGGTAAACCAGTGGAGAAGCAATGCCTATCATGAGTTAAAGTGAAAGTTTGCTTCTCAAAGACTGGTCCCTAGTCAGGGACAGTCAAATTTGGCATAAATTCCCTCTCCCCCTGGGCACGTCCACTTTCCTCTTACTGGTAAAAGACAGATATAGCCTTTTTTTAAAAAAATTCTTCTTGTTGTTTATTCAGCAACACTACTGCTTTTAATTCCACCCCTCCTTTGTTTATTTATTTATTCCATTTTATATTATTTACACCCCATAGCCCAAGCTCTCCTGGCTTTTTCTCTTCAGTGAAGTCAGGCAGGCTAGTTCAACTCCTTGTTGTTGTTGTTGTTGCTATTAATATTAATTAGTACTGCTATTATCATTATTATTTTGTTGTTTAGTAATGGCTGTGATCACAGTGCAGTCAATCAACTCTGAAGCAAGGATCACAAAGCTTTACTTTTATCCGCCTAGCCTCCTAGTAGTTATGGGATGCAAAAGAAAAGGCATCTCTCTGTGCTGCTCCCACCTCACAGGGATGGTTTGCATTACTGGCTTTGAAACTATCCTTGGCTCACTTCCTTGAGCCCCCAGAAATGTCTGCTGCCTGCCTGCCTTCCCTCCCTCCCTGCCCACCTCGCAGGGATGGTTTGTGTGTGTCTTGCTTTGACTCAGGGGAGAAGTCCTTGCTGCGCTCACTTAGACTTTTGGAAGTTCCAAATCAATTTTTCAAGTGTGGAAGAAGATTCATATTTAGGTTTATCTCTACTCCCCAATTCATGGCATGTTTGGATTTCCTTTGAAATGGCCCCATTGAGCTGTCTGTAGCTTTAAATCCCTGAGATACTAGGGTGTCTGATTTTCATAAATTCCCCAAAAATCTGGGGATGGTGGGATTGACTTGAAACTTGGCGTCCATGTGGACACATGGATAAGCTGTCATGGGACTGAACACTTGTTTAAACGGGGTGCACAAGGACAGTTAACAAGAGAGGGCTTCTGATTTCAGGCCCTCCTTGTATTTCCTAGATGGACCTTTGGGATGAACCAACAGGACTGGATTTATGCTCTACTTTGGGGATTAACGAAGAGCAATAAGCTTGCATGGGGCAAAAAGGAAGGGGTGAAATTAAATAAATTTTGACTCCTGACTTAAGGGCCTTACACGGGCCAATCTCTCTGAATGGTCATGTGTGTGACTTCAAAATGTGGCAAGTCAGATTTGCTGCACTTTGAGGCCTTCCTGTTTGTTCTGCTGAGTCCTTGGTCCCAAAACCTTGCCTTAACGGCACCACAAAGGGTGAAGCCCACCGAGAATGAGCTATGAAGGCTCAGGGGATATTTGCAGACCAGAAACTGCCCAACCCTGACTTGAGTGCCTTAAAAACAGGTATATGAACCAATGAGATTAAGGTTTCAACAACTCTCCCCTCCTTTTCCTCCTCATCCTCATGTGACTAATGGGATTCTGCAACTCCAACCCTGTGAGTTAGGAGAAGCTGCAACGTACCTTTTGTGGTCCATTTCAGTGCATTTACTACCACCACCCACGTCTTAGCTTGGGCATGTGGGAATCCAGGTCGATGGAGAAAGATCAGCCCCTTCTCCGGAGCTTCCTTGGAGCGCTACGAAAAGCAGGTTAAGATATAAGACCAACCTTAGTCTAGGCACGCACACAAAACCCTGAATCAACTCGAGTTTCCAGTTGAGGATATTTATTCAGGAAACAGGCAGAAAGAAGTTCAAAACTGATCAATTGTTTTTAAAATAAAGTGAAACATAGAATCAAGAAGGTAAGACTTTACCAGCAAGAATTTAAATCCCCGTTATTTTACTATGAGGACTGTAATCCCCTACACTGGGGGAAGCACCTTGGCCTATGCAGCAGGGTTTAGTCGCAACACTTCGTCTGCTGCTCAGGTGTGTGGAGTACTAAGAAGCTGGGCAGCTACAAATGTCTGGGCAGGCAAGTTTGTTGAGAGTCAAGTTCTGCCTAAGGCAATCCCTGACCAGAGGTCCAGACAAAAAGAATAAGTGACTTGACAGAGATGTTTCCATCAGGACGAATTCAGACTATTTCCCCGATCTCTCTCTCTCTCTCTCTCTCTCTCTCTCTCTCTCTCTCTCAATCAATCAATCTTTGCTGAGCTTGTTTATTTGGCAGGCAGAAGTTGGCAAATAGCTCTCTGAAAAATGTGCTCTCTGTCCCCATCCCACCCCATGAAACTTCTGCAAAAGGAAAAATTAAATCTAGGATTGAAGGTCATGCAACTCTACTATCATTTATGATTGTTAAACTGTTACCGCCTCTTGAAGAGCTAAAGTTATGTGGGAAGAAGGAACTCTGGGAAAAGGACAGAAAGAAGCAGAACCCCATCCTTGTTATTTTTCTGCTGACTGTGATTGGAACTCATCTGGTCTAAGGGCCTTTGCAAAGGAACCAAAAGTGCTCCTCACGGACACATGTTTGAAGTTTAGATCAGTCGTTCTGGTCTGGAGAGTAACACCATCAGGCCCTGTGAGGCAGACTTGGTTTCCTTAAGAGATTCTGAGGTGGGCTTTTTCCCCCAACAGCCAAAAGAAGGGATGAAGGGTCTTTCCTGAGAATGAGGCTTCCATGAACGTGTAGAGCAGAGCTGCCGTATCAGCATCAAAGAAGGCTACTTGTCCCCCAGCACAGTTCAGACTCACCCGGATCCTTTTGGGGTTCTCTCTTGGGGTTACAGGAGGGTAATTAAGAAAGGAGTTGGAGGCCTGGTACCCTTTCTCCCACTTCTCCACAGCCCAGATCCCCTCTTCAGGACTAAAGGGGACATTGCCCTTCCTCCTCACAGACTTGCTGGCGACCCCCACAGCCCACCTTTCCTCACTCCCCACAACGACTTCCCAGAAATGTCTGCCTGCTGTGAATCCTTCACATCCCAGCACAGCAGGATACGTGTCAAATCTCTCGGGACCGTCAGGCAGAGGCTGACGTATGTCTCCATATGTTACACTTTTACGATCTTTGCACAGGAGGAGTTGCGGATGCGCGGTGTTTGGATCCAGGGTTACATTTACTGTTTGGGGATAGGGGGAGGGGAGGAAAAAGAAGATAGGTAGAATCAGAAGAGACACAGACAGACATCCTAACCTAAGGGACATCCCAGGAATCGCACTCCCTTTCCAAGCAGTAGGACATCCTTGCACTGAATGCAGGATTGGGATGGTCTTCTCCTTCCAGGATTTCCCCTCCTTGAGACTATGACCCAATTTATACATTCAAAAATATTTATATCATGCCCAATCTGTCAACCAAGTCATCTAATGGCTCAACTACATGCTACATTGAGTTCATCACGTATAGCCGATGCTATCTCTTTTTAAAAAACTTTAGAGTAAGTGATCTGGATTGGGACCAATGCAAAGGAGGGTGTAAAACTTCCAACCCAGCCACTATAGTCCTGTAAATCCTCCCCCTCCATTAGTGTCAATGGGGTCTTTCTTTGTATTTCTCTTTCTCTCTCTTCACCCCCTTTCTGTTGTCTCAAGGCCCTGCGTGTCCACGAGGCATCTATTCGGCTTCTGTTGAAAGGGGACTACTATACTTGAGGAAAGCGGCTGTGGGTCTGCGGCCCGTTGGTTAGACGACACAGGTGCAGGTTCGCAGCCACAGTGGGACTTCCCCACAATGATGCGTTTTGAAACAGTTGAGGATTTACTCCAACTCTTTGAAAGGGAGCGATGGGCATAGCCTGGAGAAAGACGACCAGTGATTGGTTGCTTTCCACCAGGAAGAGGGCGGAGGCTGCTCCGGTAGCCGGATGGCCGCCCAGAAACCCCGCGCTCCCTCCTCGGCATCAGTATTACCCAATGCCATCCTGGGAGAGGGAAAGCGCAGGGTTGAGGAGGGAGGCAGCAGCAACCTGGAACTGTGAAGACAGCCCCCTGGACTAAATGGAGCCCTGGTCTGCTTCAGCAAGGCTGTTCTTATCTGGTTGTGGAAAAGAGTCATGTGGAAAATGACGTGAAATATGACATATATTATTCAACAATGGAACTTCTATATGACACTGGAATCAATGACCTAGGGAAGTCGTGGGCTCTCCCACCCCAGAGGCCTTCAAGAGGCAGCTGGACAGCCATCTGTCAGGGATGCTTTAAGATGGATTCCTGCATTGAGCAGGGGGTTGGACTCAATGGCCTTGTAGGTCCCTTCCAACCCTACTATTCTATGATTCTATGTAAATAGGAACTGAACTCCTCCCTCATTAGCCCTACATCTCCTTCAAACATACATCTGCAACATGCTTCAGCATGTACCAGCATGCATGGGTGTCCAGGACTCCACACGACAGGGTTCGTGATTGCAGTGAACTCAGTCTATGCACATTCACTTGTATATATGGACATATGCTGTAGGTGTGCACTTGAATGTGTGGGCTCATCTACACCAAGCAGGATATTCCAGTATGAAAGCAGTATGAAAGGAGTATATAAGAGGCAGGAACCACACTACCGCTTTATAGCGGTATTAAAATGCATTGACATCTGTTGGAGCCCATTGACACCATATATCGCTTTCATAGTGTTATATCCTGCTTGGTGTAGATGTGTCATGGGCCCCAACAGTTGTCAGTGACTTCAGTACCAGTATAAAGCAGTAGTGTAAATCCTGCAGTGCACTTCAATACCGTTATAAAGCAGTAGTGTGGCTCCTGCCTTTTATATACCGCTTTCATAGTGTTATATCCTGCTTGGTGTAGCTTAGGCCTGTGTTTGCTGAAATGACACCATAGGTCTGTTGACTTTCCCACTACTCGTACAGCTTCTTCAAACCGAGTGCTTTATCACATGCTCGTGACTGGCTGCTCACGGTTGTTCACAGGTCATTTTGATGATGCTGTGTTCCTCCTGCGCATCTCCTGCTCCTTCCGCCATTTTTTTCATTACAAAAGAATCCTCAGAAAGCGCAACTCTTCTGAGCTATGGTGAAATCGGTCGCTATTTCCTGCCATGTGCAGAAGTTTCGCTATAAAATGCCCACTAGAGGGTGCTGTCCCACTAAACTGAACGGGCCATGTGGTCACTGCTTGCTTCCCCTTTCCGTGTCGCAGAAAAGAAGCAGGAAGCAAGAATGATGGCAAGGAAACACGATTTTCCCCCGTCTGAAAGAGCCCATAGTTAACCTATTGATGGTTCCAAAGAACCGATTATCCCCAAGGAAATATAACCAGCCAAATTTCTGACCAGTCCTCATCCCTCCTGTGAATGATCTTCCATTGGAAATTTACCTTTCTGCAGCTGAAGTCCAGATAGCAGAGCATCTGGGGAAGCAAGGAGATAATAGGCTTAAGCGTCACAATGTTGTGCTTTCAACAAACTATGTCCGTAATGCAGCATCAATTTCAAATTTTCAAGGCAAAGATTAAGTAAAAACTGACACAAGGCTGGAGGAGGGGGAATTCTCACACGTGCAGATTGCTTGCAAATAAAAGCACCACCTTAAGCACGTTTACTCAGTAAGTTGCATTATGTTCAATGCATCTTACTCCAGCTAAGCAAACAAGGTCTGTAACCTAAATCAAGCAAAATTGTCATGTTAGTTACTCAGAGGGTTCTGGTGTGTTTCATAGGTTGGGACTCAGGAATAGTACATCTGCAGGAACTCAGAAGAGGAAACTTAGGCTGAAGTATTTAAGGCCCCTCTAATAAGCTAAGGGCAGCCATCATGGGGTTCTCAGGTGGGGCTCCTGTCCAGGTGCTCTCCAGGCCCAGACACATTTAGCTTCACACTGAACTCCAAAAGATGTTTCAAATCTGAAGAACTCGGTCAAACAAGGGTGAGATAAACTAAAGTTCTAGGGCAAATTGACAAATTAAAAATCAACAAGGCATTGGGACCAGAAGATATACACTCAAGGGCCCTTTGGTCTTCTCACAAAAGTATTAGATATTTTCTCCTGTTAACAAAATAAGACATTAAAAAAAAAACCGTACAATTACATGTGTATGGCAAGTGGGAGAGAGACAAGCTGCCATTATGGCAGCTGAATGGCCACCATATTGTATACATACTCAGCCTGGGAAGGGAGAGGAAAACACAAGGTTTGAAAAATCTCAAAACACAGCAAGAACAGGAGCCATGTATCCAAGGAAACATTAGTACTGCCCACCCATCAGAGGCTATGCCTGAGACAACGCACACATGTCATGGAGACACTCAACTCGGGGCAATGGAGGACTTAGTCTTCCAGGATTGAGTTAGAAACAAGAGGTTTGAAGCATCACGTGGAAGCTTTGGATGACATCTAGAATTCACCATAATAAAGAGATATTCTTGAAATATGTCGGGAACTATGAATATGGATGCAGCTGTCTCTTTTTTTTTTGTATTATGTTGGCCTTTACTATGGTGATCTTATGAAAAGGAGGACAGGGCTCTTGTATCTTTAACAGTTGTATGTAAAAGTGAATTTCAGCAGGTGTCATTTGTCTGCATGCAGCACCTGGTGAAATTCCCTCTTCATCACAACAGTTCAAGCTGCAGGAGCTATACTAGAGTGACCATAAACAAAAGAGGGCAACGCTCCTGCAGCTTTAACTGTTGGGAATTTCATTAGGTGCTGGATGCAGACAAATGACACCTGTTGAAATCCCCTTTTCTATACAACTATTGAAGATACAGGAGCCCTGTCCTCCTTTTCAGATGGTCACCCTACCTTTACAGCTCAGAGCCATTAGTTTAAATCCATCAGCTTGTTGTATTTCTGTGCTGAGACCAAGGCCACAGCTAGACCTAAGGTTTATCCTGGGATCATCCAGGGTTCGCCCGTCTGAGCATTGGATCCCTTGTGTGTCACCTAGATGAACAGGTTTGACCCCTGGATGATCCAGGGATAAACCTTAGGTCTAGCTATGGCCCACGTCACCCAAGTCCACCTATGGCTTTGGGTAAGACGCAGCACAGTTTGACTACTGATAGAGACAGAACGAACACGACTGTGGTCTTGTAAAAAAATATCTATAAGGTTACCAAATTCATAATTACTTCAAAAAGTAATTCATTTCGTTGTACAGCTCCTGACGAAGGACCTCCGGATCCGAAACATTGAGCATCGTACAAGTTTGTTTGGAAGTTTTTTAAACATTTTTATATTTTGGATAAAAATAAAGAAACCTCTTTTGACATTTCACAGCACCAGAGCTGGTCGCCCCTTTTTCTTATAGCCTTTGGGTAAGAGCCTGCCAGGTTCGCTTTTGGAATAATATAGTGCCCAGCATAAAGTCCCTGCAGCCATTAGTCACAACTACCTTTGAACTGCTTCATGACAGCCACCACATAGGAAGTTATATCACTGACTCCCCAGATCATCCATTTGAGCTCTGGAGGGAAAACCAGTGGTTTCTCATATGTCTGTTTCACCTCACTCCTGGGGGAGAAAAAAATAATGTCAACCTCTTATCCATGTTAATGGAGTGTGGAGTATGTTCAGAGAAATTAATAATATGAGTGATTGGATTTTAAATTGCTTTAAAATAGTATTGTGAACGTTATTATTTCCTGAGGAAGAGCCTGTAGGGGGGGAAAGTAAGTTTGACTTTCAAAGATATTTTTCTTGCTGCAGATGTTAACAACCCAGGCTAAAGCTGCCAGGGATATCTTTTGTCAGGGAGATGGCTGGCTAAATGGCTAGGGGATGACCATTTATGGAGAGACATATTGGACTGAAAGAAATAAAGCCACATGTCAAGACCTATATTAATTTTTGCTGTGCGGTTTTATTCTGGTTGTGCTTTTTATATTGTATTGTGTATGTGTGTTTTAAATTTGTTGGTTTTTTTTATGCTCGTCATGGTTTTAATTTTTGTGAACTGCCCAGAAAGCTTTGGCTATTGGGCGGTATAAAAACGTAATAAATAAATAAATAAATAAAAACAGAGATTTTTGTATGATAAGAAATTCACCAATGGTAATGATTCCATGAACACAGACTGAACATGCTATCCAGCTACCAAATGTTGGATATGTTACTGTTGGTATGTTTCTATAAGTTAAAAATCAATCAATAACATATCTATTTAAAAACGATCTACTTACCTCCGCAAGGTATTTTTCCAATCCTATAGGGAAAAAGAGAGAAAGAGGGTGCTCAGTGCCTGCCACACACTATTCTAAGGAGATGCTCTCTGCCCCCCCCCCCATGTTCAACTGGTGTTGCTTCCACATTAGGTGACCATATGGAAAGGAGAACAGAGCTCCTGTATCTTTAACAGTTGTAGAGAAAATGAAATTTCAGCAGGTGTCATTTGTCTGCATGCAGCACCTGGGGAAATTCCCTCTGCATCACAACAATTAAAGCTGCAGGAGTATACTAGTGACCAGATACAAAAGAGGGCAGGGCTCCTGCGGTTTTAACTGTTGTGATGAAGAGGGAATTTCCCCAGGTGCTTCATGCATACAAATGACACCTGCCGAAATTCCCTTTTCTCTACAACTGTTAAAGATACAGGAGCCCTGTCCTCCTTTCCATGGGGTCAGCCTATTCCACAGAGCACCCTCCACTCAAACACTGAAGAAAATGGATGTAGCTTCCTGCAAAGAGGGTTAAAGAAGCCTGTGGGCCTTCACAAGAGAAGGAAGCGGATGTGTATGTTAAAGGGGGACTTTGGGAGACATGGGCTTAGCTGTGAGCTACAGAGGGCTACCTATCATTTCATTTATATTAGCGCATTTCTCTGAATACAGTCAGTCTGATAAATTTGGAGCTCTTTCATAGCAAGAAAACACTCTGGGGAGGTAGCATAGCTCTTTAAATTATGTGAGATGTCAATGATGGCAAATGGTCCCAGCTCTAGGAGAGAAAGGAACGTCAATGATGGCAAAAGGTCCCAGCTCCAGAAGAAGGAAGTCCTGAAGGAAGACAACAAGAATCTGTGGCCTTAGTAGATGTGAGGTTTATCCTGGGATTTTCCCGGGGTCATCCCTGTTCATGTAAATGACACACAGGGGATTCTGGGATCAGGCAGGAACGACCCCGGAACGATCCCAGGATAAACCTTAGGTCTAGCTTAGGCCTGTCTTCCTACCTAGCCCACAATCCTATTCCCAGCACAGGCCAAGCAGATGCTTCTGGAAAGCCCCTAAGGAGGGTATTATCAGCTCCTATTGGGGAGGCGTTAAGACACAGCACATTAGCAGACAGGTAAAAACATCAAGAGATTCCATCAACATTACACAGAAACCACTGGTTCTACTTGAAGAGAAATGCACAGTCCTGTTCACCTTGGACTTTCATGTATGTAACGGTTCCCAGTGCCAAACAAACTGGGGACCCTTCGTCTTTGTGGCAGGGAAGAGACCGAGAAAGGTTTGGAGCCAAAAGCCCAGGCTCCCCACCACCACATTGTTTTACCTGCAAGAGTTCACTTGCTGGCTGTTGACACTTCTCCTCCATCTCCCGGATGAGACATTCAAGAGAGGAGAGTTCTTGAGAGAGTCTGGCCTGGTGCTCCTCCCTTCTCCTGGCAATCTCCTCCTCCACCTCTTCTATCTGGGCCAGCAGAAGTTTCTCTTGTATTTCCAGCAACTGGCGAAGCCGTCTGAACTGAACCACTGTCTTTTCCCTCTCTGCTTTGGTTTGTTTCTGCAATAAGCAGATAGAAAGAGGGGGAAAGCTGACTTATATCAGGCAGTCTTTGCAGCTCTAAGCGAATCTTCTAGAAAAGGCACTTATGAGTTTTCATAGATATACAATCCAATATTCAATAGGGAAATTGTTTCATAAAGATGGTCTAGGACCTACTTTTAGAATGGGTTTTCATAAACAATTTCTTTGGGAGATCAAATATCCCGAAATCTTAAATATTCTGAAGGAGCACAGCTGCCTCATGGCTTTTGAGTCTTCTGCATTTTATATTCAATTTTTCACATGTTAAATGCACTAATTATCACTGATGATAATGATGATAAATAGAACAATTCATACACACAAGACAATACCTTGCTACCGACCAGACATAACAGTTATAAACAAAAAAGAAAAACACACTTACCTCATTTAAGAGCAATACCTAATGACAAAAATGTTGTAGAAAGGAAGAGGAAAAGAGTGGAAAATATACACTACTGGCTATGGAAGTTAAACAACTATGGCAACCAGAAGAGGTTACAATTAATCTGTTAGTCATGTCAGTCACCAGCATCACATAAAAAAACTATACAGAAAACCTTCAGAAACTGGGTCTACCAAAATACAACCACACCAACATCCAGAAAGCAGTCATACTTAAAATATGTTCAATAGTCAGGAAATTCCTGAACCAGAAAAAGACAGCATGACTTGGCAAAGCCCATCATGTTCATCTAGAAAAACCAACATGAGCAAGAAAATAGAGATTAATAATGATACATTTATTATTATTATTATTATTATTATTATTATTATTATTATTTATTAAAACATTTGTATCTCGCCCTATATCACAAGGATCTCAGGGTGGCATGCAGGCAAAATCATACAAACAATATAAAACAATAAATATACACAGCTAAAAACAAATTAAACAATAAGTTAAAACCAGTATAGAATTTTTAAAACAGTAAAACGAATTAAACAATTTAAACTATGTGCAGGCTTGGCGAATTTAGCCATCAAAGGCTTTGTTAAAAGCCATATCTTAACTTGGTGTCGAAATGAAGCCAGTGCCAGCACCCATCGGACCTCCGAGTGCCACTTACAAGCAGGTCCTAGAGTTCCCTCTTCCCAGTTCCACTTACAAGCGTGTCTTGCATTTCATTTTCTGCATCTGCTTTATATGCCAACATTTCTCTTCTCTTCTTCTTCAAAATCTTCACCTGGCTACAGATCTCAGCCTAAAGAGAAATCAAAAAATCCGGTTAGGTTCATTGGTGGTGGTGGTCTGCTTGCTCCCTGCCCAATATGCGTGTGCATTTTGAGGGAAGGGATATTTATCCCACAGTAGCCTACAAATAAGTTGCTAGATCCATTCGGACTCTGGGTGCAACATTCGCTAACATATCAAGTGGACTATCCAAGTGTTGAACCCTATCCTCAAAATGGATTCAGCCCCATGGATAATCTGCTCCTTTAGAGTTCTGTCTGAAGCCCAGAATGGATTCACAGCCCCACCGAAAGCAGAGCCACCAGCCTTCCAGGAGGTTTTGTTTTTGTTTTTTAGTGTGCAGTTGGACACAAAATGTGCAGTTGGGGGGGAAAAGGTGCAGTTGGAAATCTGATAATGTGCAGTTGAAAAAAGTGGTGAAAAAATAAGACACGTGTTATGTGTTTATTAAGAACTTATCAATAGTCAAAGTCAGGGATGGCATGTAACACAAATTATATAAGGATGCAGGTGAAAGAGCCCTTGATAGTGTGAATGATGTTGTTGGGTCCTGTGACAGTGTTGCCTGCTAGTTAGCATCTGCTTCAGGTTGGGAGGTGGTCTGTAGGCCAGGACAAGTGTCTGTGCTCTTGATGGGTTGGAGTTCACTGATGATCTGTTGCAGTGGTTTCAACTGGGGGCTTTAGGTGACAACCAGTGGTGAACTTCTCTTGGGCCATGGCTAGATGAGGGCTTATCCCGGGGATCATCCCTGTGCGTTCACATGACGGACAGGGGATCCAGGGAGCAGGGAGGGTTGATCCCTCCCTTTCCCTGGGATATGGCCCTAACCTTCTAGCCCACTTTTTCCGTGGTCTCAGGATGATCCCGAGACCGCGGACCGTGTGGCTGGGTGTCGCGGCTCAGGTCCATGGTTTTTGCGCTATGGTGGTATCAAAACATTCTGGATTTGTGTGGTTTTTAACATTCACTCCATGGAAGGAGCTGTGATATGACTCTGATTTTGGAGGGATTTGACAGTGACTTTTGTGGTATCAGCTGTAAAAATCCAGAGGATCCACACCTCGGGTTCACAAACGTGGGAATTCTAAGCGTGTTCAGCAGAATGAGCCCTTTTCAGAACCTCACGCTGAATGTGTGAGCACTATCACACCAGGGGTTAACACGCTCCCTACCTCGCTTCTCCACCCGTTTTCCTTCCTCGAGTTACTCCCTCCTTCACATCACACCAGTCCTTTTCCAGCTTCATTGGCTGCCAGTCCAGGTCCGGGGCCCTATTCAAAGTGCTGGTATTAACATTTAAAGCCCGAAACGGCTTGGGGCCAGGCTATCTGAAGGAACGCCTCCTCCCATATGTACCTGCCCGGACCCTAAGGTCATCCTCAGGGGTCCTTCTCTGTGAGCCTCTGCCAAAGGAAGTAAGGCAGGTGGCTACCAGGAGGAGGGCCTTCTCTGCTGTGGCACCCTGACTGTGTAATGAGCTCCCTAAGGAGGTTCGCTTGGCACCTACATTATATTCTTTTAGATGCCAGGTGAAGGCCTTTTTATTCTCCCAGTATTTTAACAGTCTATAAATTAATTTGAACTTGCTGTTTTAAATTTGTATTTTAAATTTGTATTTTTGCATTGCTGCTGTTTTTATCTTGGTTGTGCTTTTATATTGTATTTTATATTATGGTTTTATACTGATGTTTTATACTTGAATTGTCTTAATTTCGGAGCTTCAGCTATTGGGCGGTATAGAAATGCAATAAATAAATAAATAAATAAATAAATAAATAAATAAATAAGAGGAAGTACAGAACGAGCACAAGGCCCATTGAGTCCACTGTTCTAATGTTTTTTTTTAACAAAATTGGACTTAAAGAGGGGATTTTTTTTTGTCGCTCAAAGAAGGCCAGAAGGAGCGTGGGAGTTACTCCGTGAGGGCCCAGTAAGGAGCGTGCAATAAAACGCTCATGGGATGGAGCTTTGCGAGCGCTAACTGGAAGCCAGGTGTGCACTTTAGCCTTACATGCAAGCAGGTGAATGCCTGCAGAGGTTTGTTAGAACAATGATCCTATAATGAAGCATGCAAAAGAAATCTCCCTGCCCATTAAGGATGCACAGTGACTTCCTACCTTGTATGCTTGGGAGGCTTTCTCCAGAGAAATCTTGGATCTGCCACACTCCTCGCACATGGGGATTTCATCTTCTTTACAGAAAAGTTTTAAGGGCTCCTGGTGTTTGTCACAGACTCCCCGCTTTTCTTCTGTCATCTTTCCCCCTTGGCAACTCAGTTGCATGGTTATTTCTACAAAGTTTGCCAGCTGCCGATTTGGCCTGAGGCTCCTTCGCTGAACCGTTTCTCTACACTGGGGACAGGAGGTCTCTGCGTCTGTCTTCCCACAGCCCTGGGTCAGGCAGGCTCGGCAGAAACTGTGCCCACAATCTGTGCTCACTGGATCCTTGAAGTAATCCAGGCAGATGGGGCAAGTGGCTTCCTCGCAAAGATCCTTGATGAGACCCCCGGCTGCCATGGCTGCCTCGCACTCAGCAGAAAGGAGCAATTTCGTTTCCTCTGTTTCCTTTAGGCAACTGGGTGTGTTCTGTTTCTTAGAAATGAGATCACTCACTCCGGATCTCTGGAACTGCAAATGTGGGATTGGCTGGAATGCAGCCTCCTTTTCCGTTTTGAAAAAAAAAAAAACTGGGGTGGGTGGAAAAGCTGGATTGGAGCAGAACAGGCCGGAATGGCCCCTTTATTTAAACGAAACAAGTAAGGGCATGTACTAGAGACACCTGAGAACAACATTTTAGGGCTAGAAATCTTGCATCATCATCATCATCATCATCATCATCATCATTATTCACCCTACCCGGTGCCTGTTTACACTTCCCTGTGCCTGTTTGCATTCTCCTTCCCTCTTTATGGTTTACTACAACTTATTAGATTGTAAGCCTATGCGGCAGGGTCTTGCTATTTACTGTGTTATCTGTACAGCACCATGTACATTGATGGTGCTATATAAATAAATAAATAAATAAATAAATAAATAAATAAATAAATAATAATAATAATAATAATAATAATAATAATAATAATAATAATAATAATAATAATAATAATAATAATATTCTCTTTTTCACTCATGGCTGTTTTTCTAGACGGACATGACGGGCATTGCCAAGTCATGCTGCCTTTTACTGATTTAAGGAATTTCCTGACTATTGTGCATGTTTTCAGTCTGACTGCTTTCTGGATGTTGGTGTGGATGTATTTTGGTAGGCTCAGTTTCTCAAGGTATAGTTTTTTTATGTGATGCCGGTGACTGATGTGACTCATCATCATCGTCATCATCATCATCCCCATAGTGCCTAGAACCCATCCAGAACAGAATGGAATGGCGACTTCCAAGCCAGCCAAATCAACAAGTCACATAGGATTAGAAGGGATTTGGGGTGACCGTATGGAAAAGAGGACAGGGCTCCTGTATCTTTAACAGGGAATTTCAGCTGGTGTTATTTGTACGCATGCAGCACCTGGTGAAATTCTCTCTTCATCACAACAGATAAAGCTGCAGGAGCCCTGCCTTGAGTGATCAGATACAAAAGAGGGCAGGGCTCCTGCAGCTTTAACAGTTGTATTGAAAAAGGAATTTCACCAGGTGCTGCATGCATACAAATGACACTGGTGAAATCACTGAACCAATGTTATTTGTTGTATGCAGCCTCCATCTAGCGCAGCCTTCCTCAACCTGGGGCGCTCCAGATGTGTTGGACTACAACTCCCAGAATGCCCCAGCTGGGGCATTCTGGGAGATGCAGTCCAACACATCTGGAGCGCCCCAGGTTGAGGAAGGCTGAGTGGATTAGATTATTCCTTACAGGCAGCGTGTTTACATGGCAGCCTGTCCATAAATAACAACGAGCTATGTTGTGATTTACTCACACCTGCACAATGAGCATGATGATGTAAGCTGATACCTATGCATATATAGCTTTTCTTATCTATCGCCATTTTAGAATCATCTGGGACATTGCCATGAGCGATTCTCCTGAACGTTCAGTTTCTGAATAAAGACCAAAAATACATCAGCCTGTGTAATTTCTCTGATAACACCTACTGAAATTCCCTTTTCTTTGCAATTGTTAAAGGTGCTGGAGCCCTTTTCTCCTTTCCATATGGTCACCCTACTTTAAACACACTCTTCTGGATAGTATGGAAAGGTCCTAGCTTAGTCTTCCAATCCAGACTATTGGGAGTTTGATACATACATGTCTTGATGTTCAAATGGATGTGTTGTGGCATTCTAACTTCCATGAATGTAACTGAAACGGTAATTCGCCAGTAAATAAGTTAATTATGGGAGTTCTGACATGTGTTTGGACAGTCTAGAAGGTGGATTTTTGGGGTTGTACAGACAAACATAATTAAAATACACAAAGATACATGCCCCCAGAGTTGATATTTGATGGCCGTGTGGTGCTGGGATATCATGGATTTGTAATTTTTTTAAAAAAATTATGTGTTGATGTTATGTATTTTTAAAGCTAACAAAATGAAGTAGTGGGCAAGGGGCTAAAAAACAAATTGACATCCAATCAAATGTGAATAGAGAGACATTTTTCTCCCTCTCCTGTAATATTAGAACCCAATGGGTCATACCTTGAAGCTAATTGGTGGGAGATTCAGGACAGATAAAAGGAAGTACTTTTTCACACAGCGCAGAGTTAAACTATGGAATTCTCTAACAGAAGATGTGGTGATGGCCACCAATTTGGATGGCTTTAAAAGGGGGTTGGATAAATTCCTGGAGGAGAAGGCTTTCCATGGCTACTAGTCCTGATGGCTATGTGCTACCTCCAGTATCTGAGGCAGTAAGCCTGTGTGCACCAGTTGTTGGTATGGGGGGACATGGGTGGGAGGGTGCTGTTGCACTTGTGTCCTGCTTGTGTGTCCCTGGTCGACAGCTGGTTGGCCACTGTGTCAACAGAATGCAGGACTAGATGGACAGCATGGCTCTTATTATGTTCTTATGAATATCAATTCATCAGTGCCCAAGGTCGGGGAGTGGGAAGGATACCAACCGCAACATGCCAAATAAGTCATTATTATTGTTATAGTTCTCATACTTGGTCCACATCAGAGATATGGCCAGAGAATAGATCAGTCTGGGGAGAACCTAGTTCTGCTTCATCAATATCTATGGGAACATGTATAGTTTTTGCCTTAATGCACGTTTTGATCTACTTAGGACGCAATCCTGTGCATGTTTAGACAGAAAACCTTCCTACAGCTCGCAATAGCCCTTCCAACAGCCAGGCTGGCTGGGGCATTCTGGGGATTGTAGGGCTTTTTTTCTGACTAAACATACCTAGGATTGTGTCTCCGTCATGAATTCAATTCTGGCCACAGTACTGTTCCCCTCAGTGTTTGCTTTTAAATGGGTTTTAAAGATCTATTTATCTCAATCTGTCTAACAGAGGAGGAAAGACTTTCATATTTGCATCATCCAACCAGTAGGAAATTATATTATCAAATACCGCCAAGAAATTTCTGGAATTAAAAATTAGATTCTAATAGTCAATACTCCACAGCTTCGCCCCTTGAGTAATAATAATAAAGGTGCAATAAACCAATAAAGACGGTTTGCGAGATGAGAAAAGGCATTGGAGATTGAGCTTTACCATCCTTTACTGATAAGGAACCAATCCAGACAAGGAGGTTCCCATGTTCAAATGATAGTTTTATATTGTTAAAGAAGGTACTATGAAACAAATAGCTACATATCAAGGCTGCGTGGGTCACCAGGTTGCAAACAAGGCAGCCATTTACACAACTTGGGAATTACAGAAGTAAACAAGTCACCAATATGAGCATATTTGTGGCTATGTTAGGAGATGGATGGCCCGCTGGGCTTCCTGGATGCTTGTTGGGCCCTCCCACAGCTCACAGGGCTTGGCTTGCGCAGGCAGCAAGGATGGCTCAGGCCGTTTCTACACCTGCCTTTCCCCCCCGGATCGTCCCGGGATCATCCCTGTTCATCCAAATGACACACAGGGGATCCCGGGAGCAGGCAGGAACTATCCCTCCATCTTCCCGGGGTAATCCTTAGGTGAGAAAGGGCCTCGGTGGGCGTTCACACCAACCGGATGGAAGTTAGTCCACCTGTCCTTATTTGGACATCGCAATAACTCATGAAGGGTTAAAAAAACAACATTGTGGTTTATTTAACCCGTCGTTGGTTATTGTGTCATCTGTCGGGAGTTTTTTAAGTCCATGATGGCTTATTTGCCCCCAAATGGCCCACTCTGATAACCCACGGTACAAAGTAATGGTTATTTAACCCATTTTATTTATTATTTATTTAAAACATTTATATCTCGCCTATATCATTAAGATCTCAGAGCGGCGTACAGATAAAAACATACAGTATAAAACAATAAATATACACAGTTAAAAACAAATTAAACCATGATCCAAGTTAAAACAATATATAATTTAAAAGCAATAAAAGCAGTTAAAACAGTTAAAACAATGTGCCAGTGAGTTTAACCATCAAAGGCTTTGTTAAAAAGCCTTTACCATTGTGGGTTAACATGTCATCTGGCGCTCCACCGTGGCTTAAAGAGTGATTTATTTATTTATTTATTTATTTAGAATATTTATATACCGCTCCCCATTGAAAAATTTCAGAGTGGTGTACAAGATAAAATGAAAATAAAACCAGAATAAAACAGTTAAAACAAAATTTAAAAGAAGCAAAAACAGAGATTCAAGGCTGCATATTAAGGAAAGGCTTCTTGGAATAAAGATGGTTTCAGGAGGCGCCGAAAGGAGTACAAGGTTGGAGCCTGCCTGACCTCCAGAGGCAGGGAATTCCACAGAATTAAAGATCACTTACAGAGCTGTTTGGCAAGAGCGGTCAAAAAAATCACTACCGCCACTCTGCTCAGCCAGCAGAACTCTTTTCCCAAGATCTGCAAACCACTTTCCAAGCAAACCAAAGAAGCCAAATAGTATCGGATAGAATTTCTGCTTCAGCTGTGCTCATTCCAGGACAGGGATAACAGAGCGACTGTGATCCACGCATTGGTAACCTTGAGACTGGACTGCTACAACGCTCTCTGTGCGGGGCTTCGCTTGAGCCTGGTTTGGAAGGTGCAGCTGGTGCAGAATGCCCTGCCCTGCATACACGGCACAGGTGCGGAAAGAATTGCACTGGCTGCCAGTTTGTTACCACGCCAGGTTCAAGGTGTTGTTATTATTGATATATAAAGCTCTAAATAACTTAGGACCAAGTTACCTGAAAGATCATCTCCCTCTACAACCTTCTGGGGAGGACTTACTGACTTTAATATACTCTGCAGAGTTCCACTGGGCAGCAACAGACCTTTTCTATGGCGGCCCCTTCCCTCTGGAATGACCTCCCATCTGCAGTTCATCTGGTGTTGCTGATCATATGCTTTCAACACTTACTAAAAACTTACTTCTTTTCCCTGGCTTTTCCCTAGCGAGTAACTTACCAAAACATGTTATGCTTGCAACCATGTCCTTTTTTGTAACATGTTATGAATTGCATAACAATAGTATATAAATATTCTCAAATGAATGAATGAATGAATGCATGCATAAACTTCAGTAATGTTTACAATGGGGCCAAGTGTGATATAGGACAGACACAACCCTTCCTGTCTTCTCTGCACAGGTACAATCCCCACCCTACCTTGTCCCTGAATTTAATTGCAGGGCCGGGGACTTTGTACTTCAGACACGGGATTTGTAAAGAACATGCCTTGAGCAGATCTTTCACTCTGAAGCAGTAAAAAGCAGGAGCAGCAGCAGCAACAGAAGTGTTAGAACGCCAACTTCCAAGACCCCTTGGATCTGCTCTTTGCTGTAACCTTGCGACTCTCCGTGCACAAAGAGTAAGGGCATTTGCAGTCCACAAACAAAGGAGAGACTGTCCCATGACTTCACAGAGACACAACCAGCAGGTAACTCTTATGCGATGGTTGGGGAGCCTGATGGATGGAGGAGGAGAGCACTCAGCCACGGACCACAAGGGCTATGCTGGGAGCCCCCGGCCTCTTCCTCTGGCATCTCCACCCCAGCAAGAACCGAGACTAGCCAGGGTGTGCATGTGAGGAAGGGGAGGGAGGATGGCCTGTGAGTCACCAGAAGGGTGGTGGCTTGATAGGTGAAGGATACAGAGGGCTTCAAGTGGAATGTGGAGAGGGGACGTTGGCTGGGGCAGCACAGCAAAGGGGCGTCAAACTTAGGAAGAGGGGAATTATGCAGATAATACGATCCAAACATCGAAACCATCACCCACAGCAAATTCCCCTGCAACACACGTCCCTTCTATCTAGCAAAGACTTCACTCACATTTCAAGGGGGAGATGAGCAATCAGCTGAAGGCTCTAGACGTGAAAACGAATGTGCCCATCATTTCAACGGAGCCCTTAAGACAGGTGCAGAACCTCAAGCTCATGGCCAAACCCAGTCCTTTGGAGTCTCCCAAAGGGCCACCCCCTTTCCCCCCTGGGGCCACCCCGTTTCCCCAAATTGTTAGGTGGTTTCCTGACTTTTGTGCAGTTTTTTCACCATTCAAAAAGGTTGAGATGCCTCTCCTGAGGCTTAGGGCATGTCTACACTGGGGAGGGAAGGGGGGAGGATCTCACTATATGCTGATCATGAGATCCTCTCCTTTGTCCACATTTGGCTAGCAACGTTCAAGGAGGAAGGAGGAAGTCGTGGCTGCAATTTCGTTGTTGTTGTTGTTTTTACTGAAGGAGCGCTCAAGAGCACTCCAACAAAAAAGGTCAATAATTTTTTTTAAAAAAACCCGCTCACGCTCCCCCACCCCACCATCGATGGGCACAAAGCGCCCCAAGAACTCTGTGCCCAGTTCCCGGCTCCTTGCGTTTACTCGCAAGGAGCTGGGACAAAACCTGGACAGCCACCCACACCTCCTGCGGTCTCGGGACGATCCCAAGACCATGGGAAAGATTGGGCTAAAAGCCATCCCGGTTATCCTGGGGAAATGGAGGGATCTTCCCACCCTGCCCCCAGGATCCCCTGTGCATCATGTGGACCCTCAGGGATGATCCCGGGGCGATCCCCAGGATAAGGCATGGTCTAGACGTGCCCTTAGTTACCAGCAATGAAAGCTTTCAGCTAAAATACACTAGGTATTTTCTTTTTAAGTATTTTTGGCCTTGCCCCTATTTATTTATTTTTGACCCACAACTGGTATGAGGCCTCTGAGAGCTTCTCCAAACTGGAATTTGCACCCCCCCCCCGCCCAACTTCTTGTTTGAAGTCCTTCTGGAATCGTTATGGCTAATGTTAGCAATGTCATGCTGCCACTTTAAGGTATCACCCTAAGCAACAAAGGAGAGGGTCTTCTCAATGGTGCCCCCCCCCCCCCAATTATGGAATCATCTCAGTGATGAGGCCCACGTGGTATCAACATTGGTATCTTTTCAGCGCTAGGTCAAGACTTTTCTCTTTTCCCAGGCTATGAGCAGCACGGGATGAATTTTAATTGATCCCAGACTTGTTTTATGGTTTGGCTGAGTGCTCAGCGTTGTTTTTAGATGTATATTGTCTCTTTGTGTACTGTCTGTTGTGTGTTTTTAAATTTTACATATTGTTTTTAATTAATAAATAAATACTTAGAATCAATCTTCCCTGGTCTGCCTGAGTAGGATGTGCAAATGCAAAGTGTGTACACACATTATCCATAGAAGAGGCCAAACTCTGCCCCAGAGACACCGGCGCCTCTGGGACACACATTCACATAAAGGCAGGATCTACTCTACTGCTTTTTAAATGGATACTGTTGTTTTTATACTGTTGTTTTTATGTTTTTGATGGTTTTAAATTTTGTATATTTTTTAATGTTTACTGTTTTTAACTTTTGTAAACCGCCCAGAGAGCTTCGGCTATGGGACGGTATATAAATGAAATAAATAAATAAATAAATAAATAAATATAAATAAATAAATAAATTTATAATGGTTTATAACAGTATTGACAACTGAATGGGCCACGGGCACATTGTTTACTTCCTCTTTCAAAAGAGGAAGTAATGAAGGAGAAACACACGGGCGGAAAAGTGACGGTAAGCAAATGCGATTTTCCCCAGTGTGATGATGCTCTAGGTGTCCTGTGAACCTTGCCAGACCCTAGTGCCAAATCATCCCCTTATCTGGCATTAAGGGACTCTCTCCATCTTTCTCTCTCTCTCTCTCTCTCTCTCTCTCTCCCCCTTTCTACACTGGCCTTTTCTCCCGGGGTTGTCCCGAGTGCTCCCTGTGCATCCAAATGACGCACAGGGACTCCCGGGGCCATGGGAGGATGGGCAAGGGCTTTCCCAGGGATAAAGAAACCCTGGGAAAACCCCATTCTTCCAGCGGTCCTGTGACAATCCAGAGGACTGCGGGTGGTGTGGGTGCCCGTCCCAGCTTCTTCCCTCCTCCCCGTGAGTAGCGGGGGTCAGCAGAAGGAAGGAGCCGGGCCGGGGGCAGTCCAAGGACACTGAGAGTGGGGTGGGGAGCAGGGTCGGGGCTTTTTAAACAAACAAACAAACAAACAACCCTTACTGTTCGCTGGAGGGCAAGTACGCTCCGGTTCCTGTTTAATTTTTTTTTAAAGATGGTGGCTGAAATGGGCATGACGTCCTCTTCACTTCCAGAATGTTGCGGGGCCGTCTGGACGCAAGGCAACCAGGGCCGGTGCCAGTCTATTTTGCGCCCTAGGCAAGGCGAGCTATTTGCCCACCACCACCACCACCACCCAAAAATTGCCAACTTCGATTCAGCTGTTCAAGAAGAGTTTCTGAACTATTATATTTTCCTTTTATTGTGTTTTTTTCTCTTAAATCGGCTAATTTGTACAAAACTGTGACCCTCAAAGGGCATTACTGCACCCCTCTTAGGTCTGCGCCCTGGGCCACTCCCTACTTAGCCTAATGGTAGTGCTGGCCCTGAGAGCAACGATCCCGGAAGCTTGAAATCCCAGGATCGTCTCCCCTGCATACACCCTTAGGTGTAGCAAGGGCCTCTGTCTCTCCATCTCTCTCCCTTTTCCTTCCCCTCCTTGCCCCTTGTACTTTCTCCTTATCTAAATCTCCATAAAGATCTCTTTATCTAAATCTCCACAGATACCATGCAATGCTGATAGCCCTGTTCAGATGCATTAGTACTATCTGAATGCTTATTTACCTCTTAACTCTTCCTTTTGTAATCAAAACCTGTTTGATCCTTCTAACTGCTGGCCTTTGTCTCCTGGCTATTTCCCCCCCCCCTTCCTATTAGTAAGCCAAGTGACTAGCCTGCGCCTTCTACATATCTACGCATTCCACACGTGGGTGTCCTGTTCCCTGCCAATGCATGCCATGGCCCTCCGTGATGTGATGTGTGAGTATGCTGGTAACATATGTATGCAACGCTGTGTGGTAACATTACGTAGTCTGTTCATGTGTTGAATCTCAGGTAATCAACTTTCTTAAGACAAATTCCCCTCTGCATTCCTCTCTCTTATCTGCCTCTGTCTTTCTCTCCTGTGGGTGTTGGTGTGCCTACACACACACGCACACACACACACACACATACACACGCACACACACACACACAAACCTCAGTTTGGTCTCTTCCCTCAACTATAGGCTGACCATATGGAAAGGAGGACAGGGCTCCTGTATCTTTAACAGTTGTATAGAAAAGGGAATTTCAGCAGGTGTCATTTGTATGCATGCAGCATATGCTTGACATTCCTCCTCACTCATGGCTTAGAGGACATCGTCACCATCCAGTGTTGCTTCTGATTTTTAAAAGCAACTTCGTTGGGGTTTTTGGAAGGGGGGGGCGAAGTCAGTATTTTTTTGTAAAAGCCAAATAAAGCGCTAGTCCCCAGTAGTGTAGTTGTGTTATTCCACTATACCACAGCACCACCTAGATGATATGTAACAGAAAGTATGGCAAGGCAGGAAAGGAAAATAATCCATCTGGAGCTTCGATTTTAATTCTTGAACAAAACTGGAAATAGAGAGAACAGGTTAAACAGCTTTGTCTAGAAAAGCCCTAATTCTGTTTTCCTTGTGTGAGGTAGCCATGGCTACTGTTTGGAGCCCCATCTGTGAGAAACACCAGGAGCCCCTAAAACTCTTCTGTAAGGATGATGAAACCCCCATTTGTCTGGTGTGTGACAAATCCAGGGAACATGAACATCACAAGGTGATTCCTATCGAGGAGGTTTCCACAGAGTACAAGGTAAGAAATCATGGTACAGCTGGATAGGGAAGGGGAATGGCTGTGAATAGGGCCGGCCCTACCATGATGCGAGAGGATGCTGACACAGCAGGCCGCGGCGTATGGGAAGGGTGGCACTCCACCCTCCAAAGGGTCTGCCACTTCTTGATCCTCCTGGCTGGCTGCGTAGCAGGCAGCTGGCAGGACCATGAAGCATAAGAACATAAGAAGAGCCCTGCTGGATCAGACCAAGGGTCCATCTAGTCCAGCACTCTGCTCACACAGTGGCCAACCAGCCATCGGCCAGGGATGAACAAGCAGGACATGGTGCAACAGCACTCCCCCACCACCCATGTTCCCCAGCAACTGGTGCACACAGGCTTACTGCCTCTCATACTGGAGATAGCACACAACCATCAAGGCTAGTAGCCATTGATAGCCTTCACCTCCAGGAACAGCTGCTCTCTCTCTCCGCATGCTGTGCCACCCTGGGCCTCCCCTTCTGCTCCGCCCCCTCCACTTGAGGCTTCTCAACTCTCCCTGCCTGCCTGGTTCCACACACCTGTCCGTCAGCAGCCAGCTTACTTTTCTTTGCAGGTGTAGGGATGCCTGCCTCTCCAGCGCGTGGCCCACAAGGACTTTCCACTTTCAGGAGCTGTGCAGCGCCTGCACAAGGTTAGGCAAAGTAACACAGGAGGTTCTGGTCACCTCTTGCAATACGTTGCCCAATGCACAGGAGACGCATTGAAACCCCTTAAGGGTGGAGTGCTGGGAAGGCAGGCGGGCCTCTGTGCACAAAGAAAACTAACCCAGCTGGTGGGTGAGCAGACTGTTGAGACTGAGGGGAGTGTACAAAATTATGCATGGTTTGGAGAATGTGGAGAGGGGGATATTTTTCTCCTTCTCTCAAAATACCGGAACCCGGGGTCATCCCATGAAGCTGATTGGTAGGAGATTTAGGACAGATAAAAGGAAGGACTTCTTCACACAGCGCATATTTAAAGTATGGAATTTACCACCACAAGATGTAGTGATGGCCACCAATTTGGAATGCTTTTAAAGGGGGTTAGATAAATTCCTGGAGGAGAAGGCTATCAGCGGCTCCTAACCCTGATGGCTAGGTGCTACCTCCAATATCAGAGGCAGGAAGCCTGTGCGTGGTAGTTGCTGGGGAATATGGGTGGGAGGATGCTGTTGCACCATGTCCTGTTTTGTTGGTCCCTGGCCAACAGCTGGTTGTCCACTGTGTGAACAGAGTGTTGGACTAGATGGACCCTGGGTCTGATCCAGCATGTTCTTATGTTCTCATTATCCAACACTATCCCAAATCAAACTTTGGCCATGTCAATTAATACTTGAGAAAGGCACCAAGGTGGATATAGAAGGAAATCACTTACGTTTCTGGGCACCCACTTGAAATCTCCCCACCACCACCCTACAATATCCACAGTAGGAAATAAATATGTTGTTCAACTGCGAACCAAACTGGAACATTTATTTTTTTCCTCATCAGGATCTGATCCGTCATCGCTTGGAGATTTTGAGGAAGGAGAGAGAGAAAATTCTGGCATATAAAGCAGACGTAGAAAAGGAAAACCAAGAACTGCTTGTAAGTCAGTGTGGTCTAGTGGCTAAGGTGTTGGACTGGGAGTCGGGAGAGCCAGGTTCTATTCCCCACTTGGCCACGGAACCCCACTGGGTGACTTTGGACCAGTCACAGACTCATAGTGTTGTTGTTGTGAGGATAAAATGGAGAGGAGGAGGAGGATTATGTATGCCGCCTTGGGTTCCTTGGAGGAAAAAAGGCGGGATATAAATGCAATAATAAATAATAAAAATAAATAAGTGCCAATATTACCAGGAGGAAGTGAACAAGCAAGACAATCAAAAGTCATGAGGCAGCCGCGGTCCATAGAACATCTGTTCTTTGGAATGGCCTGATCTACCCTAAAACTTGTTAATGAAAGTCCATTCTGAGAGTGGTACACCTTTAGGAAACCCTTTCTCTGTTGAATGTTTGTTGAATGTGTGTGTAAATTTACAAGGGTCTTTGCTAAAAAATATATCTTACAAGCAGCTTGACACTGTGAAGATTGTCCCTATTCTGACATGACCCTCCTTTCCTCCCCTCTCCCTCTACTTCTCGCAGAAGCAAACAAAGGCAGAGAGGGAAAATTCAGTGGCTCGGTTTAGACAACTATGTTTTTTTCTGGAAGTACAAGAAAAACGTCTGCTGGCCCAGATGGACGAGGTGGAGAAGGAGATTGCCAGGAAAAGAGAGGCGCACCTGGCCAGACTCTCCAAGGAACTCTCCTCTCTTGACAATATCATTCGAGAGATGGAGAAGAAGTGTCAGCAGCCAATGAGTGAATTCCTGCAGGTAAGACTATGGCAGAAACAGCTCAGGACCCTCTCCAGGGGGACGCTGGCTCCAAAATCTTTGGGCACCTGCTTCTCATCCACAAGGTGAAAGAGCTTCTCTAAACGAGTGATGTATAGCCCACTCATGACTGGCCACTCATGGAAGTTTGCGGGTTCATTGTATATCCTCATGACCATCTAGGGCTCTGGGAAACTGTGGTATCCCCTAGAAACTGCGAGTTTAAAAAAAACCTCACAGAGATAATGTGGGAATATCCCCATACGTAATCTCAGCATCGTGCTATAATTTTGCCACTAGATGGCGCTGTCTCACTAAAGTTAATAGAACACATGGCGCAAGCAGACAGAGGAAGTATTCAATTCCAAACCACAGGGTTGCCCATGTAATGGCACTGATCACATAACAGAAAGAACACAGATGCAGAAAGCCGTGGAAAAGCAGCACAATTTTTTTTTTAAATGTAGAGAAGCTCAAAAGAAGCCCGGTTTGTTTGATGGACTGAGAACCAGCTCCATTGCATACAGGAGCATCCAAAATGAGCAGGACCGTTCCTTTACCTTTGTATACAAGTGGAGATTTCTATGTAATGATGATGGAATCACTTGCTGTTTCTCCATCTCTGCTAATGTGCAGTGTCCAACTGCCTCCCAATGAGACGTTGTTCATGCTCTGTTTATGGGCTTTCCAGAAACGTCTGTTTGGCCATTGTTGTGACAAGACACTGGAATTACGGGTGCTGGAGAGATCTATAATGGATTAAAATGTGTTTGAATGCATCTGATCTGCCAATCGCAAAGCAAACTGCCTTTTTTACAAGGCACATGAATTCTGCCGACCTGCGGACTGGTTTTTCACTTTGGGGAGGATTTTTGCTAATTTGCAACATTAGCAGAAGTGTAAATTCATGCTAATGCAAACTAGTGCGCATAGGATGAAATTTGGGTTTAAAAAATAGTCCGATTTCATCAATGAAAAGATGACTGAATGAAATTTTACCTGACAATCTGACACACAGAAGGAATGGATTTAACAACATCTGTACATCCCTAGCTCGAATAACTTGACCCTGGTCTCATGGGTTGGGAGGGGCCGTAGCTCAGTGGGATAGAGCACATGCTTTGCATGCAGAAGGTCCGTGGTTTGATCCCTGTCTTCTCCAGGTAGGGTGAGGAAAAGATTCCTGCCTGAAACCTGGAGAGCCACTGAGCTAGATGGACCAAAGGTCTGAATCAGGATAAGGCACCTTCCTATGTCCCTATGAGCCAGCAGGGCTTCTCTTATATACTTTGTCAGGGCCAGAAAAATTGCTATTATTGGCATCCCTCTTATTTTTAAAAGGATATAGAATCATAGAATAGCAGAGTTGGAAGGGGCCTACAAGGCCATCGAGTCCAACCCCCTGCTCAATGCAGGAATCCACCCTAAAGCATCCCTGACAGATGCTTGTCCAGCTGCCTCTAGTGTGGGAGAGCCCACAACCTCCCTAGGTAACTGGTTCCATTGTCGTACTGCTCTAACAGTCAGGAAGTTTTTCCTGATGTCCAGCTGGAATCTGGCTTCCTTTAACTACTACCTTCTGAGAGTACTTTCCTGTAATAACCCAGAGCACCAAATTCATCAGACTGTGTCCCAAGAAATGGGTCAATGCAAAGGAAGGTCACCCCAGCACAGCACAGCCTCCAACCTTCCAGAGTCACGTCCCTTAACATACATATCAGTTCCTCTCTCTTTTGAAAGCCCAAGATGCCAGCCAAGTTCCATTGGGGAAAGTTATGTCCATTTCCCTCGGTCCTTAAGTGGAGGAGGACGCTGTGTGGAGCCATCAGCAGTTGAACATGAGAGGGCCAGGGAGCCGTCTCCTCAGAGTGGTGTGTAGCGGGCCTTGAGTTGCCTCTTCTTTCTCTTTTTCCGTTCTAGGATGTGAGAGGCGTCTTGCAGAGGTAAGGGGATCCCATTCACTTCCATTTTGAGGGGAAGCATCTGGAGAGCATGATGACATCATGGCCCTTTAGGCTCTTGGGGAGAGGGTTGCTTCCACTGTCGCTGGTAGCAGTGGGAAAAGATTGGTTTTGATCAGGATCACAGGGGACGAGGCCTACGGTTTGATTAAAATAGGGTGACCATATGAAAAGGAGGACAGGGCTCCTGAATTTTTAACAGTTGCATAGAAAAGGGGATTTCAGCAGGTGTCATTTGTATGCATGCAGCACCTGGTGAAATGCCCTCTTCATCACACCAGTTAAAGCTACAGGACCACAGCTATACTGTGACCAGATTTAAAAGAGGGCAGGGCACCTGCAACCTAGTGTGATGAAGAGGGAATTTCACCAGGTTCTCCACATATATAAATGACACCTGCTGAAATTCCCGTTTCTATGCAACTGTTAAAGATTCAGGAGCCCTGTCCTCCTTTTCATATGGTCACCCTATTTTAATCAAACCATAGGCCTTGTCCCCCTGTGCACCTGCAGCTTTAACTGTTGTGACGAAGAGGAAATTTCACCAGGTTCTCCATATATACAAATGACACCTGCTGAATGACACCCTTTTCAATACACCTGTTAAAGAGACAGGAGCCCTGTCTTCCTTTTCATATGGTCACCCTAATTAAAACAATAACAGTGGGGAAATAGCAATCTTGCCTGGGTTGGGATTGCTGGGGGTTCAGTTACAGCCTCTCTTGCGGGGGAAGGGAAGACATGTCAACCTCAACCCCTCTGCCCCTCCACAGGGATCCTGGTGTGGGTACAGGTGTGTCCTGGGCCCACTGAGTTCCTCACCTCCAGCCCTTCTGCTAATGTGGCCTCACACCCCAAAACTTTTGCCCTCCCCCACTCCAGGCTTTCTGGAGTTTTGTTTTGCTCCCTTTGGGAATACTGGATTAGATGGGTGGTGGGTTACCCTTTGTTTTTTTGGTTTTTTTCCACCAGGAGTGAGAAGAAGGCATATGAGAATCCAGTGGCTTTCCCTCCAGAGCTGAAGTGGAGGATCTGGGACTTCTGTGATATAAATCACCTGCTAGATGGACTCATGAAGCAATTCAAAGGTAATGAAATGTTGGCTGTGAGGGTTTTACACTGAGCAGGTCCTTATTTTATTTTGTGGCTACAAATGGCAGTAACAGCAGCACAGCTTCCATTTTGGAAGTCTGGGCACTATTTGCCTTCTTCCAGGATACTCTGAATAAGCCATCCACCTCCTAAGAATACTTTTTTGTATAAGCACAATGGTGTGCTATTTAATCTATTTTTTTCTCCTTCCCCAGATGCCTTGCTTCCTGGACTACAGCTGAAGAAAGGTAAATTTCCAGCAAAGACCAAGTTCCCAGGAGGGATGCAGGATGGTGCTCAGATATTTTGCTGGCTGTATTTCTTTGGGGTCAAACAGTTCTGTATTGCACACTTTGCAACCTTAAATAGGTTAACTATGGCTAGATCTACACTACTGCTTTATAGCGTTATTGAAGTGCACTGATAACTCCTGGGGCATAATCCACATTCCATATACCACTTTTGTAGTGTCATTTTCTGCATTTTATTCCACATTCGTAATGATTTGACACAAGGTGTCGATCTGACCTATTGTATAACCAACCTATAATGATGTTTGGACAGGCATTGGGTGATGGCAATTGGATCCTCTACTTCATGCCATCCATGCATTCAAATGAGCATTTGCAACATGTTTCCATGTACAGAAGCAATTGTGTAATAGCAAGACTCCACACAATCAGGAACCTGAAAAGACAGTGTTCTCAGCTGGGTGGAGCCCTGGCCACCCATGAACTCGGGTTGGACTCGATGGCCTTTTAGGCCCCTTCCAACTCTACTATTCTATGATTCTTCTGGATAAGGGTCCATCCAGACCACCATTTTGTTTCTTTTTGTTTCTTTTTCATTTTGATAATGTTTTTATTGTTGTGTGATTCTGGTTACAAGGGTCAACTAATGTATCACATATGTACATTCAGAGTCAATACAGATATATATACTTAATTACTAAATTATACAAATTTATACAAGCCTGGGTAAAAATATTTAACATTGATTAGTTAACTTGATTTCATTTAAATTCCATTCAATACAATTCAACTTAGGGCATCCCGAGAGTAACTCTCTTTACTCTTCCACCTATGTTTTCCATGTTTCTAAGTATGCCAGTGGGGGTGTTCTCCCACCTTCTTCTTTATTCGCATAATTAATAAATTTCCCCCATACCCCCTCAAATTTATCTTCACTTTGGGTTTTTTGGGTTTTGGGGGGAGGTTGTTTTTGTTTTTTTCATATAATAGTTTTTTATTTTTTCCAATACTTAAACATACATCAATACAATAAGAAAAAAAAGCATTTTTTTATTTTTTCCTTAAATTTATCTTCACTTTGTTGTCCTCTTACTTTCCTCATTTTTTGCGTCGTCGGCTTTTCTAAGAGGGCAATCTGCCAAACCTCTTTGAAACCAGTTTTCAATCATAAGCCCTTTGCCATCCTTCCAGTGTCTTGCTATCAACCATCTAGCCGCCAATAATAGATGGTTTATTAATTCCTTATTTAAGAGCTTAATATCTGGTCCCCTATGAGACCCCTATGAGACGCCTGTGAGAAAACCACAAACAGGGCCTGAAAGCAATTATTCTCTGTGGTTACTTCTCCCCAGCATTTGGTATTCAGCGGGATGTAAATTCCATCTCCTCTCCGAAGCCATTTTCCTCCGCCACTTCAACTAATACCCTCAAAATGTTTCAAGTCCTGGTAGCTAATGAATACATGGCCAGGTTAGGCTGGTGGTTGTTTTTTTTTAAAAAAAATGCCTTATTTTAATGTACAATTTACAACTAATATACCTCTTTGTAAGTCGGAGCCCTTGCAGAATGCAAAACTACCACCTGACGTTTGGGTGACCCTGTTTAACCGGAAACTGCCTCATTTCTAGTCAGGCTGCTCAGCTCAGACTCCATCAAAGCTGTCTGCAATTCCAGCCAGGAATCTTCCCACACCATACCTGTAGATACCATGGATTAGACATGGGATCTTTTCCACACATAGTGCTTCATCCCACGTACCTGTTTCCCTCTAATTATTCCCTACAGCGCTAAGCCGCCGTTGTTGTTGTTAGCTAAATCACACCCCGGGCGGCAGTGCTCCTAAGATCCTTTGCATACCAGGAAAAGGGCTTAAGGGGGGAAATGTAAAAAAATCTAGAGATGACCCAATCCGATTCAAATTTGGTATGCTTAAAGCTCTCTTTAATATCTATTATTGTGCCAATTTTGATGTCTTTATCTTTAAAACTTACACAGATGTAAGCAAATTTGAAGCTTAAGGGTGTCAGATCCTGCTCCTGCGCCCCCCAGTGGCCGCTCAGAAAACAACAAATGATTCGCTCCAAAACTAGTAGCAAAATAGGTCAGGTCTTGTGCCTTCATAGCACAATTAAAGCAGGATGCATGGGAGTACTTCACAGTCAAAGCAGATTATAAACTGGAAAACTTCAGAGTTTCACAGGAAAAGCAGATTATAAACTGGAAAACTTCAGAGTCCTTTGCACGCAGTTCGCAGTGATTGCACAATATAACTCTGGTGTGATAAAACTAAAAGGTTCTTTTCACACAGGCTTTCCCTGGGCTGTAACTGTGGCTGGGTTTATTTTGGTTTTACATGGTATTTTTAATCTTTTAAAGCTTTATATTGTTGTGATCTGTGTTTTATGGTTATAACTGTGAACTGCCTAGAGAGCCTTGGCTATTGGGCAATATAAACATGTAATAAAATAAATAAATAAATAAATAAATAATATCTCAGGCTAATGCCTGCATATCTCAGTAGTTAGAGATGACTGTATTTATCTTCTCTTTCTCACCTCTCTTCCTTCCCAACAGCAAATGTCATTCTGGATCCAGACACAGCTCACCCCACAGTCATTCTGTCTGAGGATCATAAAAGTTTGAGATTGGGAGATATATGGCAAGAACTGCCCAACAATCCTGAGAGATTCGACATCTATCCCTTTGTCCTGGGGCTTGAAGGGTTCAGAGCAGGAAGACATGTTTGGGAAGTCATGGTGGGAAGTGAGGAAGAGTGGGCTGTGGGTGTCGCCAGGAAGTCTGTGAGGAGAAAGGGTGAGGTTGAGTTGAGTCCTGAGGAAGGGATCTGGGCTGTGAGGAAAGGGCAAGGTGAAATCAAAGCATGCAACCAACCTGATTTCCCTCTTCTGCCTCCGAGTGTGGAGCTCAAGGGGATCCGAGTATCTCTTAATTGTGAAGGGGGACGGATGACCATTTTTGATGCTGAGAGAGGGACCCTTCTCTACGCATTCTTTGGGATTTCATTTGCAGGAGAGACCCTGTTGCCCTTCTTTTATATACATGAAAAAGCCGACCTCCGGATTTCTCCTTAAGGCAGCCAAGCCTTCTTCACTAGGCCCTCCGTGACAGACCAGGGTGATTCATCTAAAAACCAAGACTTTCTTCATCAAGCACACTTTTTCACATCTGCAAAGGCTGCTAGAGAGGCGTTCAGTCAGACAAAACTCAATTAAAATGGTGCTGGATTTTCTTCTTTCCTTTCCCAGAGTGCCCTCATCTGTTGCTTCATAAAGTGGCAGTAGCACACTAGCATTGTAAATAAATAACACAGATCTATTTTCAGAAATGACACCGCTTCCATGACCCTCAACCCTTATGTATGTTTTCCTTTGTACTTCTTCCCCTCCTCACAAGACCTCCACTAGTTGTTAAGCTGCAAAAGACTTGCAAACAGTCTCTCTTTCTCTTACACACACACACACCATGGATCCATGTTTTTTTCCTCAGGAAGCAAAGCCTGATGTGATCTTCTGGACTTGATCTCCATACCAGTAATTATTAGGGGTTGTTGTGTCGTGAGAACCAGGTTGGCTGAGGTTATATGACGGCTAAACCCTCGCATAACTGTACAACAGATTGTAGGTTATGCAAGGGTTGTTTAGGCCTCAAATAACCTCTATTATTGTTGTTGTTGTTGTTGTTGTCTGGGTTTGCATGACATGACAACCTCTGACAATCCCCGACCTATGCGAACAGGTCTATAGGAGAGTTAAACAAGCAACAGTTAACCTATGGTTAATTCTTTAGCCCATGATTAACCCATAGTGTCTCGGTTCACATGCTCATGAATCAACCTCTGACAGGTCCAATTGGAGGCTAATTATGCAATGTGTTGGCCACACAGAACAGCAAATCGTTATGTGTGAACCAGGTTGTTACGTGTTAACAGGGTCAATTTCTTTTTCTCCTTTTTCACTTTGTCAGACAAACAGTTGGGTTTGTTTTTTTCCCCTGGCTGATGTTTTTGGGACTTTGATTTTGGCTAATCTCTTTTTCTGAAATATGGAGAGCAGATTATTAGGATCCTTTTTTATTTTCTAAGTTTTTCCTGCAGATTTTAGTTTTGCAGAAGCTTTTTTTTCTTGGCAAGAGCCTTTCATGGGCTGATTTCCTCCCTAAATTATCTTTGTAGATTCTGTCCATAATTCTGATTATTCCTTTCTGATCTAAAGCTTAATTTTCCTTTTGACAGCTCTAATTTCAAGAATATATTGGAACCTGGGGTGTTGTTGGTTTTAGGACTCTTTAGAAGCTAGAAACCATCGAAGAATAATGAACACTCTATTGGAGTTGTAGATAGAGAGGCAAAGCTGGGAATTTAGAATGTTAGAATAAGTTATGGTTTAATGTGCTTTCTCTCATCATTCATTTGCCATCTATCATGCCTTGATGAGTTAATGCAATTACTTGTATCATTGCATCTATAGTTGTCAAAATTGCAATTGCTTCATTTATTGTGTTTTAATCCTTTTTTAGCAATGCGTTGTTTGTATTATACCATATCTTCTATATTTCTAATGACTGTGACTTTTTACCATTTTGTTTGTAATTTTAATAAATTTTAAATATGTTTTTGGTGCAGTTCTGGTTTAATGGTCACTTTCCATATGCTCAGTGGAGCATATTAAAATGAACGAGACAAAAACCTCACTGTTGACCTGCTTCCCATATAAAGTTGAGGAGCCTAATTAAGGGGAAAACATGACTGAATCCACAGAAATTTAAACCCAGACTTTTAAGAGCTAAAGCATAGGTCCCAAACTATTTTGGGTCAGTCGGCGCATTTGGAATTTTGAGAGGGTGTTGCGGGCACTCTCGCAAAATGGCTACCATGAGGGACTTGCCCATTCACAATAGTGCAGCCAAGGTGGGTGTGGCCACTCACAAAACACCCATTTGGTGAGGCTAGAAGAAAAGTAACTCACTCAAGAACATGGCAGACAGCTCACACACCCAGGCAAAACACCCAACGACACTATTTAGCCACAAGAAAGCCTTGAAAACTATTATTATTATTATTTATATCCTTCAAGGTGGCATGACAAAATTTAAAACATATACACTTTAAACCTATAAATAGAAATTTACAAAAGTTACAAATATATTAAATATGTTCCAATATTAAAACATTTAAAACATGGCCTTCTCGTGATATGAACTACTGCTTTTATTGTTGGCTATTGTTGTTTTTATTGTTATTTTATTGTGTTTATGTTTTTATTGCTTTTAGTATTTTAACCTTTTATGTATTTTTTTGGCTGTAAACCACCTTGGGAGGGCTTTTGCCTTGAAAGGCGGCCAAGAAATATTTTAAATAAATAATAATAATAAAAAACATATTATGCTGTTTACTATAATTTACAACAAAGTAGTGCTTATTCCCCAAGTAAATTTGTTCAGCATCAGGGCAAACTCCATTTTATTCCTGTAGCCATGAGGGTGCTGGTTTGAATGAGTTTAAAATGCTAAACTGCACATGCTCAGAGTACTTTTAATTCTTCAGCACACCCCACCCTTTTAATGAAAATCAGTTTTGGAAAGCAATTCTTTTTTTGAACATATAAAAAACACAGAAGCAGTTATAACACATGGACCAACAATCAAGGTTGTGGGGAGAGAAGAAGTAATGTAAATTGTGTCCTCTACAGCTGAAGAAATACACATGGCCATTGAAGAGGGTGCTATACATAAGAACATTAAGTCCAGGGTCTGAAATCACCTCGCTACACCACTGAAGCCACTTAATCCCTCACACAATGAGGGATTAAGATCAGAAATCAGCAGGAATTCATCTCTGTCTCAGGAAGGGAAAGGAAGGGAAACATTCCAGCTGGACATCAGGAAAAACTTCCTGACTGTTAGAGCAGTATGACAATGGAATCAGTTACCTAGGGAGGTTGTGGGCTCTCCCACTCTAGAGGCCTTCAAGAGGCAGCTGGACAACCATCTGTCAGAGATGCTTTAGGGTGGATTCCTGCATTGAGCAGGGGGTTGGACTCGATGGCCTTGTAGGCCCCTTCCAACTCTGCTATTTCATGATTCTATGAAAGCACAACCACTCGGACAACCCGTGGAGGCTGGTGGCTCCGATTTTGGCGGGGCTGTAAATCCATTCTCGGTTTCAGCCAGGACGCTAAAGGAGCTACTCCAGGTGCTGAACCTATCTTTTGGGATAGGGTTCGGCAGCTTGGATAGCTCCTTTAAAGCCCTAGCTAGTTCTGCCTGAAACCCAGGATGGATTTACAGCCCCGCTAAAATCGGAGCCACCAGCCTCCACTGTCGACAGCAGAGAAACCGAAACCAACTCAGTTGTTCTGTGCTCATTGCGATGCAGCCATGGCTGGTGCTGAGGGAGTTGTTCGGGATCTCTGCGAGGAAGCCACTTGCCCCATCTGCCTGGATTATTTCAAGGATCCCGTGACCATCGCAGAGTGTGGGCACAATTACTGCCGAGCCTGCCTGACCCAGGGCTGTGGGGAGAAGGACACCGACGCCTCCTGCCCCCAATGTAGAGGAACCTTCCAGCAAAGGAGCCTCATACCAAATCGGCAGCTGTCTAACTTTGTAGAAATAGCCAAGAAATTAAGGGATCTGGGGCCAGAAGGGAACGGGAGACTCTGTGAGAAGCACCGGGAGCCCCTGAAACTCTTCTGCACGGATCATGGCACCCCCATCTGCCTGGTGTGCGACAGGTCCAAGGAGCACGAAAATCACAAGGTGATTCCTGTGGAAGAGGCGCCGCAAGACAACGGGGTAGGAAGAATGACCATATCTTGCTAATGAATTCTCTGTCATCTCATTCCTGTAAGAGTTGCTAGTTCACCTGGGATGATGAATATAACATCACATTAATTCCCTTAGTGGGGAGGCTAAAACATTTGCAGCCTTTTAATTGAGGAAATTGATATCTACTGTGTGTGTGTGTGAGAGAGAGAAGAATGACAGGATCGTCTCCCCCCTAATACTAGAACCACTGTCTTCCATACAAAGAACGCTTTTGTATTTTCTGTTCAGTAAGGAGGATCCAGAAACACAGTTTGGATGTAAACAGAACGTCATTTTATTTCTAAACCCTCATTTTCTATCTGTTTCTTCTTCCTCACTTACTGTTTTCTGTTCGTTTGTCTCTCTCTCTCTCTCTCCCCACCCCCACCGCATTTTTCGTCCCTCCTTCAGGGACTCTCTTGGGAGGAATCTCTATGAACAAGGAAGTCCATACAACTATTAGAACGGTTAGCGCAGTTCATTTCCTCTTACTCAAGAGGTGACTCATCAAAACTGTTGATAATAAATCGAGGCTTCTAAATTGAGTAGTGTGGACATATGAAAAGGAGGACGGGGCTCCTTTGTCTTTAACAGTTGTATAGAAAGTGGACTTTGAGCAGGTGTTATTTGTATGCAGGCAGCACCTGGTGAAATTCCCTCTTCATCCCAACAGTGAAAGCTGCAGAAGCCCTGCCCTCTTTTGTATCTGGTCACTCTAGTTTAAAAGGACAGGGCTCCTGCAGCTTTCACTGTTGGGCTGAAGAGGGAATTTCACCAGGTGCTGCCTGCATACACCTGCAGAAATTCCCTCTTCTATACAACTGTTAAAGATACAGAAGCCCTGTCCTCCTTTTCATATGGTCGCACTAAGAGTTCTTGTACATCCTGCTGGATCAGACCGAGGGTTCATCAGTCCAGCACTCTGTTGACACAGTGGCCAATCAGCTGTCGACCAGGGACCAACAAAGCAGGTGCAACAGCACCCTATCACCCATGTTCCCCAGGAACTAATGTATATAGGCTTACTGCCTTGAATACTGGAGGGAGCACATAGCCATCAGAACTAGTAGCCATTGAAAGCCTTCTCCTCCAGGAATTTATCCAACCCCCTTTTAAAGCCATCCAAATTGGTGGCCATCACTGCACCTTGTGGTAGTGAGTTCCATAACCCAAAGAGTCCCACCACCTCGAAGCCACTGTGGGGCTTTCCTGTGAAGCTCCACATTTTAAAAGTTGGGGACTTACCCTGACTTTTTAGGCTGCAGCGAGGTAAACACGGGTCTTCCACCATCTAACCTCTCTCTAGCCTCGATGTGGAAGCGTTTTGTGTGGAAGTCAGTGCCTGCCCAGGTAGAGAGCAGGGGACGAACCAGCGAGCCACATGGCCACTGGAAATCCTGCACCCTCCCTCTGCGTCGGGATTGGCCACCACCACCCCGCAGCAGAGAAAGAATCAGAGAATTTCTAGAATGTAAGCCTATGCGGCAGGGTCTTGCTATTTTATTGTTTTACTCTGTACAGCACCATGTACATTGATGGTGCTAAATAAATAAATAAATAAATAATAATAATAATAAAGAAAGCATGGGTGGTTTGCAAAAGTGGCAGCAACCCAGCACCATATAGGCAGCCCCCCAGGAGATGTGTGAATACCCCCTACTTTGACCATTTTAAAATATACCTTAGAGTGCCATCCTATGCATGTTTAGACAGAAAAAGTTCCTCTAATGCCCAGCGTGCCCCAGGAAGCATTACCTATTTAACATCGGGCTGAGTCATGAGGATGTGTAAACAGAGAGTCAGCCTAGGAAATTCCCTCTTCATCCCAACAGGTAAAGCTGCAGGAGCCCTACCCTCTTTTGTATCTGGTCACTCTAGTATAGCGCGTGCAGCTTTAACTGTTGTGATGAAGAGGGCATTTTACCAGGTGTTGCGTGCATACCAATGACACCTGCTGAAATTCCCTTTTCTATACAGCTGTTAAAGATGCAGGAGCCCGGTCCTCCTTCCCATATGGTCACCCAAGTCATATCCTTTCTTATGAGTCATTTCTACAAAATGCGGGAAAAGCCTGGGTGGGTCACAACACCCTGCAAGCAGTACAAGGAGAAAATGTATTGTTCAACTTCTTTTTCTCGTTTTCCATCTCTGCATTTAGTAAATCACCAAAGAGGAACCAAACTTGAATTATTATTTTCTCCTCAGGATCTGATCTCTAGCTGCTTGGAGCTTCTGCAGAAAGAGAAAAGACACATTCTGGAGTATAAAGCCGTTAGAGAAAAGGAAAGCCAAGACCTACTTGTAAGAGTCACTATTACCAAGAAGTACAAAGTACACGAACCAATGTCTTGAAAAACAAACAGGAACTAGAGAAAGAAGCATTAGCATCAAGGCAGCCCTGCTCCTCAGACCATATATTATTTGGAATGGTCAGATGCCCTGTAGAATGTTTCTCCCTGCCCGAAGGTTAATGTCATCTATTTGAGAATTTAGAAGTGCACTTCCTATAGAGTTCTCTGTATCTCCTTCTTCACATGGCCCGAGCATGAGGAACAGGAAAGGAAAGGAACCTCTCGTGCAAGCACTGAGTCATTACTGACTCTTGGAGGGATGCCAGCTTTCACTGACGTTTTCTTGGCAGGCCTTATAGCGGGGTGGTTTGCCGTTGCCTTCCCTGGCCGTTATTACCTTTCCCCCAGCTAACTGGGTACTCATTTTACCAACCTCGGGAGGATGGAAGGCTGAGTCGACCCGAGCCGGCTGCCTGAGAACCAGCTTCTGCTGGGATTGAACTCAGGCCGTGGGGAGAGTTTCAGCTGCAGAAACTGCTGCTTTACCACTCTGCGCAACAGGGGTGGAGCAAAAGAGAAAGTGTGACTCTCTTTGTGACAGACTCTTTCAAGAACTACAAGTCCCAGAGTTCCTTAGTTCCTGTTGGCACTTCCTGTCAACATGGTGAATGTTGGAGCAGTCAACATGGTGAATCAGTCAATTGGCAGTGAGAGGGAGGAAAGAATCAGGGATGTTGGCTGGGTTCACACAACTTGATAACCCACACTCAATGTTGAGTATGTGCTATCGTTGAATGGTGGCTTCTTGTTGAACTGTGGGTTGTTTTGTCACCTGAACCAAGCCGTGCTAAGAAACCAGTTTGTTAACCACAAACAACCCACAGCTAACAACCCAACAAAAAACCATGGGTTCTCTACATGGATTGTTCATGGTTAACAAATAATGGTTTGTTAGCACGGCTGGAGTCAGAGAACACAACAACCAAGGGTTCAGCAGCAACCCAGGGTTCAATGACAGTAATGTTGTGTGAACCCAGCCAATGAGACCTCCAATATAATGGGAGCTGGTGCTGCTGATAGAATTTACAGGTCATAAAACATCTAAGTGTAAATGAGTTAGATCTCTGGTCTCCAGAATTCAGAGTGACACTAGATTCCAGGGCTGGGGAACATTGTCTAATGGGGCATAATTCATTCATTATTTATTTATTTATTTATTTATTTATGCATTTATAGCCCACATTTTTTCCTCTAAGGAATCCAAGGCAGCATACATAAACCCCTCCTCTCCATTTTATCCTCACAACAACCCTGTGAGGTAGAATGGACTGAGAGTCTGTGACTGGCCCAAAGTCACCCAGTAGGTTTCCATGGCCAAGGGGGGATTAGAACCTGGATCTCCTGACTCCCACTTTAGCCACTACACCACACTGCATAAATGTCAAACAGCTATGGCAGCTGCATATTTAGGTCAGGCAACCAGATATGTAAGAAGTATAAACAAAGAGACAACAACCAGGCCTTCTTTTTTTTAAAAAAAAATACATATGCTAATAGAGTGGGGTGGGAGAGAGGGCAGTGCCAGATTTAGGAACAAGCTAAGTAAGCCATGGCTTAGGGCCTCATATTATGAGGGGCCTCTAAATGAGTTGGAGATAACTAAGATGCATTACAATTGAAATTGCTTTGGCTTAATCATGTTGGAAAATCTGGTGTGACTTACAGCAGAGTTGCCTTATATAGAGAACGCGTGGCAATGCAGGATTTAGTACTGAAGGCAAAAAGCGCAGACTAGAACCAGTTTCAAAAAACTTCAAATCAATTTACTTTATTAGTGATTTTATACATATCTTCAGAGAAGGATACATAACGCTGCTTAACTACAAGCACCCTCTTCCATTACCCTTTCTATTACAATGCAATACACTTTTTTCTTGTTATTTTTATGGTATGGGGGATCTGAATCTTGACATATCTTACTCCAGCCTGAGTACAGTTTAGCAATGAACCCTGAGACATGATGCTTGGTGGCTGCCCTTTCATGCTGCAAAGGTTGACTGCATGTCTGACGTTGGCCCGCTTTTCTCCTCTTTCCATCCGCTGGATGAAGAAACAAACCAGAGCAGAGAAGGAAAAGGCGGTGGCTGAGTTCGGACGGCAACGGCAGCTCCTGGAAGAACAGGAGAAAGTTCTGCTGGCCCAGATGGAAGAGGTGGAGGAGGAGATTGCCAGGAAAGGCGAGGAGGTCGAGGCCAAATTCTCCAGGGAGCTCTCCTTCTATGAAAGTATCATCCAGATGGTTGAGACATCTCAGCAGCCAGCGAGAGAAGTCATGCAAGTAAGAGACCTTCGCCCCTCTTGCAGCTGCCCGCCCTATTGCTATGCTGGGTGCGGAGGAGAGGGCTTCCCTCCTCCGGCAGCCCATTGAGTTTACTGCAGGAGTGCAGAACGTCCAGCCCGGGGGCCACATCTGGCCCTCTGGCATTCCTCAGAAGGCCCCGCCCCTTCCACTGGCCCCACCCCCTTTACCCCAACCACCAATCTTTGGTAGTTTCTCAGCCTTGGTGCCGTTTCCCGCCATTCTAAAAGGTTGAGATCCCTCTTCGTTATTGGCAGGAAGACCTTTAAGCTACTATAGGCAACTCTACTTGGCCCGCCCATTTTGCCTTTTGGCCCGCCCACCACTGGAATGATGCCCCTCCTCTAAAGCTTTTCTGAAATGAAATTCGGCCCATGGGCGCAAAAAGATTCGGCACCCCTGGTTTACTATAATGGTTGCAGAGTAGTAGGGACTAAGCCATTCATCCTCCCTTTGCCCTTGCATGCAGGACTCACCTGCATGCAATTCTTTGTCATCTGCCTCTACCAGGCTAGTGCTTAAATACAAGGCTGCCTTAGAGCGTCTTTAGACAAGCATTTTATAGTGTGCTCACGAATGGCCGCTCACAGATCTTTGCAGGTCATTCTGACGCCGCAGCGATCATCGTACACAACTCCTGATCCTTCTGTTGTTTTTCCCGCTACAAAATAAGACCCAGAAAATCCAATTCTTCTCAGCTCTAACAATAATCGGCACTATTTCCTGCCATGTGCAGGAGACGTTGTGTTATAAAAACGCCCACCGAATGGCCCACGTAGTCGCTGCTTGCTTCCTCTTTCTACCCTGTGTGATTCTGCCTGTCCCTATTGTGAAAGGGAAGCAGAGTGACGGTAAAGAAATGCGATTCCACCCCCGTCTGAAAACGCTCCCAGTTACTTTATTCAGATTTTCTCCATGAGAAAAAGATAACAGTTTGCCCAGACTGTAAGAGATTACCCATCCGCCCCATCCATGAGAGATCCGTGCTAGGCAGTTTAACGCCAGCTGAACATGGGAAGGCTACAGTGCATCACTCTCCAGGGACTGATGGGGTCTTCATGGGATGGTGTAAACTTGACCAGATCTATATTTCATGCTAATGGGATTGATAACTGTGTCTCTTCCCCCTTCGCTTCTGATAAAGTCAAGCAAATGCTTAAAGAAAGAAAAAATCTCTATTCTAAGAGCGTCATCAAATGGGGGAAATCGCAGTTCCCTACCGTCGCTTCTCCACCCCCGCTCCTGTCCCACATTACTTCCTCTTCCTTCTCAGAGAAGAAAGAGGAACTAAACAAAGACCACATGGCCCATTCAGGGGCCATTTTTATCGCACCGCTTTTCCTGCACACAGCAGGAAACAATGGCACATTCCGTTTCCGCCCGCCCCCCTCAAAAAAAGTTGGGTTAAAAGGAGTCCATTTTGTGACAGAAAAAAGGCAAGAGGGGATGGAAAGCACATGGGAGGCAGACTCTGTCATCTAAAGGACGCGCAAGAAATCATGAATGGGCAGTAGCAAGCGTGCGATAAAACGCTCATCTGATGAACCCCTACGTGGTTGGACCGGTCTACAATTTCCCAGTTGTCCTATTCCTGTTGGTTCCCATTATTTAAAATACCATTTGGTCTGGAGAGTTACTTTACAACTCCAGCTGTAGCCCCTCTAAGAAAATCATTCACAGCATTACATTTACAACATATGCCTTCTGCTTTTCTGAAGGGAATATTTGTCAATACTCCAGTACTTCGAAGACTTTGTATATGCGGGTCTGGGGAGGTTGAGGCTGTTTCCCACTGCTTACTAAGATGGCCCCTCTATGATAGGGTGACCCTATGAAAAGGAGGACAGGGCTCCTGTATCTTTAACAGTTGCATAGAAAAGGGAATTTCAGCAGGTGTCATTTGTATATATGGAGAACCTGGTGAAATCCCCTCTTCATCACCACAGTTAAAGTGCAGGAGCTATACTAGAGTGACCAGATTTAAAAGAGGGCAGGGCTCCTGCAGCTTTAACTGTTGTGATGAAGAGGGAATTTCACCAGGTTCCCCATATATACAAATGACACCTGCTGAAATTCCCTTTTCAGTATAACTGTTAAAGATACAGGAGCCCTGTCCTCCTTTCCATGTGGTCACCCTATACGACGATCCTAGGCATAAACTTCTTGCTATTGTTTTCCAGTGCCTGAAAAACATACCCATCTTAGAGCAGATATGTGCTCTTCTTTCTGATGTTTTTATCACTGCCCAGGTGGCAAAATTTGCCTTGGTCGCAAGGGAAATATGCCTCAAGTCCAGCTCAGGGGGTTGATTCTGACCTCATGGGTTATGTGTATTTCTGTGTATATAAACATGTGATTGCATTGTACTGTTGCTGTTCCTGTTGTTATTGTTTTCTTTTTCTTTATGTATATTGTGTTGGCATATGGCTTCCTGTATGTTTCCGAGCCCAATTCAGGGTGCTGGTTTTAACCTATAATGCCTTACACAGCTTGGGACCACAATACCTGATGGAACGCCTCTCCCAACATGAATCTACCTGTACATTATGCTCAACATCTAAGGTCCTCCTCCGGGTGCCTACGCTGAGGGAAGCTCGGAGAATGGCAACAAGGGAGAGAGCCTTTTCAGTGGTGGCCCCTCAATTATGGAATGATCTCCGTAACGAGGCTCACTTGGCTGCAACATTGTTATATTTTCGGTGCCAGATCTTTTCTCTTCTCCCAGGCATTTAACAGCATATGATGAGTTTTTAAACTGACCCCAGAATAATTGTTTTAAATGGATATTGTCTGTTTTTGTTTGTATTTTATGCTTTTTGTGGTTTTAAGTTTTGTATATTTGTTTTTAATGTTCACTGTTTTTAACTTTTGTAAACGGCCCAGAGAGCTTCAGCTATGGGACAGTATATAAATGTAATAAATAATAATAAATAATAATAATAATAACAACAACAACAACAATAACCAATAAAGTCACTACTACTACTACTACCACTGGGTGGTGTCCATGGCAAGCGTTCACGAGTTCCTTTTCTCTCTCCCTCTTTCTTCTCTCTCTAGGATGTCTTAAGCACCTTCCAGAGGTAAGTGGGTCCCACTCCTTTCCCTTCATGTTCTGCAATGCTAGGAAAGTTCTGGAATGGATGGCAAGTGAAGAGTGTGGGAAGAAGGGATGCGGGGTATCACAGGGGGAAATAGGGCCACCAGTGATGTAGTGGACTCAGGGCTCGTAGGGACACAGTGCCAGGACTTTCTGATTGGCAGGGATGCTGATGTCATCTGCCACCCCCCAACCCTTCAGGCTTCCCTGCCCCCTGCAAGCTTAGCTGAAATGAATTTTCCCAGCAACAATAATATTGATCCCTGATTTTAAATATTTTATTTTATTTTATTGACAAATATACATGAAATACAATGAAAATGACCAAGAAAATATTATTTTTTTAAAAAAAAATGTATCCCACCCTATATCACTAGGATCTCCCTATGAGTTTGTAAGAATTTTGGCTGTCATAGAGACATCTTGTTCTATTGTTGTGGTTGTAACAGCCTTTGTGCCACAGACAGTAACCTATGGCTGCGAGAGCTGGACCATAAGGAAAGCTGAGCGAAGGAAGATAGATGCTTTTGAACTGTGGTGTTGGAGGAAAATGCTGAGAGTGCCTTGGACTGCAAGAAGATCAAACCAGTCCATACTCCAGGAAATAAAGCCAGACTGCTCACTTGAGGGAATGGTATTAAAGGCAAAACTGAAGGACTTTGGCCACATAATGAGAAGACAGGACACCCTGGAGAAGAGGCTGATGCTAGGGAAAGTGGAAGGCAAAGAGGGGCCGACCGAGGGCAAGATGGAGGGATGATATTCTGGAGGTGACAGACTTGACCTTGGGGGAGCTGGGGTGGCGACGGCCGACAGAAAGTTCTGGCGTGAGCTGGTCCATGAAGTCACGAAGAGTCGGAAGCGACTGAATGAATAAACAACAAATCTACTCTGCAACAGCGCAGTTTCGGGGGAAGAAGTGCAATGTAGCTACGAGTTTGCTGCTGCGTCATATAATCAGTGCAGCACCACTGCGCAGCAAGAACAGCCAAATAGGGTGTATAGACAAGACCCAGCTGTCACTTGTTTTGGAAAAGATTTGGCCCTTTTTGGCTTCCATAACAATTTGCTTGTGCCCCTGGGCTTTCTGTTGTCTTCTTCTTTCCCATTCCTCTCTCTTGCTCCATGCAGGAATTCTGGATTGGATAGCTGGTGGTTTAACCCTGTTTTCCCTCCACCAGGAACGACGAAGAACATGTGGAGTTTGAGGGTCCTGCCGTTTTCCCTCCAGCTCTGAAGTGGAAGATCTGGGACTTCTGTGACATCAATCACATCTTGGAGAGTGTCACAAAGCAATTGAAAGGTAACAAAGCATGGCCACAAGGACATTGATAACAGATGTTACCATGGCTGTTAGCCACAACCGCAGAAGAAATTGTTAAAACAAAAATATGAAGGCAGCTATTCTGTCTAATTCAAGGGTGTGGAACCTCAAGCCCAGGGGCTAATCCTCCCCCCTCCCCCTGCCCCGGAGTTCCCCAGATGGCCATGCCTTCTTCCCTTGCCCCTAACTACCAATCGTTGGGCAGCTTCCTGGCTTTTGTGAAGTTTTCCCCTCACTCTAACAGGGTCAAATGCCTCTCTTATGTCTTTAAGCTTCAATGTGCTGGCAATCTTAAAAATCTTTGGCCTCCTCCTAGTGTTCTGGCAAAGGAGTGAAAATACCCTGAGCCGTTTATTGTTTGTAAATTGTAAAATCCCTCTATATAAAACCTTAAGGCAGTGCATGGCACAGAGCTTCTGAGCTAGATGTACTGGAGGTTCTGAGCTATAAGAAGAACTTTGTATGCTGGAGTTTCCGAGCCATGAGAAGAACTTTGTGTTGCTAAACAACAGGATGTATAAACAGAGCTGGGAATGGTGGGGTGTGGCAGAACAGACAGACAGACTGAGCTAAAATGTTGGGTGTTTCCACTGAATTGTTCCCTTGAAATCAGGAAAGCAGTAGAAGCTATAATGTAGCGAACCTGCATTGTTACAAAATTTATCATAGACATTATGGAGTGGTGTTTCATCTCTCTCCATTTTGCTTCCTCAGACACTCTGCTATCTGGACCTCAGCTGCAGAAAGGTAAATTTGTGGGGCCAATGGAGGACCAAATTTACAGGAGTCATTTGGGGCTTGTCATAAAGTTGTCTGCTCTAAGGACTCTGGAACCATAAACTGGTTTAGCTATGAGTCAGTGTGGTGTAGTGGCTAAAGTGTTGGTCTGGGAGTTAGAAGATCCGGTTTCTAGTCCCCACTCAGCCATGGAAGCCCACTGGGTAACTTTGGGCCAGTCACTGAGCCCAACCTACATCACAGGGTTGTTGTTGTGAGGATAACATGGAGAGGAGGAGGATTGTATATGCCGCCTTGGTTCCTTGGAGGAAAAAAGGCGGGATATAAATGCAATAATAAAAATAAATACATGAGTAGTGAAAAAGTAAATGAAAGAGTTCTATAGGAGAGATGGGGGTTCTATCCTTATATTTCATTTGAGTAGCTTTAAATAGATAGATAGATAGATAGATAGATAGATAGATAGATAGATAGATAGATCATAACAATGTAAGAATTGCTGCTGCCGGATCAGACGCAGAGTTCCTGTTTTTCACAGTGGCCAGCCAGAGATGCCGTCAAGCCAGACAGGAAGGCAAGACCCCACCCCTGCCCCCAGTAATTAGTTTGTTCCCAACATTTGGTAGTCAGTGGAAGGCATGTAAGTAGCCACCCATCTAGTCACCCAAGGTGAGTAAGGAACTCCTCCAGGTGACCAAGCAGAAACTTACTCTCTCTGCTCACCTGACTTCATTTACCTTGTAGATAAAAAAAATGGCTATTTCACACAGGGGGCTTCAAAGAATTTTAAATCCTGTTCTCTCCTTACTTCTTCCCTCCCTCAGCTTCCTCAAACAGGAGGAAGATGTTTGAGAAGTATTTTTGCTTCAGCTAAGCTGTCTTGAAGGACAGGAGAGGCAAGAACCAATTTTTTAAAAAACCTCACACTCACCTGAGTCATGGTTATGAAAAGTGGTTTTTTTTCCCTGCTCTTGGGAAGCCCTTTCCTGAAGTTTCAAGCCTTTATGAAAATTTATTTATTTATTTACAATATTTATATACTGCTCCACATCCAAAAGATTTCAGGATGGTGAACAACAGATAGGATAAAAGAATCAAACCACCCTAGTAAAAATACTGTTTTTAAAAGAAATAGAGTTCTGATAAAACCCGAGTTCTGGTAAAACCACAGCCAGTCACTCAAGGAAAGCTTCCTGAAGCAGCAAAGTTTTCAGGAGGTGCTGGAAGCAACACAATGTTGCCGCTTGCCTGATTTCCCAAGGCAGAAATTCCATAGGAAGGGGGACACCACACTGAAGGTCCTTCTCATGGTAGACTCCAATCGGACCATAGGTCCATGTGGAACTACCAGGAAATGTGGGGAAAGTTGGAAGGAAGGAAGGAAAGGAAGGAAGGAAGGAAGGAAGGAAGGAAGGAAGGAAGGAAGGAAGGAAGGAAGGGGAGGAGAGGAGCATCCCAGTTCTCACTACAGAAAATGGAAGTCATTTTGAGTTGAGAGGGGTTCCTGTAGTGTGTTTCGGCTCAGGACCTAATTCAGTCTCCCGGTCGATTCTGTTCTCTTCCTTTTCCTCATCTTTTCTCCCCTACACAGCAAACATCACCCTGGATCCAGACACAGCTCACCCCCGACTCATCCTGTCTGAGGATCGTAAGAGCGTGAAACTGGGAGACGAAGCTTGGTGTCTGCCTGACACTCCTGAGAGATTTGACACACAGGCGAACGTGCTGGGACGAGAGGGATTCACAGTGGGCAGACATTTCTGGGAAGTCACCATTGATAACGAGGAGGAATGGGCTGTTGGTGTCGCCCGAAAGACTGTGAGGAGAAAAGGCGAGATTGCCTTAATTCCTGAAGAAGGGGTCATTGCTATGGGGAAGTGGGAAGGAGACTACCAATTCTCTACTCCCCCTAATCCCCTCCCTCCGACACTGGGTAAGAGGTTCAGGAGGATTCGAGTGTCTCTGAACTGTGCTGCAGGGCAGGTATCTTTTTTCGATGCTGACAGAGCAGTTTTGCTCTACTCAGAAGCCTCCTTCTCTGGAGAGGTCCTTCATCCCTTCTTTTGGCTGGGCCCAAAAACTGAGCTCAGACTGCTGAATTTTCCTCACTGGAAGACCAGGACGAGGAGCCAAACATTACTTGTTCCAAAGCACCTTTGATATCTCTGCCAAGGCCTTTACAGAGTTTGAGTTTGGGTTTGGTCACAATCACCAAAACAAGCTGACCAATTCCTTTCCCTCAGTTCCTAAACTTGTTCTTTGTGGTTTCTCTGGAGTCACACAAATGGGTTCTGCACCTGTGCAGACCCTTGTTTTGGAACTTTCTAGAACCAGGCCAGCATTTTGGCCAGCTGCCTGCTCCCACCCTCAGTATGTAAGCTCAAAAGGGCTGTGGTTCTCACCTTCCCACTCAGTTCCTTTCAACCGCCATAGCGGCAGTACCATTAAGGAATTTCTTCCTGCTAGTGTCTTCCAGACCACGTTAAAAAACAACCATTCTCATACTCTTCCACCCCACCCCCTTTTTTATTTATTTAGCTTACTACACAGGCTTTATATTTTTGCATTATCAGGTTCATTTGGTACTTGGTGTACCTTGTGGTGCCTCTCTTTCCCCCCCCCCCTCAGGGCGTATGGATCTAAAGGCGAGTACTATCCTTGCATCACTTGCAGGAGTAGGTTCTTCCTAAGTATGGCCACACCTAGGAGTAGCAGCTAAGTATTTGACAGTTTCCTCTGGCCTGGCCAAGACAGCATCCATTGTGGAAGTGCAGTTCTCTCAGTACTGTCCTTGGTACCATCAGAGCTTATGGCCCACAGATGATCTCAGAGTCTGGCCTTGCCCTCATCTGAGCTGTTCCTCAATGTGAAGAGCTAAGGGAGCATCGCCACAGCCTCCCAAGGCTTTGAAGTAGAAGGGGCCACTTGACATCATCAAAGTCGATGGAGCTTGAGGAGGAGTCTTCGGTTCTGTTGGTACCAGTGGATAACAAACATACTGTGGTGATGTTCACTGAAATTGTTTTTCGCTCTTTAAATTGTTTTAAATTTTGTATGTTAAAAAAATCAACTTTGTTTTTATCATAATGTTGTATTGTTGTTTAATAATGTTGTTGTATTATTATTTTTAATAGATTGTTGTGAACCGGTCAGAGAGCTTCAGCTACTGGGCAGTATAGAAATGAAGTAATAGTGATGATGATGGTGATAATAAATAATAATAATAATAATAATAATAATAATAATAATAATAATAATATAAAAATAAAAAGCAGCAGCTTGGGGGTTATCTTTCCCACCTCTTTCTGTTAAAAGACTATTGAGTTCATTAGTAAGAGTGTTTTTTTCTTTCTGGTGCATGCTTCAGCTGCGTGTTCAAGTTACATGCCATCCCCTATAAGGCTATGTTTCCCCAAACCTACATGCAAATGGCACGTGTCTCCTCAGATAACCAACAAGCCCCCACACTCAGGCATGCTTGAGTCAATTATGATGAGCACTGCATGGAAGAATAGCCTG